>NC_142012.1:40217071-40527904 GCF_049901735.1 Notechis scutatus | reverse complement strand
CCTTCTTTTCTCTAGACTAGCCAAACCCAAATCCTGCAACCATTCTTCATATGTTTTAATCTCCAGACATTTAATCATCTTAGTTGCTCTTCTTGCACTTTTTCCATTATGTAAAAGTTTTCTATTATGCAGGATCCAATCTGGGTTGGTCTCCAGGACAATCAGAGATTTTGTCTTCTGAACTTTCAGACTCATACTGGAGCCCATCTTCAGGGAACTTCTCTCTAGGTTATTTTAGACATAGAAAGATAGACAAAAAGAAATAACAGATTATAAACATAGCAGAAGGTAACACATTTCAAATAGATGCTGATTAGCATTCTAGTTTGAACATCCTCCATTTAATATGAAAAATAGCATTATTTTATTGTCACTTTCTTGTTATTAGTACCTTAAATGTAAATGTATTTATGATGCTTACTCACAAGCACTTCAGAATAATTGCAGGATTTTCACAGATATCAACCAAGCGTGGAAATCTATTGCATGTTTGGTTCTCAAAGCATATAGACTCGATTTCTCTAATGCAATAAAGAAAGAGAAAGAATCCTGAAATGTTGGAAAAGAAAAAAATGGGTAGGAAAACATAAGAGATAGTGAATTTATATCATATTATTTGAGTTAATTTTTTTTTATTTTATTTTTATAGACTTTGGTGGAACTTTACAGGGTTTTTTTCAAGCAGATCTATACACACCACATTTATCCCTTAGATTTGCTAGCTATTTCACACCTCTGACCTAATTATTTCTTCAGCTCTAAGGCTGAATTATTCATTAAGAAACTGCAACTTCTGTTAAGGTAGCTTTGAAAAGAAACAAATCAACTTTTGTTTTATTTCCATTGGGAAAGTGTAAATATATTTCTGTTGACTATGCCAGAACTGCAATATTGTTTTATATAGTGTCTTTTTAAAAGCATGGTAATTTAACTTTCACAGTGTACGGTAATTTCTTGTGACTAGATTTGGAAGTAAAAGATCCAACAGTTTGATATGTGTACACAGAGACACCAATTTCAAATGGTATTTCTTTACACAATTAAAACAAGTGGAAGTTATATCAAACTTAATGCAAGTTTTATTGGCAAATCAATTAATATAGCTAAACTAATTCACACTGTACACTTTCTGTGCTTCCTGACTCTAATTGAAAATCAAATAGTAAAGTTTAAAATTGGACATATTGAACCAATTGCAACTCTCAACTGAAGAAAGAAACCCTCATATTTGGGGTTGTGTAGATATATTTCAAATTTTGAGAGCATATTGTATGTACTACTGAAATGGCTGCTCTGTGTGATGTCCTTGCCTATTATAAGTGGCTATCTTGGAGATTTGGTCACCCACAATGTATCAGTGGAAGTTCATGGGTTCTCTCTCTTTTATAAATTAATCAAGGAGAGAAGCAATCTGGAATTAAGGAGAAACTTCCTAAAAGTGAGGACAATTAACCAGTGGAAGAGCTTGCCTTCAGAAGTTGTAGGTGCTTCATCACTTAAGGTTTCTAAGAAGAGACTGGACAGACACGTATCTGAAATGAAATAGAATCTCTGCTTGAGCAGGGAGTTGAACTAGAATAGTGTGGAATCTTGTTGGGTCAATGGAATAGTGCTTTGTATTCCAAGATCAAGCTACAGAATTTCAGATTTTGAATATGATCAAATGGTATTGACTGTAACCAGTTAAGAGATTTATGCACATTATTTTCTCTTTTTCCACTAGAATTGTATTTTATTACAAACTAATATTTACAGTATGCCTAGAATATGCCCTGAAACAGCATTTCAGATTATTTAAAGTTAATGCTTTAAATTTAGACAATTATATTTGCACTTTGTGCAAAACCTCTAAGAATAAGGGCTACAAGTTGACTGGTGGGCTTATCTCCAATTACAAAACTGATACAAAAAAGATATAAAGGATCATGGAATATACCTGAAACCACAACAATTAGATAAAATTCTATTAGGACCAGATAAAAAAAAAATCACTAAAATTTACAAATATCTTCTGGAAGTAGAATTGGAAGAAGAAAGTGAAAGGATGCATGATCCCATGGGGTCAAAATATTGGACATAGTATAAAACTATCAGATTGGGAGAGCATACGGAACAGAAATCACAAAATAACAAAATCAGCAGCATATAAAGAAAACGCATATAAGATGTTCTATAGGTGGCACTTACCCCCTTCGAGATTAGTGAAAATGCACTCTAAAATGAGTCCTATATATTGGAAATGTAAAAAAAAAAAAAGAGGAAACATTCTACCATATGTGGTGGTCCTGCCCAGAGACTCGAAAATATCGGCTTAAAATCAAAGATTGGCTACAGGAAATTACTAATGAACAATTAGATCTAGAACGGGAACTCTTCTGATTGGGGATCTTCAAAAAAAATATGTAAAGAGTACAAAATATTTACTATTACACATATTAACTGCTGCCAGGATTGCCTTTGCTCAATGTTAGAAACAGCCATACATACCCTCAGAGAAACTTGTTATACAAAAAATGATGAACTGCGCAGAAATGGACAAATTAACGTTGAGCTTAAAAGATAAAGAGACATCGATATTTATAAGGTGTGGGAACAATAGTATAACTGTATAGAACAGAGATAGATAGTTATTAACCATAAGTAATAGATAAAATAAGAATGTAATTATACATAATTTAATATCTGTAAATAATGCACAAATTATTGTCATAAGAGAATCACCACAAATTGCTGTTGTTGAGTGATATATTCATTTTTTTGATGTTTTTGATGTAATAAAAGTTTAATAAAGTATAGTAAAAAAAATGCATTTTGGACAAAATCAATCCTCTGAATTAAGGTGTGAATTGAAATGAACTGGAAATTAATAGATATGAAGACAGAGCCTTAGGCATACTAAGAAAACATTATTTTCAGATGCACAAATGGTTTTGAATATAATTGAATTTAGCTGGTTACCTCATCCAGGAGAACAACAAAGAAGACATTATTGGGTTTTTAGTTCTTTAGACAAATAGGCAAAAACAAATAAAAAAACAAACTGTACCTGAAAATATGTACTGTATATTGTATGCTAATAAGATAAAATGCCATAATTTTCTTCTAATGCTTAAATATTGCTATTCTGGAACTGTTTTAGCAATTAATCTCGCCCACACTTCATCTGATTTAATGCATGGTTCAGTCATTAATTATCAAATGGCATTCATGCTTTCTTACTGTTCTTTACTCAAAAATAGGTACATAGTATGTTTAAAATATTAATCTTCATTTATTGTTTCAATGATTTCAATGAAGGTACATTTTTGTTTGTTTACTACAAAAAGTTTTTACTAAATGCAATAGATAGATTTTAGTTTTTGCCCCCAGATTATATTTCTTGATTTCAGGTATGCTTATCACAGGTTAATTTTTTAACGAGGCAGGAATCAAACAACCAGAACAACTTACATAATTTGAATTTTGATCTGTGATAGAAGATTTCATATGAAAGGCCCAGTGCCCAACTTTTGACTGTGGATACTGCAAAATTCTTGTATTGTTTAAGAAAAATATTGTTAGCTGAATGCTTTTGATCCTGGGAGTTTCTTGGTTTTCTGAGAAGTTCTGGGAGATGAAATGCCAGAAGTGATGCCTAGTGATGTTTTTTTCCAATATCACTGGGAAAAGAAAAAGATGAATCCAAGTGAGTCCATACACTAGCTTATTTAGAGAGCAATTTATAAGGGGACAAAACATATGTATATCTGCACTCTTACATATATTTTGATAACCAGTTGCTGGCAAGGAACAAGTCCCATAACTTGGAGGTGTCAAGAATTTTCTAGGCATTTGATGGATTGCTCCGAGGTGGGCTTTAAGAGTCTGGGGAACAGTTTTAATAGGTTATCTGGAAAATGTTTGAGCCTGTGTTCCTGAGGAAGTGCTATTGGGCCAGCTATTTGTATATTAGATTCCTGTCTCACCTACTTGGTAAAGTTCAATGCAGTTCAATAGCAGTGGTAGCAGTGATCTCTTTGAGAGAGGAGAAAAATATACAAATCTTAAAGGAAGTGTGTCTTTTCTCAGTGGACTCCCCTGGACCCAATTGTGTAAGATACATTTTGCCCAAACTTTACCTTTTCCTTCTGCGGAAAATTGTTGAGAAAATAGTTAAGTTTAAATTACAGAGTGTCCTGGAGAAAACTGATTATCAACACCTTTGCTTGGTTTTATGTTGGGAGCCTGTGGCAGAGCCTGGATGGGTGAATCACAACAATCCCAGTTGTTTTGATGTTTCATTAACTTTCTGTACTATTGATCCTTTCTGGACCTTTTTTATTATTAAATCATGTCTGCATCGCAATAAATGAACAGACCTTTATAAAAATAAAATTTTTGTTTTAGCAGTATCAGACCAATTTACCCATTTTGTTCTGCTGGACAAAATATGGTTTTGTATCCCCATAGGGCCAAAAGGATTATGCCTGTATATTGATTGAAATGTATGTTAAAGAACTTGTTCTTGAACACAGTTATTTGAATATTATTGATCATTCTAAGCCAGTAAACTCAGCCTAGAAGCTATGAAGTGGGGCTTAGTGCTCGCCCTAAATTAACTTCCCTTGGATAAGTGTAACATCTGAAGAAGAATAAGAAGTTTCTTGGAAGTTGAGCAATCAAATCACATATCTTTATTGGGGTCAAAGGCCAGTGCATGGCAGTTCTTTATTTTAATACCAAGACAAACCTGGAGATCTGCAGCATACTCTGAAAATGGAGGTTTTCTAGGTACCTACGTCCTTTTTACTTTCGACTTGGGGGGGGGGGGGGGGGGGGGCCGGTACTTCTATTGTTTCTTATTCTTTTACTTTCTGACTTGAAAAAAAAAAAAAAAAAAAAAAAAAAAAAAAAAAAAATAGGAACAGCAGAAGCTGGAAGAATAGGTTGACAAAATCACACCACCACTGAGTTGCTTCCTTCTCCCACTTCTGGGCTGTGGGAAGAAATAAAAGAAAGATGTCTTTATAGTAAATGGAGGGGACACACTATTTTAGGGCAATGGCTAACTCAATCGATCAGTATGCAAAGATGTCTAAAGTATGATAGCTTTTTCCAGTTTGCAGTTTTGTTAATGAATTGTATGCAAATTTATTATCCTTTTTTTATACATCATGTCACCCTGAAGATGCAGTAGCTGCAGTGGTAAGGGCATTCCTACCATCACCACCACCACTAAAGGCCAAATGGAAGCTCTTTTTTTCTAAGGGCAACCTAAAGTGAAGCAACAAAGGAAGATTCTAATAGTTCAGAGTTTGGAATGATCGGATTAGTCAATAGTTGTCATGCCATGCTGTAGCTCTGATAAGGGAAGTGATAATTCTAAGAGATATTTCAATATTTTAGGTTCCCCTGCATATTTCTATTTACCAGCTATCAACTTAATAGACCAAAATAAATTGACAGGGGTAGAAAAAATTCACAAGGGGCATAGTGAAAAGGAAGATTCTCTCCCTCCCTGATCCAATCAAACTATAAGAGTTTATGTTTCCGGTCGAGATAGAGGTAGGAACAACTATGTGATTTCAGCTCAATGCCTAACAATAAAGAAGTGTAGATGCTGTTTAATATGAAAAAGTGTTACAAAGGTTTAAAAAAAGAAGAAGAAAGGATTCCTCTTGTCATATACAGTATGGCACGGAAGGAATCGCTTTTGAAACTGAGTTATGGGGTGACCTTCTGTAAAATTCAGTTTTTGTACTTTCAGGATATGGTTTCAGATCTTTTGTGAGCTCCCCCCTCCCCCCGTGGGTTTTATTATTCCATGCACATCACATTCATTATCAGCTAATTAATTAACTTTTGAATTCATTAATAAGAGAAAATAGACAAAGCTGTATGAGATAAAAATATGCAAATGACTCAAAATGGTTCTGATTTAAATTCCACAGTAGGTACGTTGCCTCCTTTTAGTGTTTCATGCAGGAGAAACAAATTCTTTGCTTTATCTAAGTGTGAGGATACTAATATATCAGAAATATAAAGTAAAATTGTACAATTCCCATTTATTCATACTTATTTATTATGTATATACTTACACCAGTTTATACTTACATGTTTATATGTTTTGTTTATACTTGTTTTCTCATACATGCTTGACAAACTAAACTAAATAAATAAAATAAAATAAAGATGAAGCTTAAACATTATATAGTTCATTATAATATTTGGTTATAACCACTTGAAGGTTATTTCTATCTGACCATCTTCCAAGAGGCAGAGTGAATGGAATATTTGAAAAATTGGTGAATTCTGCATACAGAAGTATGCAGTTTTTTCCGGAACTTTTTAGTGTTTACACTTTAAGCATTAAGGAAGGAATTTGATTATTTTTGTCATTACTGATATAAGATTGATTCAAATGTTCATCTTTCTTTTTACAGCAGTAAGTTTGGAAAACTTAGAGTATTTACTGAAATAGAACATAGAATAATAGAGTTGGAAGAGACCTTGGCAGTTTTCTAGTCCAATTCCCTACCCAAGCAGGAGATCATATACCATTTCAGACAAATGGTTATCCAGTCTCTTTTTGAAAGCCTCCAGAAGTTGACCCACAACTTCTGAAGGCAAGCTATTCCATTGGTTGATTGCTCTCAATGTTAGGAAATTTCTCGACTTTTGGTTTGAGTTTCTTTGGTGACAGACTGAAATCTACGATCGTGCATGGTTTCGATCTGTGCTTGCTGCTGGAGCACCCCGAGCCAGCTGGTTTCAGAGCTAAGCCAACTTGTAGAGGTGGTGAAGAGGGGGGAGACCACCAGTAGGGTCAGGAGAGCCACATCTCTCCTCCCCAGCTGGCCATTGCTCCCTTTCCCAAAGGCGGTTGCAGTGGTGGTCAGAAATGGTCACCTCAAAGAAGAACTCGACCAGAAAAGAATGTGCAGGAGGAAGGTAAGAAGAGAAAGTTTTGGCTGACCATGTTGAACTGAAAAAGCAACAACATAAGGTACCCTGGAATTTGAACTATAAAGAATAAATTGCTCCCAAAGAAGATTTTGAAGTGGCGAATGAGAGAGGGAAGGGAAAGGATTTGGATTTTTTCTTTCCTTCCCCATATTAACAACTAAGAGATTTAAGTAAGAAACTGACAAAAATCCACTTTGACATTAACAGACATTTAAGCTGAAAATAAAATGTCAAAGGGATAATAAATATTTCTGGGTTTTCAAAAAATTTTAAAAGAAGGAAAGGAGAAAAAAGGAAAAAAACAAAAGGGTGGAATCTGGAAAAATGGAGAAGACCACCTGGAAGTGAAAGGAATTAACAGTGAAACTTTAACAAGATTCCTAAATGATACATTCTAACTGAAACTTTGTAACAAGATAATAGAACCCCAGGAAGAGAAAGTGGAAAAAGGAAGCAAGAAGAAACAGTTTTGGATTATTTGGATTACTTGGTGATTTTTGGATTTTTGGTTATTGGATCTAAAGGACTAAAATCAATCGGGTGGTTGTTTAAAAGTTTTAAAAATGGTATCACTCTTGGAAAAACTGAAAACAGAACTTAAAAAATAGAAAGAAGATGCACAAGAAGGAAGAGGTTTTTTTGGCTTCGTATTTCAATTTTTAGAAATGGAGATCCTGAACTATGAGAAACAACAAGAAATGCCTGTAGAACAAGAAGGGCGGGACAAAGAAGAAGCCATCTTCAATGACCAAGTAATTCTATGTGGGGAAAAGAAAGGTAAGGGGGGGAAGAGAGTGAAAAATTTAAGATCTGAAAAAACAAAAACAAAAAAGAACAGTTTGAAAAGTAATTACAACATTAGGAAGAAAGAGAAGAGAGGATTACAGAAGAGAGTCAGAATTAGAGAGACAAGGGGACAAAAAGGGGAAGGAGAAGAAGAGGGGGAAGAGGGAAAGGAAAAGAAATTATAAAGGACAGAAACAGGATATAGAGAAACAGGGAAAACGTACAAGGATTAAAGGTATAAGCCTATTTAGAAGACACAGAGATAATGGGTAAAAGCTTAATTGAAAGAGGGATTCTGCAAGGGCACATAAGATGTATTGTTATATTAGTAATAGAAATGAATTTTGAAAATATGAAACAAGTGATTAAAATGATAGATAAAATACTCATTGTAATGTAATGTAATGTTTGTTAATAAATGAAATAAAGAGAATGAGAGAATGAAATTAGGAAAGGAGGGGAACATTTTAATTATTATTAATGAGTTATAAAATTTTAAGTGAAGCGGAATATGAAAGAAATATGAAAAAATTATGGAAATATTATAAGTGTTCCTAAGGAAATATGATATCCCATTGAAAAGAAATGTTTAAGATGTTAAAGATTATAACTAACATTAATGATAGAGCTGAATTGGAATAGAATAAGTATTTAATTTATTATGTCATATATATACTTTCTCTTTAAGAACTTAGTGTGTATTTTAAGAACGTACCAAGCAGAATTTGACTGGAAGTTATGTGTTATATTGAATGTTATAGTTGTAAAGGCATAAATTGAAGTTTAAATAAGAGTTGAATGGACAAAAATTAAAAGATACAAAGTTACATACTCCAATCAGTAACTACAGGGGAAAATTTTGTTTAATGAGAAAAGAAAACATGAAATTGAAACAGGATAGACAAAAGTATAAATATAATGATTAGAAAGATGTTGAAACATAGAAAAAGATATATATATAATTGAATTTAGAAAGGAATGAGATAATTAAAAGCAAGGTTGAGAAAACTAAGGGAAGGGAAAAATTATTGAGAAAATGTTAAAATAGTAATAAGATATGGAATAGAATACAAAGATGAATATGAAATAGAGTTTGTGTCTGTATGGAGAAGAGATAACCCAGGACCATGCTATTCTCAAAAAAAGATGTTTTATTTGTATTATGTATTGTGAAAACGCAAATAAAATTTTTACAAAAAAAAAATGTTAGGAAATTTCTCCTCAGTTCTAGCTTGCTTTTCTCCTTAGTTAATTTCCAATCCTTGTTTCTTGTTTTGCATTTTGGTGTTTGGAAAATAGTTTGATCCCTTTGCCTTTGTCGGAGCCCCTCAAATATTGAAACAGTGCTTTCATCCACCCCTACTCCTTCTTTTCATTAGACTAGACCAGGGGTGGGATTCAAAATTTTTAACAACCAGTTCTGTGGGTGTGGTTTAGGTAGTGTGGGGTGGCTTGATAGTCATGTGACTGGGTGGACGTGGCTTGGTGGTCATGTTTTTGGCTGGGCGTGGCCAACTCAATATCACTCACATCGAGGCACGCATCTCCTTGCCTGGCCTCTCATGACTGTGGGGATGCTGCAACAGTCGTAAGTGTGAAAAATGGTCATAAGTCACTTTTTTCAATGCCATTGTAACTTTGCATGGTCACTCCACCCAAGCAAAATACCAGCAGAGGAGGGGAAAAAACTCCAGAGAAGTTCCTGAGACAGGAAGTCTAGTCCTGCCAAGAATGTAATAAGGGTTAACGGAAAGGCAGTTTCTGTAACCAACATCAGAATGTTTCCTTCCTGCCTTCCTTACAAGATTAGGCCAGTAATTTCTCCTAACAACCAGTTCTCCGAACTGCTTAGAATGTTAACAACCAGTTCTAGTGAACAGGTGCGAACTGGTAGATTCCACTCCTGGACTAGACACACCCAATTCCTGCAATACTTATCCACATCAGCAAGTTTTAAATTTGTCTTATCCGTTCATGTGTATTCATTTAGGGCTCCTTTTATTTCTTTAAACTGAGTCCGGCCTGAGATAGCCAGTTTGATCAGGCCAAGATAGAGTTATTCAGGAGAATGGGTGTAACAAATAGGAATTGAAACAAAGCAAAACTGTTCTCCAACCAGAGAAATATCACCAAAATTAGTATTTCTCATCTGATCTGCCCTGATTCCTATAAATAATTATTTCAACTCTGCCAGACTATACTTTTTATACCATATCTATTCTGATTTGCCAAAACCTTTTAATTCCATATCCACTTTGTACATAATAATACTTTGCTGTTCATAGGTATTCAATATGTACTTTAGTATATTATAGATTAAATTTGGCTAATATATAGTTTAGTAAGATACTAGTTTTAAAGGAAATTTCTCTTGGTTGTTTGACCAAAATATCTGTCAGCTGAACATTTAACCTTTATAGTAATTCAACTTAACCCAGAATTAGATATATAGAACGATAAAACAAAAATCCTTGTAAACTTTATTAAATGTTAATTAATTAATAATTTAATAATAATAATTAATAGCTCTTTTATCATATTTTGTGCTTTGATATTTGATATAATTGTTCTGTTTACATAATTTCAATTTTCAAATGTATAAATTGAACCACTCAATGATTCCGAGACTCTGAAAGATAAATCTACATCATTTCTGCTTTTTGATATTGGAATTAATATGTGGTAATTCCGATAGCCTTTCAAGAAAATCCCTTAAGTTTTTCTGGGATGACAATAAAGATATTGTTGGGGGCAAATGGTAGTTTGTTTATTTCTAGAAGCACAATTTATTCAGAGGCAGGGAACACTTAATAAAAAGTGGTCTCAGATGGTACATACTTTGGCAATCAGAGGTGATATGCAGCAGGTTCTGACCAGTTCTGGAAAACCGGTAGCAGAAATTTTGAATAGTTCGGAGAACCGGTAGCAGAAATTTTGAGTAGTTCGGAATATCACCTCTGACGGGCTCTGCCTCCCAAGTCACAGCTGATAGGCTGGGTCTTCTTTTGTTGCCCTGCACAGGACAACAGAGCTGGAAAGCAGGTTAGTGGGGTGGGGACAGAATGGAGATTTTACATTATCCTTCCCCTGCCACACCCACCTAGCCATGCCAACTTAACCATGCCCACCTAACCATGCCATGCCAACCAAGCCACGCCCACATAACTGGTAGTAAAAAAAAAATTGAATCCCACCCCTGGTTACAATGACGAGAAGAAGCAGTTGTACCATGTCATAAAATGTATAATCAAGCTCTTAAGAATCTACCATTTGTCCAAGGGTTAGCTTTTTCTTCTGGTATTACTGTAAATTTGTTTGATTGACCACTGTAGACCACTCCATTTTATTATTTCTTAGAAAGATTCCTGTAAGCATTTGTGCAGTCAATGTGAGTTGCCTAGACTGTAAATGAATTGAAGAAATATCTAAATTTGTTCAATGTTTCTAAAGCATGGGAGTCTTCCTCTTTGGCAGATAGCTAAGTAGATTGATCCATATGTGATTTAAGTAGAAAAAAATGTGCCATATTCGAAATTCTAACTTGCACCTTGGATACATTTTCCCCCACTCCTTTATAATGAAGACAATCTAATAATATATTTGAAGGATAAGACATAATATTGCCAGAAAATGTTATTTTGAAGGAAAGTATTCATTACTTTAATGGAAGCTCATTCTTATCCAGCTTTCCAGTGAAACTGAGGCATTGTGGACAACCTACAGCCAGATGACATTTGAAATGAGCCTCTGAGTCCTCTGCCAGTTCTTGAATAGCAAAGAACTGCTGTCCTTCTTTGTTGCAAAGGAGATGCATTCTTCATGTCTTGTAGCCTGCCAGAGGCCAGTTCATAATCCTGCACTATCTGCATAGCAATTCCTTCCTCAATTAGCTATTCTTTTTTCTTTTAAAGACCAAAACAAAACAAAAGTCAGAGGGTAGAATAGCTAATCTGTATCAAATTTACTACTTTTCTTCTATATTTGATATGAACAATTAGCATCATTTGTCAGCAAATCTCACTTTTTAAAACATTCACTTTTGCAGATTTTACAGAACGCTTTTCCCACAATAGCTGAGGTTATCTCTGAAAGCTCTTTATGCCATGGCTTTTGATTAGCTCTTTAGTATTATCCATCAAGTGTTGCATGTGGAACCTCCCAGCAAAATTCAATTTGTACCAGGACTCTAGAGGTAGTAAACCAAAGCATTTGTATGCCTAATGTTCAGCCTCTGTTAAATAACTATAAATTCCCCAAAGGACTGATACTTTACTGGCAATTACTTTGGATGCATGTTATTATATTGATTGTGCTGGGGGAAAAATGGGATGGGAGAAAAATACTTTGAATTAGAAGACAGTGAGAGACATCTCCAGGCCCTCAGTTAAATAAATGCCTTACAGGTTGATGGTTTAAGTGTCATTATACTGATCAGGCCATGGAAAATACTACAGTCGCCAAACATTGTAAATCAGCAATGGCAGGTTTTTATGAATGCTAGCTTGATCTAAAAGGCCATTTTGGTGTGAATGGGGAATTCTAAAAGGCCATTTTGGTGTGTATTTTTGGGGAAAATACAATGTTAATTGCTGAATAGTTATGGCATTGGAAAGAACAACATAAAAGCATTGGACAATGCACAGGTTCTTTTCCAGCTTGGAATAATAAAGTATGATTATAATAACCTCCTGTTAAAATTGAGGCAAATAAAGTAATGAATAACCTGTTGTTCACCTGCTCCTGTTTGGGAATTTGTGGCATTTGGAAAGGCCTTGCTGATGGGCCTTTCTGGATATTTGCTTAATGTTACTTCATTTAGTTAACTGTCTTGTTGTGGTTATGGTTCTTTGAGTCAATCTTGACTACATGGACAGGTCCATGCAATTTGCTTGGTAGCATTTTTCACAAATGATTTCCAATCACCATTTTCTTGTGCCTGAGGCAGAGTAACAAGCCCAAATCACCCATCCGGCTTCATGATTATGAAGGAATTAAATAAACTTTTAATCACTGCACCAAACTGACCTTTTAATGTCTGTAGGTTTTATAGTGTCTGGTTTATCTTTTTATAGAAAAATGTTATTGCACTATTCCCCTAGAGTGGGATCTGCCTAGGTTTTAATACATCTACTTTGTATTTTTTGTACATTATAGCTTATGTGATATTTTATTTAGCTCTGCATTATGCTTATATTTAATCACACAAGAAATCATCATCATAATCATCTCCTTCCTCACATTTCAGTCAAGTAACTTGTTTTTTATCCAGTTGTAGATGTTTCCCATTTTATTTAGTTTGTAAGTGGCATTGGATGGTAAGGCTATGTGAATCATCCTCAATGCATTTTGAATTGTTGATACCGTTCTGAATATTTAGTTCAATTGAAATAATGAGTATGATCTGAAAAGTTGATCTGATTTAGGGATTCAGTCAAACGGCCTTTGACTAGTAACTTTGCCCAGCCCTATTCGGATGTAAGTACTACTACATCCTCCTGTCTGTTGATTGAATCAACTTTTTATTCAAATACTATTCCATAATAGTTTGGGAAGAACAAATTACAGTTCCTCAGCCATTGATCCATTTTTATAGAGAGTTGAAGTAAATAATAGAATAACTTGCCCTCACAAACCATGGAGCTGCACATTAAACAACTGGAAATTAGTGTCCTATTACTTCAAAATGAGGTTAATATAAGAAAAAATATTTGTGATGTTTAATGCTTCAGACAATTATTAATAAGATTGTGTAATAATCACTGTCAGTTGCAGATATATATAATCATAATTACAGTAAAGGATTCCATTAATTTGTATACATGTGTGTGTGTGTGTGTGTGTGTGTGTGTGTATGTATATGTATTATGTATTATGTATGTGTGTGTGTGTGTGTGTGTGTGTATATATATATATATATCTTTGGTTATTCGGGTTTTCTCCCGCGTAAGATTGGAAGTATCTAGGCAACGTTTCGATGAAGTCTCATTCATCATCTTCAGGCTTGTGTCTTCTGCTCTGTGCTTCTCAGAGTAATGTGAGCTTGCAGCTGCTTCTTCCTCATATACACATATACACATATACACATATACACATATACACATATACATATACATATACATATGCATATGCATACGCATACGCATACGCATACGCATACGCATACGCATATACATATACATATACATATACATATACAGTACATATATATATATATTACATATCCTAAAATCCTAAAAATACGAGTTTCAGGTATAGCTATAAAAGAAGAGAGACATCACGATCTCTGGAAGATCGTGATGTCTGTCTTTTCATACACACACATACACACACACACACACACACATACACACACACGCAAACAGACACATATACACCACTTGTTAGGAAGGATTACTATCAACTCCACTAAACAGTGCCTATAAAGTTGTGGGTTTTTTTTCTTCTTTCTTTCCTTTCCTGTCTAACATAATAGCATTAGACCCATATCAGCTAGAAGGAATGAAGGTATAATATTTTAATTCTGTATTATTGCTATTTCATTTCAGTTACTCATTCTAAAATGATTCCCAATCAACTATATTTGTAGATTTTCTATCTTCCATCTAATAAACTGAAATGAATTGGTAACATTAAAAAGTAACATCTTGCAACTAAAATAATTTTTCTTGTTGTTTTTCCTGTGGAATTATGTTTAATTGAATTTTAGGAATGAAAGTAACACAAGATCGCCTTCTGAATTTTTGAAAGTCTGTCTGCCACTGCACTAAAAACTTAGAAAGCAGAAAAGAAGAGAAGATTTAATAGGGAGATAAACCACCCCAATATCCTCTTCACTAGGAATTGCAGAGAGCAAATAATGCTGTCTTTCCTTTATTTTTCAGAGCAGCAGCTGTCACTGATACTCACATTAATCTATTTATAGACTTAGCAATAAATACGCAAAAGCAACTTAGAAACAAAATTCAAGATGAATGCAAGGCAGTGGGGGAATTCAATTTTTTTATTACCAGTTCTATAGGCGTGGCTTGGTGTGTGTGGCAGGGGAGGGATACTGTAAAATCTCCAGTCAGAGGTGGTATTTGCCGGTTCTTTGAACTACTCAAAATTTCCGCTACTGGTTCTCCAGAACTGGTCAGAACCTGCTGAATACCACCTCTGATGCAAGGGTATAACAGTGCATTGCTATTGCAGCTTCATGTGATAAACATTCTAGTGGGGAGAGAGATGTATATTTATCCACCTAGAAAAATTAATTTGTTCAGATTACTCATTTCTTCCTAGAGGAAATCAAGTTCTTTGTGCATGAAACATCCTTAAATCCTCTTCATATAAAGTAGGTCTGTCAAACTAAGTGGTGGGCTGCTGCCTGGTTGGACCGGTTTGGGTAGTTGTGATCACTGGCTGGGCCTGCCCACCCACCCCTGCACTAGCCTTTCTATATATAACTAACTTTCTGGCTCACCCCCCACCCACGCTGCCCAGCTGTGTTCTGCGCAGCACCTGCTGTACTCACTGGAGCTGCCTGAGTTGATTAGTGGCATGTCTGAAACTGCATTTCAGCCCCAAAGTGGGTGCATGCTCACAACCAGCAAACCAGTTGTTAACATAAGTGCAGCTCACCTCTGGTCAAATTCCTGGCCTGCGGGCCAAATGTGTCATGCACTGGCCATGCCCACGCCTGGTTTAGCAAAGAGAAAAAAGTACCGATTCATCATGTGATACTGCCGTGATGATGTGATTTTGACACCCCTGATGTAAAGTAACAAGATCTTCAAAGAAATGTACTTCTTAGTTGAGGTTACTATTTTGCCTCTGTTTTGCATGTAGATATAGAAGAAGACATGTCTCTGCATCATCTAAGTTATATATATATAATTTTTACTACCGGTTCTGTGGGCGTGGCTTGGTGGGCGTGGCATGGCTTGGTGGGCATGGCTTGGTGGGCACGGCTTGGTGGGCACGGCTTGGTGGGCACGGTTTGGTGGGCATGGCAGGGGAAAGATACTGCAAAATCTCCATTCCCACCCCACTCCAGGAGGAAGGTTATTGCAAAATCCCATTCCCTTTCCACCCCACCAACCTGCTTTTCAACTCCGTTCTTCTGTGCAGGGAAACAAAAAAAGACCCAGCTGATCAGCTGGGACTCAGGAGGCAGAGAATAGATGGGGGAGGGGCCAGTCAAAGATGGTACTTGCTGGTTCTCCAAACTACTCAAAATTTCCGCTACTGGTTCTCCAGAACTGGTCAGAAGCTGCTTAATACCACCTCTGGAGAGACCTACTTTGGTGTAGTGGTTAAGGCTCTAAGCCATAGACCAAAGGATTGTGAGTTCTAGTCCCACCTTAGGTATGAAACCAGCTGGATGACCTGGAGCCAACCTCTCAACCCTGGGGATGAGGCATCATGTTAAAAAAACACCCTACAGGGACTAGTTGCCAGGACAGGAGTCAATGTTGATTCAAATATATTATATTGTTTTTCATGTTCTATTTGTTCTGTGTTTCATAGGTTAGTGGGGCTATTTCACAGTTAAACATGGAAGGGGAACTGCAGCATGCAGTAGCTTGTTGATGGATTTGACTAGAAAAGAAGGATCAGGCCTGTTTTGTAATTATGGTGTTAATCAGGAAATACCAAAACTACTGCCTAAACTAAAGAGTTGAAAGAACCTTCTAGAAAAAGGTACCAACAAGCAACTTTATATCATTAGCAAGAAACCTACATCTATGTGTACATTAAATGAAAAAGTTTGAACTCAAATGAGATCAACTGAGAGAAGATTTGATCTTTTATAGAAGGCACACTAGGCTGATTTGTATGTACAAATAAGCCTGCCTCATATTTGACATATATGCTTTGGAAAATATAGTATACTTCAATTTGATATTTAAGATTTCTTTGATCATAAACCAAGTATTTATTTTTTACTCTTGAAAAATTATAATGATTGATATTATACAAGAATGAAAGAACCTGAAGATCTTTGAAACTATTTTGTTAGCACTTTCTTCTTTCTTTACCAAGTATCACTGGATGATCTGGAAGCCTGTGGCAGAAGGCACAGAAAATGACAGCCTGGGTAAGTATCTTTGACAGAATTATTTTAGAAAAAAATAGGAGTTGGTAACTTTGAAAAGTGTCTTGCATTCTTCAAAGCTCCATTCTTTATTTCTCTGCATGTTGTCTTATTCCCCATGAGCTGTGTGTCATATAAGAAAAGTTTTTCATGTCTTTGTACCTATCCAGAATTATCTAAAAGATATAACTAAGAACAGCTGTCAGGATTAGCATTATTAAGATTGGATATGATGTTTTCATTTCAAGGACAGGGAGAGGAAACCAGCGTGGATGAGTGGTTTACAGTTTTTTGAAACCAGACATAGAAGACCTCTCTTTTCTTTGAAGAAGGTTAAAACTTCCTTATAAAAAAGATTGATCCTTTTTTGAATGACTTAATTTCACACTCAAAAATCACATACAGCTGTCAATTTTTCAAATTAATTAATTAATAATCTGGAATAAATAAAAAGTTAGATCAACTGCTAGGTACCTGAACTCTAGTATTACTTTTGCTAAGGATTCTACACTATATACATTAATGATTCACATGCCATAAAACTATTCATTGGTGCTCATATTTAATATTATAATTTTGTCTTTTTAATGACTTTATTTCTTTCCTACACTGCTATGGTTGAGCTCTGGGACTTTGAGAGAACTCCCAACATGTAATAATAATTTACTTCCTGTCAATTATATTATACAACCAGCAGGACAGAAGTTATCATTAAATGTGGCTTTCTTTCCTGTAAAGACACCTGAGATGGGCATGCCTTCCCCCAAATAAGAGACATTTATTGAGAAATGCCTGACCCACAATGGGATATGTAGAAGGCTGTATTAGAAAATCAGAAGCAATGAGAGTTATGTGTCTATTGATTGAGCAGAATCAGTAGAAAAGATTTTTCAGCCAAATATGGATAAAATCGTACTATGTAAAATCTGTTGCTCTCAGTATTGTAAGAACATGGCGTAGGAGAAGGAGTGGCAGAATTTGGGGGCAGAATTAAACAGGGATTATACTAGAATCCCTGTGTAGCCACAAGCAAACTAAGTCCAACTCCCCCCTTGAATTCCATTGACCCTTATTTAAGCAATTATTAACTGTTAATTGAGAAGATTCCTGGGTATAGGCATAATTAGCAATAAATTAGTATAACTGGACCTTCTTTTACACCTGACACATGGTAGTATCATCTAGGAGATCAAAGTTGATTTAGACACAATCATTTCTCCACTGATTTATTTTTACACAAAACATCCTGATTAGTGTGATTGTGGTGCAGGCAGTAGTAGCAGCAGCAAATAGCATGTTAACATCTTTTTTTCAGGGAAAACCAGCATTTAGCTGGCAATGTTGTACATAAAATGCAGCAATTGAAAAAGCTACAAATAATGGGGAAAACTGCATAAAACAAAATATATGATATAGTTACATTACCCAAAAGTATTGATGTAGCATACAAAATTCATATCAAATAGTATATAAGTGAAACATGCTGAAATTCAACATAGGGTTTGGGAACACTAAACATTACATATGGAAGCAAATTTTTTTTACAGAGAAGTCACTTCATTTCCACAACCCTAAAAAAATATCTCCAATTATCTACCAATTAAGCACCTATGAAAAATCTACTTTAAAAAAATAACCTAGAAATATTCGAACTCTGTAATTAGAATAGGAGAGTTCCAACATCATTCATATCCAGGTTCATTCATCTTATTTAAGGAGTTTTGTCTCTTATCAGCTTGATAAATTCTGCTTGAACTACAGTATCATAGAGACCAGCATCTCTTCTATCTCCCTTCCCCCACCACTTTCATTATTCTTAATGTGTTTGAGCTATTTTTGTTTCAGGCTGTGAAATCAAAAGCAATATGTCAACTTTGACATATAGCATATATATCGATCCATGTTTGCATTTTTTGTTGACCATTATTTTAAAAAGAGAAATGAAAATATACTAGAAACAGTTCTTTGTTATTTCTACAGTGTGATAAAATATTTAACTATTTATTCCCAAATTGGCTCTGTTGAAAGTGCTAAAAACCCTGTAAACACCCTTGCTAATTAGGGTTGCTTTCAAGACAAGATTATAGTACAGCATTCTTATGTCCAAGAGTGTGCATGGGGGATGGGAGGGTTGTGTGGCTTAGGTGCTTATAAGTTTGTGTATGCAGAATCAGAAAAATTCAAATCCTATAAATGATTTATAAATAAATTATCTTATCATGATTCTTCTGATTTATTATTTGAATTGATTAATATTAAGGAGTGCAATGTGGTTATTTTAGACCAGAGATTATGGAATGAAGACAGGAAAAGAAGCGAAGGATAGAAGTCCTCCATGTGCCATTATGTATAGTGTAAAACTCTCATAATACAAAGAACCAGTTTGCTAAGCTAACTGTGGATTCTCCCACATTTACCCTCTGACCTGACAATATAAACCTTTAGAGGATGGTCTAGACACAAACCGCCAATTATAAGGTTGCGATACAGTTGCAAGTCTAAAAAAATTTCTCCCCTCACCTTTAACAATCCAAGAAATTGAAAAGGATCACTTCTGAGAAGTTTGCAATGCTTCTATTCCTTTTGGAGGCTTAGCTGGCTCTTATATGACTAGATTGTTACTCCTTCTCTTGCCTCTAAAGGATGTGCTCAAAACTATTACAGATAGACTTAGGACTAACAGATTCCTTGAGGTTCTCATGCTTCATTTTATTTCATCATCTTTTGCAGCAGAAGTTGCCTTTCATTCCAGCCATTAGGCCATTAATTCTGAAATAAAAATTGATGTTCTAAACTGTCTGTTTGGCAATGTTCATTTCATAAAATGAATTTATAAATAATATTACTAAACAGAACATTGCTTTTTCTTTCTCCATCAATGTGGAAACACAAAATATTATAAGAATGATGTGCTACTTCTTTTGATTCCCTACAGACATTCACTAGATAAGCAAATAGAGTAATATGATTCTTGTCTTTCAAGCTTATAAATTCAGTTTTCCTAGAGGAAAGTCAAGAAAAATATATTTGTACAGACAACTATTTAAATCAATTAACATTTCACCACAGGACCATATGAGAAATCCACCATACAGTTCTTCTTGTAAGAATCTCACCTGGTAAACATAATGTCCCCAAGCTCAGGTAACTAGATCTATATTGATTTCATATGAATGCTATAGGAAGCAAAAATCATACTTAATTCTTCAATCCCTGTAATTTAAATTTACCAGTAGTAGCTCATGTCTTAAGTTCTATGCAATTTTATTGATTAGATCTTAGCAAGACAGGTAGGAACATGCAGCTGTGGATTTCTCACATAGATATTATCAATAATCTGTATTGAAAAGCTGTACAGATATAGTAAACATCTTTTCAAACAAATAGTACAGTTATGAAACATGAGGATGCTAATTGGTGGATTCAAGTTATAGCTAGTTCCAGATTTAGTACAAGAAAATTCTTGATCCAGGAACCAGCCTTATTAGAAATAAAAAAAGGAAATACTCATTTGCCTACACAGCTCCTGATCTAGTCATTAATATAATACTTGTATTCTTAACATAGCTTTTGGGAAAGGAATGGAGATCTTCGTTCCATCACTTTTTCAAATCCTCTTTTGTATCCCTGTGCTATTAATCACCTTCTCATTCTCATTATTTGTGCTAATAAGTTTCCAAGTAAAAAGTGTTATTGGAATAAAGATTGTATTCATTTTTTCTTTGACATTTTACTTTTGCATTAGTACTCATTTTATTACTGCTTCCACCACCATTATCACCCTTTCCTACAATTCCTACATATGATTGCATGCACATAGAAAAGTTCAAATGCATATGAACAGATTATTTTTTCCACTTATCTATCACCTTTCTGTTGGGTGTTTTAAATTAAGTTTAAGTTCATAGGAAGTTCATTTCAATAGAAATCAAATTATATCAAACAAATTATTCTCTCTTTTGACTTCTGTATGTGACATTTGGCTTAAATAAAAATGGAGCCTTGGCACTGGAAAGATGTACCTTTTAAATTAAAATAGATTCTGGTTAACTAAAGCAATAGAACTCAGTAGTTCAGATAGAATAGGCATGTACTGTGAAGGAATAATCTTTTTGTTGAAACTTAAATACTAAAGGTCATGCAATGCATAACATTGTCACAGAATGCAATGAAAGAATCACCAATGAAAGAAGGTTTATATGGCCTCATGGATGAAAATGTTTTCACTGTCACTTGGTTCAGATAACTAAATTAGAAACAACATGGCTGGAAGTGAGAGGACATTAAACCAAAATCAGAAGATTATGATCATCATTCTAAGCTTGCATTTTATACATTCAAAATCTTCTGGCTAGCCATTTTTGGAAATCAAATGGTGAACTAGACAAGAAAATTATTATTATTTTATTTCCTTGTTTCTTCTTTAGAGAAATGTATTTCAGTTCATTTTCAGGTAGTGTACCTTATGTTTAGCTTAGCTATTTTCTTGACTAAAAGGTGATTTTTATCTGCATATTATCTTTGAGTCATAAACCAGCCAACCACATTTTAACTGAACGTGTTATACAAATCTGACAAATCTAATTTATTTACTGTGATTCAATATGACATGTGAACTGAGACAACTGAATTCACTGACACAGTTATGGTTAACTGCAGATAGGCATTGTGTGTGAAAACAGCTGATAAATTGACTGTTTCCTTTTTGATCAATATTCCAGAATGAAACAACAGTAACTACCTGGAATAAAATATTGAGATATTTTTCATTCTATGGAATGCCATGGCTATTAAAAGAAATTTTCTTTCCTCTGCTTATTAACTTCATCATATATATCCATATCTCTTATGGGATATTCTGGGACTCCTGTAGAGTAGACACAGAGACCACATAAGGAATGCAGAAAAGGGACAGGGAAGCAATGTTCGGTTAAAGTTTAATGATAAAACAGATCCTAGTATTTTTTATTCCAAAGCATATCATAGAAAAAAATCATTTTCTAAATCACTATCAGTAAAGATCTAAAAATGAGGTAATAGATCTCCTCAAAAGTACTTTCTTTGCATTGTTACTACCTCTGAACTCTCAAAATTATAAATTTGTTTTTGATGAAATACTTCAGAAATCACAACACATTTCCATCACAACAGTCATAGTGACTACAACTGATTAAAGGGTGTGTTCATAAAGTCAAGAGGAATTTCCAGGCCATCATAGCAGTAATCTTTAGGGCTTCTAATCCACTATATATTTTAGTGGCCTATTTGCCACATGGTTGCCCCTTTATTTAATTTCAACTTTTTTGAACAAGTACTCCAAGCACAACATCCTATTCAGCCAACCATTGATTTTTTGCTTCCTTTCCCCCTATATAAAATATTAATATTAATGTTTACGTACATCCAATCAAAGGAAGATTTGTGACAGATTTTGAAACTGGAAGGATTTGCTATTGGACTGTAGTTGGGTTAAGGACAGCTTTACCCAAAGCCAGGTAATCTCCTTTCTAAAGAAACTTTGAGTTCAGTTGTTGGAGGCAAACTAATGCCGTATTGCCTTAGCTGAAACAGTGGCTTGTGGATTAAGAAATGAAAGAAACCTCAAATTCCTTTTAAGTTTTTTCAATATTCAGGAAACATAAACATAAATAAATACATAGTAAGCTTGTATAGCAGTAGCTTTGTGAAAGGCATTGATCAACATAAATAAGAAAGTTTCAAGAAATTTTAGAAAGTTTTTGTCTTATTCTACATGATTTTAATCGTATCAAGGAACAAATCCTGATTATATGACATAAATTCTACCTGTTTAAATGTTCATATCTGCTTATGTAAAAGTGTGATTCTCATCATACTTACATACTTATGTATGTAATATAATTAAGTGCAACCTTAATTATAGAATTTTCATCTACTTCCTAGGTTTCTTGTAAGTTTATGCATGCAGAAAAAATGGTGAGGCAAATGCCACTGGGTAATAGGAGAGAGCTGACACATTATAGGCCAATCAGCTTAATGTCCATTCCAGAAAAACTGGTAGAAATAAATGATTAGGCATAAGCAGAACAAGACTCATTGAAAGAGAAGCAGTGTGGATCCACAAATCCTACCTTCCTAAATCTTTTAAAGTTTTTTTTTTTCAGAGTGTCAGCAGACAGATGGATTGTAAACTTGGATTTTCAGAAATTCTTTGGCAATGTTGTTTATCAGTGGCTTTAGGGATAAGGGTAGATGTCCTCATATGAATTGCTAACTGGTTAAAAACAGAAGCAAAAGGTTGTAGGAGCTGTACCAGGAAACCCCAGAGGAATTGGTGAGAGTTTTCACTGAGACTTCACATTCACTCCCAGTAATTGTATCATTTTATTTATTTATTTATTTATTTATTTATTTATTTATTTATTTATTTATTTATTTATTTATTTATTAGATTTTTCACTCACTTACAAAATAATAGGTAAAAGTATAAACATGAGTAAGAATACAGAAAATAGGGTTGATTAAATGGGGACAATAGGACAGGGACAGGAGGCACGATGGTGCACTTATGCACGCCCCTTACAGACCTCTTAGGAATGGGGCGAGGTCAGTAGTGGATAGGTTTGAGGTTAAAGGAATTGGGGGTTTGAGGATGTAACAACAGAGTCAGGAAGTGCATTCCAGGCATTGACCACTCTGTTGCTGAAGTCATACTTTCTGCAATCAAGTTTGGAGCGGTTAACATTGAGTTTGTATCTGTTGTGTGCTCTTGTATTGTTGCGGTTGAAGCTGAAGTAGACATTGACTGGTAGGACATTGTAGCAGATAATTTTGTGTACTATGCTTAAGTCCAACCATAGGCGGTGTGGTTCAAAATTGTCCAAGCCCAAAATTTAAAGTCTGATGATATAGGGTATTCTGTTGCAAGCAGAGGAGTGTAGTACTGTTCTCATGAAATACTGTACTTGTGGACTCGCTCAATTGTATTAATGTCTGATATACAGTGCGGATTCCAGACTGATGAGTTGTATTCGAGTATTGGTCGAGCAAAGTTTTTGTATGCCCTAGTTAGCAATTCAATATTTCCAGAGCAGAAGCATTTGGATTACACCTGCTTGGATTTAAAGCAAAAGTTCTATTGCTTTCCAGACCAGAATTGGTGGGGTCTCCTCCCTGGAGTGTTTAGTTTCCAGCCATTAGTTATTTCTTAGAGTGAATGGGGATTAAGTTTTGCTGGCCCGAATGATGCTACCCTACTCTATTGCTCTCAATTTGGAAGATACCCTTCATGGCCAGGAGGAGTATGTGTGGAATAATTGGAGATGCTTTTAGATGAAAATCAGGGATAGTTGAGAGGATAGATTAAGCCCCATCCAACCTTCAGGTGAGAGATGGGATATTGAACCAGAATTATTGAGGCTGACCCTAATTATTGGGTAGAGCAGTAGAAAATTGGAAAACTGTTTTTATATATAACTACTGCAAGATGATTCTTTGCACAACAATGGAAAGTCTGAAATTGTGGTGGAATGTACACTTGCAGAAGCAGTTGGGAGACTTTTGACAACACAGAGCTTTCTCAGAAAGTGCCCCAGATTATGAGATATGCAGTTCTGAGCTGGAAGGGAGTAAAGAAGTTCAGGGAAATCACACCCTAGCACCTCCCAAGATACAGTCTAGTATGTTAGAGCAGAGGTGGGCTTTTACAACCTGTGAACTTCAACTGTCAGAATTCCTGAGTTAGCATGAGAGTCCACAGGTTGTAAAGGGGCCATCATTATCCACCCGGGTTAGAAGGTTATAGTTTTGGTCTGGTGAAATTCAATCAATTAGGTGTAAGCAAGTAAAGGATTGGACTTGATTGGATTTCACTGTCATGTCTATGGCGTTGAGATTGACAGAAATATTCACAACATAGGAATGGCTGTTGAAGATGACAGAATTAGCAGACATGGCAAAATTGCCTGGTTAACTAAAGAGAAATAATTACATTTATCAGTGATTAGAAACCCCTTATAAACTTTTTGCTAAAAAAAGAAAAAATGAACTTGTGATTTATGTGTTTGATGATTAGATGGTAGAAAAAATATATTGTAATCTTAGATAGAGGGGACAATATATAAATGTACTTGTAACTGTTGCTAAGGAGACCAGAAATTACATCTTTATAACCTTTTTTGTCATGTATTTTTCTTTACACTTTGTTCATCTATTCTGTATTCTTATTCACTTTTTTCTTTCAAAATATATATATTATTTGTATTATATAAAGAGGGAAAGAGTTGAAACATTGAAAAGAATCATCCAAATTGAGAGCTAGGTTCCCACTTCAAGAGCAATATTCAGTCTGCCTGAAAAGTAATTCAGTAAAGAGTTTTTAAATTTTTCTCTGTTTTAATGCTAGTTGGACATATTCTTCTCCACATGGGTTTATGGTATATACTTTGAAATCTAATTGGTCTGCAAAGCTATGAGGATGGTCACAGGTTCTTGATTTATGGAAGATAGGTTAGCAATCCCAGTGGTCATAGTGACAAGATTTGGAGTTGGCAGACCATAATAGAGGAAGGAAAAATAGAAATGTAAGAACTGTTTCCCATTCTGATGGACTTGCAGCTGCAGCTTCTCTTTGTTGGGTAGTGGAGTTATAAGGATAGTTTACCTAACATGTTTATCAGCTTGTTTAAACAAGTAATTCTTTTCATGTTCTAGTTGTTACCTGCTCCATATAATTACTCCTAGGAGTTTTCTCTGATCTACAATATGTTGAAATTGGTGCCCTACTATGTGGATGAACTACTAAATTGAGAAGGGAGATGGCTGGAGAACTCAGTGAGAGTCCAATAAGGCACGACATAAATCCTGTCTGAAGGCTTATGCTAGGACAGTAGTGGTGGTGATATTGATGAATCAAGAACCAACTAACTTCAGATGTCCCATTCTGCCTTGGGTTGATCTGGAGAATTAGCAGCATTATCTGGGAAAGAGAGATCTTCCCTGCATAATCTACTATGGTGGGGAGGGATTTGTTAACAATGTGTATCTATATACACATGCAGACACAGAATGGACAAAATCTGCACTAAAAATTGGACCATTATGGATATAAAAGCATGTTAAATTTAAAAGAAATTTATTGCAGAGGATTTTTTAAATTATACCCTTTTATAGTAATATTAAAATATTCAAAACTTACAGCATTAGAATATTATGAGGACATTACACCTGCCAAATTTCATAGCAATCTGCAGACGTTTGGTTTCAAGATGCAATGCATTGACTGGCACTTGCTGGCTTGATATGGCTACACATAGTCTGGTCGATCCACTTGATGGAGTGTCTCACTTTGAAAGATGTGTTATTCTATCTCCATGAAGTGGAAAGGTGGGCCCAATTTGTCTTAATCAGCTGCTTCACTCTGACTGGAGCCACTTTTAATTAATAACATGAAATACTGGAGCAGTTGTGCAGGTTAGAAGCAGGTACCACTCTGGTGCTTAAATGGGATCTTTCAAAGATCTACCCTTTATCAGCATGATTTTACTAACCCCTCCCTCCCCCACATACCTGTGCTTAGTGTAACTGCTGACATGAAATAGACATGAAATACTGAAGTCAGTATCAGTGTAACAGATGTATACAGGGATATATATGTCCCTCAGTAGTGCTAAGATTGGGTGGGGGAAAATGCTGCTGCTAGGGATGAAAACACAGCATATTATTTCTTCGTACACAGTTATGAAAAGTAGATCATAATAAATGTAAATATTATTTTCAGGAGGAATGAATAGTGGGTCAAAGAATTAAATAACTGATGCAATTAAAAAAAACTTTCCTTAAAAGAAAATAATTATATGTAATTAGTTGGGAAAGGAAAGGATGGAGAGAGGAATTGAAAGGTAGAATAAAAAACAAATTAGGGTCCATAAGAAAAATGTGAATGAGAATTATGAAAAGATACAGTTGATTGTTTATAAGTGAGATCATTGCCACACATATAAATAAATAAATAAAGAATCTTGAATAATAATGTGGCATAATTATGGTAGTTCCACAGAACTGCCATGAGGATTACTAATTCCACAGAACTGCCATGAGGATTACTAAATTCAAGTATCACTTTAATTCGAGAAAGGTCCTCCTGATCTCTGAATGTAGTTTTCCCCATCCACTAAGTTGTTGAAGCAAGAAGTAAGCAAAAAGTGCTTTTTAATATTTTCTGCTCTGTGGAATACATACCGACCTGGAGCATATCCTAGTTATTTGTTTCTCAGTTTACCTCAGTTTCTGTTCAAGAGAAACATAATATTATATTAAATGTTATATATACTGTAATAACAAACAAATGATATAAATGTAACTGTTAGTTGTTACTAGTGCAAAGAAGCCAGTTTTAAATCTCTATTAAGATATATTTACTTTAATTGTAGGTAAAGCTAAGAGAGACTGGTTCTTCTCTTCAACTTTCCTTACATGTTCTGTGCATTTGTATTCCTTGACTGACAAGAAGACCAAAAGCTATTCTAATTTGAAATCTTAGTGGAAAAAAAATGGTTTGAAACTTAAAAAAAAGAAAAACTAAATACTACGAAGAGTTCAGCTAGCGGGCAAAAGTTTCCTATTTTGAGTTTTCACAGTTCAATCTTCTCTCAGGATATTTCCTAATGCATTCATTTATAATCCAAATGATATTTCCTACCAGGTGGTTTTACCTAAGCTATGTTTTTCATACCTGTGAGGTCAGGAAAGCCAATCATCTAGGAACAAAATGTTCCAAGAATTTTGAATGACTATTGTTAGGTATAACATTGATACCAAATATGGTTTGGGTGAATAAATATATAAAACTTAGATATCATGGTTTAAGTGCTTATCACTTTAAGCACAATGCAGCAGGCAATTAGCCGATTAAGGGTGCGGTTAGAAGTTACAATATAAGGAAGTATTAGAAGCTGGAAAGCTTACTGACTGTCTGCTGGCTGTAACTGTGTGTTACTGTAACTGTGTGCTACTGCGACTAACTGAGATTACTGACTGTGAGTGCCTGTGACTGAACTGTTATTGTTTGCTACTGTTTGCTGATTTACTGCGTAAGTCTACTGAATATCCAGCGTTTGTTTCTCTGGAGAGTGAAACCGGAGGAGGAGAAGATATCTTTATCGGCTGATAAAGATATTGCAAGGACTCTTAACTTGGACTATACTAGTGAGTCTTACTGGATGGAAATACTGTGAATGACTTAATGGACTGAATGACAATGCTTAAACTCTAACTGGATTAAAAACTATTTAAACTACAAACAGTGTTTGTGTTCAGTGTGTGTATACTCTGGGGCCCTTCCGCTCTCCTTTGGCTTCCTGGCTTGACTACTGCTGCAATACTCTTGTAGGGGTTAATCCCCAAACCCTAACATTGGTTATGGGCCCAGCAGCATAGTCTAACTAACCAGGATATAGCAGAGAGAGTTGGTGTGAGTTGCACATTACTGTAAAAACAAACTGTTTTAATTAGTTTAAAATAGTCAAAATATCTGAAGAGTAATGGCACAAGTAAATTTGTCACAACTGTCCATGATATCCAGGCTGGATGGAACAAACTATGTTTCATGGTCAATGAAATGTAGTTTACTTCTACCAGAGAAGGTTTGTGGGACATTATAGCAAACCCACCAGATGTGAGTAGCTGGGATCCTGCTAATGATGATGATAACGAAAAGTTACAAGACTTTAAACTGAAGAATGAGCAGGCTTTATGCATCATAGGACTGACTCTCTGTGATCAGCAGCTTGTCCATATTCGTGGAGAAGAAAATTCTGCAAACTGCTGGGAGAACCTCAGGAAGATTTATGTTCGGGACAGTGTAGGAGCACATATAAATCTTACACGGAAGCTTTTAGAACGCATCTTCAGAGGAATGGAGATATGTTAGTTCATTTAAACTGTATGAAGAGCATTTTTCAAGAATTGCAAGAAAAAGAGCTTATATTTAATGAACTGCAACAAGTCTACATAATATTATCTTCATTAGATCAAAGCTATGATGACTATGTGACTTCGTTAGAAGTATTGCCAAAAGAAAGCCTCTCATTAACCGAGATTACAGGCAGGCTACTAGAAGAAGCCAGAAGAAGGCGTGGCGTGATGAGCTGAGAGAAGATAAGAAAGAAGAGAAATTATCTTCAAAGCTTGAAAGAAACCAGCAAAGCAAAGTAAAGCACCTGGAAGAAGAGAATTTATCTTCAACAGCATACACAATTAAAAGTGTTTTAATTGTGGAGGCAGAGGACATTTGGCAAGATTCTGCAAAAAGAGAAAAAGCCAGAATGTAAAAAAGCCAAAGAAAGCATTTGAACTAGCCACGTTTAGCAACTCTGATGTGAAGAATAATTTATGGGTGGTTGACAGTGGCGCATCCCACTGCATCACAAGAGATAAGACAAAATTTATAAGAATGTCTACAAGTTCTCAACATATATCTCTTGCTAACGGCTGGAACCTGAAAGCGAAAGGTCAAGGTTTTGCACGTTGTCCGTACATAAACCAGGATATAAAAATGTTGTATGTACCGCAACTAAAGTTTAATTTGCTTTCAGTAAGGGTATTAGATAAATTAGGTTATGTAATTACTTTTAAAGATAATAATTGCATAATTGAAAAAAGATAACAAAAGGGTAACTGCAGCTTTAAATGGAACATTATATGTATTAGATAATAGTAAGAAAGGGGAGGCTCAAACTGTATTTAATAATATAAAGCCTCATGAAGAATGTATCCATTTATTGCATAGGCGTTTGGGGCATGTAAATTTTAAAATGCTAAAACGTACAGTTGAGTTATCTGAAGGAATAAGGTTAAAACCTTGTGATAAATATTTGCGTTGTAATGTTTGCTGTGAAGATAAGAGCAAAGTATTGCCTGCAAATAGACTAAATGGTTTCAAAACAAAAGAACCTTTAGAAGTAGTATTTGCAGACATAATAGGTCCAAAGAAACCCAGTATGGGGGTGCTAGATATATACTGAGCATTATGGACCATTATTCTAGATATGGGTTTTGCTATTTAATGAAAAGCAAAACTGAAACATATCAACATTTTTCAATTGGCTTAGGTTTGCTGAAAGAAAGTCTAAGCGACAACTGATAACCCTGGTGACAGATAATGGTGCGGAATTTATTAATAACAAATTTCAGAACAGACTTAAGGTAGCTGGAATAGAGCATAAGAAGTCTGCTCCATACAGGCCAGAACATAACGCTTTTATTGAAAGAAGAGGCCAAACACTACAGGCAATGGTTAGAACAATGTTAAATGATTCTGGGTTACCTGATTCTTTGTGGGGAAGGCTACAATGTGTGCTAATAACATATTGAACAACGTTGTTAATACAACAACAGGTGAAATTCCATTCACCAGGTGGCATGGCATGAAACCTGATCTAAGTTACCTGCACACATTTGGTGCACCAGCATGGTGCATATTCCTGCACAACTCAGAAAAAAAGGGCAACATAGAGCTAAAAGATTTTCTTCGTTGGTTATCAGGCAAACCATAGGGCATATAGATTTTGGGAGAAAGGCACATCTAAAGTGTTATGTAGTGCTAGTGCCCAATTTCTAGAACATGAAGGATGGGAGAAATTAGAACAGGATGCCAATAAAGATGTAATTATTGAATCCTATAGAAATCCCATTAGTTATCCCTGTAACTTTAAAAATAAAGTAAAGAGACAAATACAGGATGAAATAGTGCCCATAAAGGAAGAAACAGATTCAATAGCTGAACAGGATGAGGAAGATGAACAGGTAGTAGTTCAACAAAGTCCTCCTGTAAGCCCTGTAATTCCCAGAAGAACTACACGTGTATCTAGACCGCCTGATAGGTACCAGGCTAACACAGTGTGCCAGATTAATCAAGTTCCTAATTCTGTAGAAGAAATTAAAAAGTATCCTAATAAGGAAAAAGAAAGATGGTATGCAGCAATGAATAAGGAACTGAATTCATTAAGAGATATGAAGGTGTATGAAAATGCCAAATTACCTGTAGGAAAGAAATCCATTGGCTGCAAATGGATATTTAAGGTAAAAACAGATAAAGATGGTAATTTAATCCATAAGGCAAGGTTAGTAGCCCAAGGTTTTAGGCAGAATGCTAATGACTATGATGAGGTGTTTGCACCTAGTCTTAAGGCAGCAACCTTGAGGGCAGCTTTAGTGTGGGCAGCTAGTAAAAACTATATAGTTAACCATTTAGATGTGGAAACTGCTTACTTGCACGCCCCATTAAAACATATTATTTATATGAAAAAACCTGTTGGTATTAAAAGTGAAAATAAGGATAATAATGATTGTTGGTTGTTAAAGAAAAGCCTCTATGGTCTAAAACAATCAGGCTATGAATGGAACCAGTATATTGTAAAGGAACTAGACAATATAGGATTTAAAGCTGGTTTAGCCGATCCATGTCTGTTTAAGAGGGAGACAAATGGGAAAGTATCATTATTATTACTATTCACAGATGATATTGCTTTGATAACTGAAACTAATGATGAAGCAAATAAAATAATAGCATCATTAGGAAAGAGAATAAAGATCAAGCAATTAGGGGAGATAAAAAGTATCTCGGTTTGAATATAAAGAAAACACGGAAAGGTTTTAAGATATCTCAGGAAGATAAAATAAGCAAATTACTAAAATATTACAAGATGGAGCTTTGTAAGCCAGCTAAGACTCCAATGAGTCAGGAGTTTAGCAACACTGATGAACAAAGCCCTGAGTTTGATAAGGTGATTTATCAATCTTTAATTGGTAGTTTGAGTTATATTAGTAATTGGTCTAGACCAGATATATCGTACTGTGTGAATCAGTTGGCTAGATTCAATTCTGCACCATGTGAAAGACACTGGATTGCAGCTAAGAGGATATTAAGATATCTTAAAAAGACAATGAATTATTCATTGTATTTAGAACCAAAGGGTGATTTAATTTTGAGTGCTTATGCAGATGCTAGCTTTGCATCAGAAAGAGACACTAGAAAGTCGACTTCAGGAACAGCCATAATGCTGGGTAATACATTAATAGGCTGGAAGTCAATAAGACAACAGCATATAAGTTTGTCTACTATGGAGGCAGAATTCTCCTGTTTATCATTGTTATGTACAGAGTTAATAATGTATAAACAAATGTTAATTGATATAGGTATAACTATAGATTATCCTATAATTATACATGAAGATAATCAGGCAGCAATTCAAATGGCCACAAATATTGGAGTAAAAACAAGGTGCAAGCATACAGATCTAAGATACCTAAACGTGAGACAATCTGTAAGAAGTAAGATGATTCAGCTAGAGTACTGTATGTCGGAGGACAATTTAGCTGATAATTTTACTAAAGCCCAAGGTGCCAGTAAGCACCAGGAGTGTTGTGAAAAATATGGGATTAGATTGTAAAGGTATTATATATTTATTTCACCCAAAAGGGGAGTATGTTAGGTATAACATTGATACCAAATATGGTTTGGGTGAATAAATATATAAAACTTAGATATCATGGTTTAAGTGCTTATCACTTTAAGCACAATGCAGCAGGCAATTAGCCGATTAAGGGTGCGGTTAGAAGTTACAATATAAGGAAGTATTAGAAGCTGGAAAGCTTACTGACTGTCTGCTGGCTGTAACTGTGTGTTACTGTAACTGTGTGCTACTGCGACTAACTGAGATTACTGACTGTGAGTGCCTGTGACTGAACTGTTATTGTTTGCTACTGTTTGCTGATTTACTGCGTAAGTCTACTGAATATCCAGCGTTTGTTTCTCTGGAGAGTGAAACCGGAGGAGGAGAAGATATCTTTATCGGCTGATAAAGATATTGCAAGGACTCTTAACTTGGACTATACTAGTGAGTCTTACTGGATGGAAATACTGTGAATGACTTAATGGACTGAATGACAATGCTTAAACTCTAACTGGATTAAAAACTATTTAAACTACAAACAGTGTTTTGTGTTCAGTGTGTGTATACTCTGGGGCCCTTCCGCTCTCCTTTGGCTTCCTGGCTTGACTACTGCTGCAATACTCTTGTAGGGGTTAATCCCCAAACCCTAACAACTATTAGTTGGCTCACTGTAGCATAGCAAAATGCTCAAGAAAGGGTCTTTTATGTCAGCTTCCTGAATGTATGATCTTCACATCCCATCATTTGTATCCTTTGTAGCCCAAGCAACAGGACCGATTGAAACTGTGGGATAAATTGACGATGGTTCAGCCTGGACTTTTTATCTCAATATTAAATCAAGGTAATATAAGTCTAAACAGAATACATGTTCAAAGACAGGGATCAAGGAACATTGAACTATACTGTATTTAATTCTTTCCTGCTCAGATTCTGAACAGTTTCACAGTTTCAAAAATGAACCCTCATATCACTTTCCTTCATTAAATGTTTATCTATTCGCCACCAACCTCTGAGGTAAACATTCCCATATGTATTACACACAGCACATGGAAGGTTGGAAAGGAAAAGGCAGCATTCAGAGGAAAGAAAGCAGGAGATACATTATGAATATATCCCTTACTTTGATGAGGTAGTATATTTGATTTGGGCATTCATTGCATTTTAATTTGAATGATTTCCCAAAATAATATTGCTATCAGTTCACTTGGCTATAGTTCCTACTGCTTCCCAACATGCAATCTTGGATTTTGAAAAACATTATTATTATACCCAAATGATTCTTGAGACTGCAAAATATGAGAGTAAATTTTCACATGATAAAGAAGCTGAAAATTGCTGTGTAAATATTGCCCCAGTGGCTCACATTCCTAGAAGTGACAGACTCCAGCAAAAGAATAGGAGAAAGTTGGACATTTATTGCTTCAAATATATATCATTCAAAAGGAAAGTTATTGTTCAGAATTCTCATGCTGTCATTTAATCTTTTTCTTAATAAATCTAATTAATCAGAGCTCAGAGAGATTTGTTCCTTGGTTGTTCATTTCTTGTAAAGTTTATAGCTATAGAGTTTTGACATAAAGAACTTGCTTTGGGATTTTAAATAACGTTTGTTTAAAAAAAACACCTCTACATATTGAATTTTGAATGCTGCTTTTCTTCAGTATACTCCACAAAAACAGTATTTTGAAAATGAAATTATTTACATCATTTATGCAACATGTGACATTTCCTTCCTTCCTTCCTTCCTTCCTTCCTTCCTTCCTTCCTTCCTTCCTTCCTTCCTTCCTTCCTTCCTTCCTTTCTAAACTATCTCAAAGTATTTAACAACAAAAAGTAATGGATAATTATACTGATTCATAGATATTTAGTCCAGTTCATAATGATGCTAAGTCATTTAGTAAAGAAGTACTTAGCAAAGACTGAATTCCCTGACAATAAATTTATTCATCATACCAGTCCTGATTTTGATTTAGCAAGAATAATCTGACTTTGCTTCTATCTTTTATGAGGGAAAATGGGCTAATGAGAAATAGTAGTTTTAATCAAACCTGTAGTTTCCCATTACATCATTACTTTATTTGCTAAACTTTGCTAGTCATCTTTGGATACATTCTAAAGAAAACTAGGAGTAAAAAGATTCACATAGCTAACCCAGGCAGCATTTTAACTTCCCATGAAAGTGGCGAACAATGTGGCCAGCAAACACTGAAAAAGGCACAGTCCCTAGAAGAAACAGTTCTGCTAGGTATGTAACTGGTTTCTGTGGGAACACATTTGTAAGTTCTCTCCATGTGGACTCTGATATAACAGACAGTTGAAATATACAGAATCCATGAGGGCCTATATTTCTTTAGCAGAATTCTAAAGAACAGCAGCAACCATTATATTTATTTATGAGAAATGTGTCTGGAAAATAATGCACATTTATAAAACTGCTTATAAAACCATCATTCTTCAAAGAAAATTATGTTGAAAAACCAGAATACTTCCTTAATATAATCTGCAAACTAGACAAGTTTTATATTGATATCTCTTCCTTCATTCCCCTTAAATGCTTTACAATTCAGAAATATTCCTGAGATAGAGCACTATAGGTTAACCACACTTAAGAACCTCTCAATGAAATGTTTGAAAAATGAGAAGGATTCAAGTTAAAGATCAGCGTGCAACCAAAATTATTTCTGCTTCTATATGTACTGTAAGTTCTTTAGCCATGCAATTTGGGGTAAATAGATATTATTCATGATGGCCACAGGAATTATTTTTAAAAATCAATTCAGAAGTATCCAAGGTCTATAGCAGTGTTTCTCAAACCTCAATCAATTTTGGTGAACTTCAACTCTCAGAATTCCCAGCCACTAGAATGCCAAAAGTTAAAGGTTAAAATTGTCAAGATTAAGAAACACTGGTCTTCACCATAAGGAAATCCCCATATAATGCTATCTCTGTGTGAGTGAAAATACTATATTTGAAGTAGATTTTTAACAATTGCAATGCTATCCTTATTGCCAATAGTTTAATCCCAAATTAAGTGTTTGAAAAGAATTGTGACAATGAGAGTACTATAAACTAAAGTGTGTATTAGCATTGCTTGTTCATATTTTGTGCTGTGGAAATATAATATTCTCTCAATGGGCTTCAGCAAATCTAGTAGGGAAACAAAGTCAGGCTCATAAAATACAAGCTTCTCATTGTGTTTTTGGTTCTTAAAAAATACCTGAGCAAGTTCAAAAGGAAAAGGAAGAGCCTTAGGCACAGACAATATTATGAGAGTCTCTTACATAACACAGAAACAAAAAAATAAATCAGAAAAATAAACTCTTCAACTAATTCCAGAAAATAGTTGAACCCATAAATCTGTGCCTAAGCAAACTATTTGGGGTTCTACCTATCATCAAAGGCACCTTACCTTATGCTTCACTACAGTATGGTGCCATGAACTGTGAGGAGGAAGGAGGAAGGGGAAAACGAAAGTAAGTTCTGCATGTCTTCGGGAAGCTGTTTCAAGGTCATTCCACTTTCTAATTACATGCCTTCTTGTATATGGAATGACCATTATGAAAACATCCTGCCTGAACTTGACTAGTCACACAGGGTGCATGATGGGAGGTACCTAAGGGATGGGATGATTAAATGTAGGATTTTTTGCATGCAATTCTCAGTATTGGCTGTGCATTCAGTACTGGCTATGCACCACTGCAATACACTTGACTTCTAATAAAACTATGCCTTTCTCAACTAGTGGAGCCAAGGATCATTTCTACTTAGAGGTTTAAGTGGTAGCAGGTCTGACATTACATATCAGTGGTAATAACCACTGCACTTGCAGGTAAGAAAACTATAGTTATCTTGCCAAACACCTGTTTAATGTATTCTTTTAGTCTCTATTCATTTTTCCAAGTAGTTCTGTGTGACAATACTCAAGGTTATTTGAATTACATTGAAGTATTGGGGAGCAATGAGAGCTGTAAGAACTTATGCTTTGCTAAATCTATATATATGAAATCATGTGGTTGCTGTCAGTGAAGGAAGTATTAGAATGACTTTTCAAAATTAAAGCAATGTCAACAGAAGCCATCCTTGAATTTCAACCAACAAATTAAATGCTTCTCAGCCTTTATCCTTCAATACAGTCCAAATTCTGACTTCACAGAATTATATTGTATTAACAGTTTAATCCAGAATTATGTACAAGAAACTCTCAGTGCAGCTAATGGCTGAGTAACAAATTTATTTATTTATTTTATTTTATTTATATTCTGCAAAAGAGAATAAAATATGCTTAAATTTAAGCAGTGTACAGTATGTGATTGCACTATTGAAGTAGAATTACATTTTTGAGAAAGATGAGGCCATTACGTAATTCCATTATTTCCCTTCTTCTTTTGTAATCTGGTGTAATCTTGATTGTTCCATAAATGCCCCCTTACTCTACATTCTCCAAAATGCTTTATAAGGATCAGTCTATAGCAATGTTGATCCATGAAATGGAAACTGTCATTGCATTATTACAGAAAGTTTTAATCAGTCTGAATATATGCAGACTTCTGGAACTATCCAAATAATCTATGGGGAATGACTGGTCATTGTTCCTGGTATTTATATCTCATTTCTGTAGCATATAGCATTTGAAATTCATCTACTACTGCTATTAAGCCACATTTTGCTTTATCATAAAGAGATTAATTCCAAATTTCCACTTAACTGTTGAAACTCCCAATAAATTATTTGTTAATTCCCATCATACACAGAGTCAGAGCATTATCCTACTGGTTCAAGGAAGAAATTTAAATCTTCTTTTCTTCAAATGCTGATCAAGCCATTATCTCTGCTACCTGATCAACACTTTGTTTTTAACTGAAATTGATCAAAAAGAACTCTGCAGTCCTTCTGGTGAATTCATTTGGAATATGCATAGGAGTTGCCAGGGGTGTGGAATTACAAAAAACAAGCAAAAAAATGACTTAAATTAGCTTTTAAGCAGAAGATTGGTAAAGGACTTTCTCACCTTATAATCAAGCTGACAAGCTGACAAATTTTGATACACGTGTATTGAATGTTTTGTGTCCCTTATAGTTTCAAAAGTCTAAATACTCAACTAACATTTGTGTCAGACTTTTAACAACACAGAATATTGAAACATTAAGCGTGCAAGTTAAGTCACATTAAGTTTAGAAAATATTCAACGTCAAAGAGTATTTCCTAGCTATGGAAATTTCAGACCAAAACTTCCTCCGTTAAAATCAGATATTTTTATACAGACTTGTTATACAGAACAAATCTTATTTACATAGAATATGAAAGAGTTTAAGATGGAATGTCTAGCTTGTTATACTGAGTCATTTTCAGGTCACAGGTTTCTGTGTAAGATTCTACCAATATCCATTTTTATTCTCAAAATAAATTACCATTCTAGAGTTTTTTTACCCATGCTTAAGGAAGGCATAAAAGATAGGTCAAGTTTAACTAAGAAGGGTTTGTCTTTCCCTATTTATTTCACCTTAATTAACTTTAATCATATTAACAAACCATATATTAAAATAAATGTAAAGGAAAATAACTGCTTACTGAGGAAATCCAAATAATACGTATTATTCTACAACAGTGCTAATGGTTTAATCAAACTATTAATCAGAGCAGTATTTTTTCCTAAGCCCTGGATTGTGTGTATGTGTATGAAATATATATTTTTTCTTTTACACAATCAAACCCTTTGATCTTCTTTAATGCAATGGGATATTTGCTTTATTGTCTGGGAAGTGATTTTGGTTCTGAAAATAACCAACTCTTGAAAGATGAGTACTCTCAAAAATGAAGATGGGAAGAAAAAGGTTTTCTCACTCCCATTGATCAAAATGATGCAGTTTCCTGCAGGTTATGGACAATAAAAAATGGTTTGCCGAATGCTGTGAAATATATTAATGTGGTGCCGGGCAAGGGTGCTACATTGTATTAAGATAGCACCACATAGTGTGAATTTTATTTCTTTGCAAAGGTGATTACCTAATATAGTAGAATTTCTGAAAAATAATTAATATTATAAAATCAGGAAAGTGCCACATAGGAGACGTATCTCTGATAATTAAATATTGGGACTGTTTAATAGTCCATATGTTTTTTTTTATCTTAGAATTTCCACATTGAAATTGAATAAAGGATGTAATGATTTAACAACTAGTTAAGGAGAAGATATTGAATTTCTCCAAGAAAAATGAAAAGTTACCCTGTTATAATACTAATTTACAGAATTAGTTCTAAGGTAATAAATGTAACTTAATTTGTCAACACATATTTTTCTTATGTATGAACTGATTATATGAAACAAAATGGATAAAATATAAGGCCACATTGTTATCACAGACTACTTCATAGATGTTATCAATACTGGTCCAGCTTTTTTTTTAAGAAGCTTGTAATTAACTGAAGATTCATTACCATAGGATGGTAATGAATTGGAATGCTATAAAGAGGGATTGGATAACTTTATTTTGTTAAAGTTTATCTTGTTAAGGTTCAGGCTTAATGTCTCCTCTAGATTAGGAGCAGAAAGTCTCCAAATACTAATTATAGAAGAATATTTTTTGTACATTGATCTTCAAACAAGGGTGTCCAATCTTGGCAACTTCAAGACCTATAGGCTTCAACTCCCAGAATTCCCCAGCTGGGATAGACAGCTGGGGAATTCTGGGAATTGAGATCTACAGGTCTTAAAAGTTACCAAGGTCAGACACCTCTGTCCTGGAGGCATCTGGTTGAAACTGTAATTTGTTTAATGTCATGCTTCAATGGCTATGGTCTGGTCGAACAGAACTAAATATATTAAATGTAAACAGCAGTACAACTAATTCACTGGCCAGGAAAAACTACTCCTGCTAAAATACCAGGGAATAGTCTTTCTACTAGCAGCAGGAAATCATGAGCACTACGTTGCTGAAAATGCACAGAGGAATTCAACTATCATCCACAAATTCCTCAAAAAGACAAAAGATTGCCATCCAATACCTGTGTACTCAAATGCCATCCAATACCTGTATACTCAAACTATTCAAAGACACTGGCCAGTGCCTCTCTATAAGGAAAATGGATAGTTAAGAAGTTTGAAATATAAATCCAGTAGCACGACTTTTTTATGTGCCCAGCTTTTCCAGCTTTGCACCATTAGATTTCTAAGATTAGGCCTTCAAGTCTCAAAATATGTCTGTAATGCCACCCTGTGAGTCTAGAGGTAGATGTCATGAAATGGGAGACTAAAGTGTGTGTGACCTTCCTCAACTATTGGCTCAATATATCCTTTTTTCCCTTGGTCTCACCTCATTAATTAATAATAATGATTTTGAATTCACATGGAAAAAGACAGTGGAAACTAAAATTCTTGGTCTTCCTTGCAGGCCTTCTACTCAAAGTGGGAAATGTTCAGGCCAAAGCTGTTGTTTAACAGTGTATGATGGACACAGGGTGCCAGATGGACCTAGCCAGATCCTCAAATTTTATTACCAGTGAACCCAACAGATACGGTTTCTGTGGATGCACAGAAACAACATGTGTCTCTCCAGTGCTTACATGATGGAGCCATTTACACTAGCCTCGTATCATTGCTGCATAAACACCCAGAGCGCAGAGGTCAATTCTATAGTTCCCTACCGCTTGCAGCCTTAATCATCCTTAATCATCCTACAATCTACAGTATAATATTCTGCACAGCAGCACTTAAAATCTGTCAGATGATGACATGTGTCTTAAGCCAGCCTTCTTGAGTTAAAAGTATTCTGTATTCTGATAGATTTAGTTAGCCTGCATTAATTTAATGTTTTTATTATTCTCTAGATTTTTAGACTTTTCTTCCATATATACATATATATGTTTATATAATTTTCTTTTCTAAATGTATTTTAATGCTTTTTTAATCTTGCTAAACTTTCATTTTTATATATTTTAGCTTTTTAAAAATTATTGTCTGTTCTGTTCTCCTTATGCTGGTCTCTGACTGTAATAAAGATTCGATTGATCACTGGCCATTTTTTTTTAAATATGAGAAGCTTAATGATGATACCCAGCCCATCACTCTTATTGCATGTTTCAATGTCATCATACTGGCTTTTGCAGTCCAGAAAAGAACAAAACAAGTTATGCAAATCACAATATATTTGGTAGAGAATTCTGCATTTCTTTTTAGGATCATATTTTAGATTGGTATATTATACTGTAGTGCCTTGAGGTTGGCGTATAATCCTTTCCTCTTCTCTCTTCTTATTATTATGATATAATCAGCTCATTTGCTGCCTGCATATGCCATATTATGTTTAAAAAGAGAGCTTGAATTCTGCACTTGGATCAACAAGACCAATATCCCAATCTTCAGTTAGCCACAAAGCTCAGTTACATAAAAGAGAGTAATCATAATCTCCTTGACTAACCTGCCTCAAAGGGGTTTTGTGAAAATAAAGTGAGAACATGAACCAAAAGGGAGCATGCCTTGATGCTCTGGGACCATTGGAATTCAATGCATAAATGTCATGTTTTATTAATGGAAGTAATAATGTAAGATCCAATTCCTGTTGGAAGTATTTTTGAACAATTGCACGTCAACACAAGACTGCATTTAATTATACAATTTGCCCAATTATTCACACTTGAAGAACTAGTATTTTATGTTTGGAAATAGAAAAGAAGCTAGATATTACAATATACTCCACCTGCATTCTAAATACATAACACAATACTCAAGAGCCATTTTACCTATGAAGGATTTACATCCTGAAGAATACATTAAGCTCTGCATTAGTCTTTTCCAACCTGACATTCTCCAGAGGCCTCATAATTATCAAACAGAATGCAAGTCTTCATTTTGAGGAAGACTTTTACACCAACACAATTCTGAAAATCAAACTTCCAATGGTCATTTTTAAAAGCCTCATAAAATACCATTTTTATTTTGTTTTATTATTCAAAATAAAGTTATAAATTAGTTGTATGCCACAGCACAGCAAGCAAAATTGTTCGCCCATAAATTCAGAAACATTTATTATTCCTCATTAGTATGGCACATTTGCTAGTTCCTGCAAGAAAAGAACCATACTTTAACAAAAGCAAACAAAAACAACCTGACAGTAAAATAATTATGGATGTTGATATGTTGGAAAACTAAATCTTTGCCCCCAATTAAAAACATAACACTCCTATTAAAGAAAGATTCCCTTTAACTGAAGCTATCTGGTCTAGCAATCTACTTCTCATAGTTCTAGATTATTAACCATCTTTGGAATTTAACTCATTGGTGGCAATTGTATTTCCCCACAGAAATCTTGTAAGCATTGCAGACTTCTTATGACATTTTAAGATTCCTCAGAATATTACTAAACAGTGGGCTGGTTCTAAACATTTGGCAAATAATCTGGTATCTACGGGCAGCTATTACCGTTGCTTGTAGGATTCCCACAACTCATTGTTGGTCCTCAGCAGTTGATATTAAAGGCAACTGTTATTTTTAAAGTTAGAACCATCGAAAAAGGATGACTTAGGATTCCACACTATACAAAGCATATACCACGGGTGTCAAACTCGATCACCTCATGTCTTGTATGAAACATATTGTGATATTTTTTGCCTTTGCGGAGCCGGGGTGGATGTGGCCTGTGTGTGATGCATCTGGCCTGCCAGTTTGACATGCCTGGGCCACCATATACAAAAAAGAGGACAAGTCAGAGAAGATGAAGAGACAATATCAAATATCACACTACAGAGATTGAGGCCACCAGAAGGGAAAAATCAGAACTTTCTCCCTTGACAGCCAAAGAAATAAAAGAGGAAGTAGAGAAGGGAAGAAAACATTGAAAGCCTGAATAAATTTGCCTAATCCTTTTTAAAAAAAATCATATAAGCTGGTGAGTATCCTTACATTTTGGATCAAGAACTTTAATTGTTCATGTTAGAATCAGTCCTCTTTTCTGTTTTTGCCAACTGGTTTTATTGGTTTTTCTGGAGTTCTAGTGTTTTGCCTTTGCTAAAAATGAAGATTGTAGCTATGATATTCTATACAATAATATTGTAGTCATGGAAAAGGTACCAAAATGTTGAACAGTTTTATCATTGGCCATGATCAACTTCACTTTTAGCAAAGGCAATAATTGGAATAGAGAAACATAATCAAGGGTTGCCCAGATATGCATAATGAAAAAAAAAATAGACAAAAATAAATCCCCAAAGAATGGTCTGTCACCAGAAATGTAATTCTGCACATCTACTATGGCAAAGCTAACAATGCCTTGAGCTTCATTCATCTTCTTAGCTTTTACCTCTTTAATATGACTGGCCAAATAAACTCTTTTTCTATCAGTTATACTTGGCTTATTAATATAACTGGGAATTAAACTCAGCTTTCAGCCCTCTGAATAAAGAACTCAAGGCTGACCAGTTTAGCAGAAACTTTATTTATTTATTTATTTATTTGATTTGTCAATTGTTTACAAGATAATAAGTACAAGTGTATACATGGTTGTGAATATATGAAATAGGTACATATAAGAAAAATAAAAAATAAGAGAAACAATAGGACAGGGACGGTAGGCACGTTGGTGCGCTTATGAATCAAATGTTACTTTTAAATTTTGCATGGCTGTGCAAAACCTTTGTACAGAGGAATTAATGACTGTCAGTCTAACATTTACAGGCACTGGCCTACATTTACAGTTCATTTACTGTTCTTAAGAAAAGAGGTGAAAAGGGCTATGAATACCACCTATTCTGTAACCTTTCTTTGCATCTTACTGTGCCAGGCTGCTTCTTCTGTTATTGCTAAGTAATAAGTATAGAGTATTCACAGCCGTCACCCCTTTTATAAGTGAGTCCTACCCAGAAGGCATCATATTTGGCCAATGTACACTAGGCAGTGTAATACTCTACTAAAACCAGGAATGATAGGGTTTTCCCAGGAAAGAGCAAGCTTTCCACCTGTTTATGCTATCTCTCCAGATGCCCAAACAAACCTCAGTGATCAAGGAAACAGAACTACCATATTCCACAGGTGAGCTGTCAATCTTCAATCTTCTTGATAAGTCTGGCATCCCAGAAAAGAAAATTTAAAACTAAACACTTTTTTATAGTATTCATTTTAAAAACATTTTAAAATTAAAGTGATACACTATGTTTTTTCTACACAAAATTTCTATAAACATTTTGCTGCATAGTTCAAAGCCTACCATGCTGCCCCTTTCTCATCACTACTATTTCTTGTAAATAAAAAGCAGACTGAATATTTCAAATACATATCTGTAAAGTTTTTGCTGCTATCTGAACTTGTTATCAAGCAAACACCTCATTACCCAACTAGATAATATAACCAGTGCACATTGATGATGTTGTAGAGTTGGGTAATGAAATGTCTGAATGTAAACAACAAAGCTTGGAAAGTACCAAGAAGTTGACATTTCAACTCTGAGCTACATACATTATTTTCTAATACAAAACACTTATCTATATGCATGCATGTTGCATTGCAATTCTATAAGATATTCAATTAAAATATTGCAGATTTAATTTCCATTAAAAAGGTTTTTTTTATCTCTGTAATTTGCATCCTATTCACTAAAATATTAAGAAGTGTAGGCCTTTGGATGCTTGCTATGGATAATTTTAAAAATATATCAAATCTTAAAATTCAGAATGTCCCAAATTGAATGAGTTTGTCTTCAGGTGCAAACTTAAACACAGTAGAACCTCTAGTCACAAACGTTTCTGACCATGACCAAATTGAGTTCTGACAAAAAAAAAATCACTTTTTTTTTCCACAGTCAAATTTCTCTTTTGCACTATTTTTTTGTAAGTGCCAAACTTTCAAAATTAGGTTAGGTGACGACCAAATTGGGTTGCTACCAAACTTATGGAACAAATTATGGTCGTGACCAGAGGTTCTACTGTAATTTCTATTCAATCTTGAACATTTAATTTGAATTAGTTCCAATCTTCAGAGGGATATACATTTGTAGGAAGGCATTATGACCTGATAGTTTTATTTCTGACTGCATACCCAATTTGGTTTGGTTATAGGAAGGCCAGTTTTATCATCTTCTGAAAATATCCATTCTTAATTGTGTTACTAAAAAAGGACCAGTTTTAGTATGGTCTAAAACAGTGGTCGCCAACCGTGGAAAATTTTTGGTGGGCCGCAGAAAGCAATTAATCTGGGCTATGCGGGAAAACAAGGCTGGTCTGGCCAAATGGCCTGCCCACCCGTTGACCCCCCACCCTTCAGCCAAGTGAAAAACTTACCTTGGCTGAGACTGAACAGTAGAGAGCCACACAAGCCACACTTTCTTGATTCTAGAAAGTAAGACCAATGGTGGAGGAGGGAAATCCGCCCCAGGGTGTTTGGTAACGGGAAAGTTGGTCTTATATTCCACAGCTATAGTAGTCACAGGACTGGCTCTTTGGTCATCCCAGAGCAGCTCCTCCACCGGGATGACTACAGCTCTGGAATATGGCACTGGGCCATGGTGGCTGGAAGTGACAAGGGTGCAGCCATCAGGCGGGGAGGAAATGGTGCCCGGCTCCCTTCCCAGGGCAGGAGAGGCAAGAAGCAGCAGAAGCGCCAAATAGAGGGCATCAGAAAGCAACCTCTCCTCTTGGGGGGAGGGGAGGGAGAGAAAGTGCTTGCTGCTTCCCGGCCAGATGTATTCACCGGCAAGGCACCCAGAGACCTTCGCCCTCCCCTTCCCCCTTTTCTGGCAAAAGCACATCTGGATTGGTTCAGCTCAGCAGACCCGACTCTCACGTTGTCTTTGACATGAAGCAAAAGAAGAACATCTCCCTGTTGAAAGCTGAGCCTGCACTTTAACATTCAGGGCTGGGCAACTCTTCCTTCATGGGGCAAAGTTTTTATCGTTCTTGGGGAGGCTTTAGGGAGGGTACCGCTTTGTTCTGCAGAACATCTTTCCTGCCTCCAGTGGGGAGAAATTGTGTCAGTGATTTTCAGCCATGCCAGTCGGTCAGAGGAAAGTTGGAAAGGGAAAAGAAGGGACACAAAGGGACATAGAAGCAGATAGGTTTGCAAATGCAGACCCAACTTCATTGAACTTCATTGGAGAGAAGATAAAAGGGAAAAAGAAGCAGCTACAAAGCTCAAAAAGCTGCTTACAAAGCAGTTCAAAAGCTCTTTTCGGGCAATGTAGGAGGAGAAGGGAGATTAGAATGAAAGAAATGCTGAAAAATTACTTTATAGTTGTTTTGTATTGCCAGGAACTACCTCAGCTCCCCATGTCCTACCCATTAATTTCCCAGCTTTGGATTGCTCCTACTTCTCTATCTCTTTTTTTTCTTCCTCCCTGCCCCGTGCTTCTCCAGCCAGGCTAAGTGGCTGATGACCCCAGCTCTGCTCCTTCCTGGCACATAGCTATGGAGGGTTGCCCACCATGAGGTGTCAAACTCATGGTGTCATGTTGCTGTCATGTGATGTTTCGCAACATTTTTTCACTTCACAAAGCTGGGGTAGGCGTAGGTGATGCATCTGCCCCACAGGCCACCAGTTTGACACCCCTGGTCTAAAAGCAAAATATCCTACAACAGAAAAGTTGGTTTCTTTGATCCAGGGCACACAGGGAATTTTGAATGTATGCTGTTGTTCTTGCAAAATGGCTGCCATTAATACAAAATGTTTTGCTTTGTACATTGTAGTTTCCTTTTTTTTTTAGCATCAAAATTTCAGTTTCAGTGAATTCTGCATGTGAAGCAGCTTTCTTAGAAGAACACCGTTTAGTCCATCATGATTAGAAAGCAGGTGACACATCTATAATATTAATCTACAAATATACAGAATGTTTTCTTCAAAAAATATTTTGTTGCACCAAGAACATATCTCCTTTTGTAACACAGATTCTTTGCTATTCCTTACTTATTCTTGGTCAGTTGCCATTCCTGTTACTTCCATTTAAATAGAAGGCTGAAACAGTTAGTCTACATGATCAAATTTACTTTGTATGTACTGAATGGTAGTTTTTCAATCAGGTTCTGAATGGCTGCTGCATTTCAAGTGATAGACAAATAATTTAGGCGTAATCATTCTGTTTAAAAGGGAAGGAAGGAAGGAAGGAAGGAAGGAAGGAAGGAAGGAAGGAAGGAAGGAAGGAAGATAGATAGATTTCATTACCAAATATGAAACCTTTTACAAATCCACTGTTTCTGTAGATTTAAGTGAAACTGAAAGGCCAAGAAGTCTCTTTCCTGTGCATATCAATTTCCCATGTGTTCATTCATAAGCCTAATCTATCTTGCCTGCAGTCATCTGTACTTGTATTATTTTACAATATGTATGCATGACTTCCTCCATCCATGATTTTGGATAGCATAGAAGGGAATTCATACATAAAGGCAACTTTAACTTAGCATATTAAACCAAAGAAAAGGCCAGGACTCCTCATCCAGGCCAAAACCCACTGAATGTGAATGGTTTTTTTGTAATTTCCAAAAGATATGGATTTTAAAAGCACCCGTAGGGAAAACAATCCACAATACTTCAGAAAAAATGACTGCTGATACATATTCGTTTTACTTCTCATGGGGAATGGACCTTCAGTGGATTATCTTTTCAAATGGTTAAAGAAGCCATAATCATGTTAACTAAGACAATCTTTGATGTTATGTGGGAGTGCACCATATGAGGCTTTATGACTAATAATCAAGATTTGAATTGTACCCTAAAATTTGATTGCAAACTTGTGCAACAACCTGTAAGTATGCCATAACTCTACAATAATGGGTTTCTAAAGGTAGAAGGCTGGCTGCTGTATTCAGCGATCATTGAAAATTTCAAGTGGCCAATTTGCACTTGAACATATTGCAGTAGTCCGTCAGGAGTGGGACCACCACAAAATGGTATCTCCAACTCTGGGCAATCCAAAAGGATAACATGGTTGAATACTGAATACCATTAAGAACTTCAATAGAACTAAGAGTGGCGTATTTGTCATTCAGTTGTTTCAATCCATTTTCTCAATGAAATCAGATTTATTTTCTGAAACTAAAAGGTATGATTTGAATCATATTTTGATTGAATTGCACATCATTTATGTGCTATTACTCTTACATGAGCAAACACAAGAAAAAATTACGAATTTATGACATTTAATCCAAGTTTGTATGCCATTTAATCCAGGGATGGGATTTTACCAGTTTGGACTGGTTCAGTAGAACCGGTTGTTATGATTCTTGGTAGTTCAGCGAACCAGTAAATCAGGCCCCTGGCTGGCCCTGCCCCTCTCTGCCTGCTTCTCCAGTTCCTGCCCAGTCAGTCCTTATCACACATGTGTGACATTGTGTGCATGCATGACAATCACTGACTGCATTCTTCCCCCGCCCATCCCACCCTGCACTTCCTTATCTTAGCCATGCACCATCACTGCCTGCAGTCTGTCTTTGCCCACCCACTTGCCTGCCAGCCATTGCTGTCTTCCTTCCACCATGATCTCCCTAGGTGAATGAGGCTTTGCAAGCCCCAGTCACCTATATGTCGCTGCTACTGCCAGCCCCAGTTGAGTCCCAACCCCTGGACCAGCCTAGGCTGCCACCACCACACTACCTCTGCCACCCTCACCCTTGCCGCCACTGCCGCCACAAGCCCTGGTTGACTCCTGATTCCAGCACCGGGCCAGCCTAGGCCACCACTGCTGCACCACCGCAACTGCCATCACCCTTGACACCATCACCGCCACAAGCCCCCGTTGAGTCCTGACTCCCAGGCTGGACTAGGCTGCCATCGCCATGCCACTGCCATCCTCAGAGCTTGTGTCCTAGCTAGCTGCCCCTCACCATCCTGTCTGGCTTGCTTATCTGCCAGTACCATGGCTTCATCCCTCTGCCACCCTCCAGCCTGTGTGCTTTGGCACAATGTGGACCACCACTGTGAGAATAATGTGAGTCAAGCCTTGCCATTGCGGATCTTCCTTCCCTGCCATCAGCCTTATCTTCCAGCCCATGGAGCTCGCACTGTTCTCACAGCAGTGTTGAATAGGAATATTAGAGAAGATAAAGAAATAAAAGGAATGAAAATCCAAAAGGAAGAGTATAAATTGCAAGCTTTTTCAGATGACCTGGTATTTATATAAGAAAACCCATTGGAAATAGCACCTAAATTAACAGAAAAAATAGAAGAATATGGAAAAGTAGCAGGTTTGAACATAAACAAAGATAAAACAAAGATACTAACAAAGAATATGCTAGTAAGACGAAAGAAAGAGTTGGAAGAAGTTTTAGAAATACAGGTCACAAACAAGGTTAAGTATTTAGGGATATACATCACACCAAGATGTAGCACACTGAAGGAGGATAATTATCTTAAACTCAAATAGCAGATTGCGACAGATTTGACAAAATGGGGAAACTTACAATTATCATTGATTGGGAGAATATCTATAATTAAGATGAATGGATTGCCTAGAATTTTATATTTATTCCAGACAATTTCAATCTGACTAGGGAAGGAGTTTTTTGAAGATTTAAATAGAATTGTGTTGAAATATATTTGGCAGGACAAAAAAGCAAGAATAAAATTAAAATTGTTACAAGATGCAAGAATAAAAGGAGGGTTTGCCTTGCCTAACTGGGAGTTGTATTATCAAGCAACAAATTTGATGTGGGTAAAGGAATGGATAACATTAAGGAATAATAGACTATTGACCTTAGAAGGGCATGACTTGCTGTTGGGATGGCATGCCTTCCTTTGGTACAAGGGAACTAAAACACAGGGGTATTTTATAAGACATTACATTCGAGAGGCATTGTTTTTGAATTGGGAGAAGATAAAAAGACAATATTATTTAAAAATTCCACTATGGATATCTACCATTGAAGCTTTTTCTTATCCAATAATATATAAAAAGGAACAAACAGTTAGATATGGTGAGATATTGAATGAAAAGGGTGAACTTAAATCTATGCAAGCGTTGGAAGAACAAGGTGTAAAAATGAATTGGTTTTCATATTTGCAAATACAATCTAGATTTGACAAAGTTGTTAAAGCAGAAGGTATTTATGATAAGTTGACTGACTTAGATAAGATATTGAAAGGTACCGATGAAAAGGTAATTAAAAAACTTTATGGACACTTATTAGAATTTAAATTGGAGGAAGAACAAGTTAAAGAAACAATGATTGCTTGGGGGAAAAATTTTGGATATGGGATTGATTTAGAAAAATGGCAAAAAATTGTGGTCTCAAAAATTATAAAATGACAATGTCAACTGCATATGAAGAAAATTTGTATAAGATGTTTTACAGGTGGCATCTACCCCCGATGAAACTTGCGAGAATGTTTAAGAATAAATCAGATAAATGTTGGAAGTGTCATCAGATACCTGGTTCATATTACCATATGTGGCGGACATGTTCGGGCGCAAAGAAATATTGGACTAAAATCCACACATGGTTGGAAAAAATGATAAAACAATATATAGACTTTACACCAGAGATCTTTTTATTGGGAATTATACCAGAAATATACAACAAAGAGTTGAAATATTTGATTGTAAATGTACTAACAGCGGCTAGGATTGTATTTGCTAAGAATTGGAAAAACAAGAAGATAAACAATTTTATATGATATAGGATTTGTTTTATCAATGGTTGGACAAAAAGACATGGTAATGTAATAGACTAAATAATTTTGTGATAGAAATTTAATAGATTGATATAAGACATAATATAGACATATATAACCATTGGTTGAAAGTATAACATAAATTTTAAGATAAAACTTGGAACATCTCGTATAAAATGATGGAATAAATAGTTTAGTCATGGAAATATACAAGCATATGTTAGTTTGACAATGTGAAAATTGATATAAATTGTGAGTAAATGACTACAAAAGAATAGCACAAAAGATTTGTAACCAACTGACACATTGTATGTATATAAAATGGAAGATGGTTTTATGTTTTTATGTTTTGTATGTGTATGTTTGTTTTTAAAAATAAAAATTCTTTTACTAAAAAAAAAGAATGGTGTGAGTCAAGCCTTGCCAGAGCGGATCTTTCTTCCCTGCCATCAGCCTTATCTTTCAGCCCATGGAGCTCACACTGTTCTCATAGTAGTGGCCCGTACTCGACTAAAACACTCAGACCGGCAAGGGAGGGGTGGCATAGCCTTGTGCTTTCTGGTTGCCTCCCACAACCTCCCCAGCAGCCACAAGCCCCAGCAACTGTGGAGAATCTGAGCAGGGCATGAGATGTGGGCTGGCGGGGCTGGTGATGGTTCTGCCCTGGCTGGCTAATATTTCCCTCTGCCACCAGCCGTGGGAGGAAGGTAAGCTTTGCAGGCAGTTGGGAAAGCCAAACCGCTGCCTAGCCTGGGGTGGGCACTTGAAGTTCACAGCCCTTTCCTTTCCCCAAAAGAGGGAGGGGAGGAAGTCCCACCCACAGTCCCGGTCCTGGGTACAATTGAACAATTGCACCCAGTCCCTGGGATTCTGAGAGACTGGCCAGGAACAACCATCGTAAGTTAACAAGCGACATTGGAAGTGTGTGTGAGAGAGGGGGGAGGAGAGAGAGAGGAAGAGAGAGCGAGGAAGAGAGAGAAAGAGAGAGAGAGAAAGGGAGAGGGAAAGAGAGAGAAAGAGACAGAGAGGAAGACAGAGAGAGAGAGAGAGAGAGAGAGAGAAAGAAAGAGAGAGGAAAATAGAAAGAGAGAGAGAAAGAGAGAAGAAAGAGAGAGGAAGAGAGAGAGAAGGAGAGAGAGAAAAGAAAGAGAAAAGGGAAAGAAAGAAAAACAGAAAGGAAGAAAAGGGATAGACAAAGAAAGAGGGGGGATGGAAGGAAGGGACAGAAAGAAAGAGAAAGAAAGGGAGGAGAAAGTGAATGAGATATATGAATGGATATATAGATACATGGAAGGAGGAAGGGAGGGAAGGGAAAAAAGGAGAGAAAGGAAGGACACAAACCCTTGCTTAAAACTCTTTGAAACAGCACAGCAATCTAGGGTTGGCCTGGAAGGGATCTCGGAGGTCATCTTCTAGTCCAACCCCCTGCTCCAGCAGGAGATCCTTACAGAATCATAGAATAGCAGGGTTAGAAGGGAGTGTGTGTGTGTGTGTGTGTGTGTGTGTGTGTGTGTGTGCATGGCTGTCAAAATTCCAAATACAGGTCAAGTAGCTCTGGGGAGGTCAGTCATAAATTAAAACACTTGCTAAGCAACCGGCTATTAAACGAGGATCACTTGTATTTAGTTTGCCAGTCACATGGCCATGCCCACCCAGTCACGTGACCACCAAACCACACCTACCCGGTCACATGTTCACCAAGCCATGCCCAGCCAGCAAACCACACCCACCCAGTCATATGACCACCAAGCCACACCCACAAATTAAGCCACACCCACAGAACCGGTCATTAAAAAATATGAATCCCACCCCAATTTAATCCAACAAGACATCAACTACATATTTAACAGTTTTCAATGACTTTGTTTGAGTACTGAATCCTTGCCATAGTCAACCAACAGTAATGTCCCATCTTTAACAGAAGTTGAATTGTTGGGACACTCAGAACTTCATGAAACTGTTGACAGGTAATAAAAATAAAAAGCAAGGAAAAATCATCTAATAGGGTAGTTTCTAAATTTAGTGTATGAATGAGTGAATGAATGAAAGAAAGAATTAATTAAATAATTAATTAATTTTAAATAGTAATCCTTAGCCTGCTACAGGGAAGTTCAATATGCTATAAGGCTAGATTTCAGTATACAAAATGCCCTGATCTGCCTCTAATCCATTTGTGGTTACATCATTGTGACTCCATCCTGAATTTTGAGTGCATGTTGCTTCTCTATCAATGATTAAACATGAATAAACAAAAAGTAGGAAAATGATAGTCCCATTAGATAGACCTGATAAGGGAAAACCACTTCACAGAAAGTTTGAAACTACTTGTATATTCATTGGCATTCACTATAATAACAGAATCAAGAACAATTTTGTAACTTTGCTTTTCCATTAATAGAGTTACAGAGGCATCTACCTGAACCTGTTCCAAATATTATCATGTATCACCAGGTTTTAAATAATGCTGTAGTCCTGATTGTCTAAGTACAGGTAGTCCTTGATTTATCAACATAACTGAGCCCAACACATCTGTTGCTCAATAAAACAATTTTGATTAAGCTTTGACCCACTTTACAATTAACCCACTTTCTTTCCATAGTTGTTACGTGGATCATTGCAGATGTTAAGTTAGTAACATGGTTGTTAAGTGAGTCTGGTTTCCCCATTGACTTTCTTTTTCAGAAAGTCATAGACTGTGATCGTATGACCCCAGCAACCATCATAAGTACAGTTGCCAAGGGTTTGAATTTTGATCACATGACCATGGCAATGCTGAAATGGTCTTAAGTGTGAAAAATGGTCATAAGTCAATTTTTTCAGGAACTTTGAATTTGAAGTGTCACTAAATGAATCATTGTAAGTCAAAAACTACACGTAATAGTTCCTGCACGTTGCCACTGCTCCACATCTTCTTCATTTTCCACAGGAAAGCGTGTAGAAGCCTGGATGCTTCATCTCCATCACAATAGTCCTGCTCATATTATCAAGAATAAGGGAGAGTTATAGAATAGCTGTGAACATTTTGAACCACTGCTGAGCTTTGAGCAGCTCTTAGATGGACCTGGTCTGTTCTCAAACTCATTCTGTTTTCCAGCTTCCCCCACTCCAAATTCGTGCACTTCCATTTTGGCTTTGGAGAGTTATCTGGCTTATACTGTCCAAGCCTTTTTTTACATAATTTTGTCCAACATTCTATTGAATTGTAAAGGAAACAAATGAAAGTGTTTCTTCTTCTTTTCTCATTGAGAAAATGAGGTCTGGCTGGAGAAATAGTTACTGGCAGGTAATCAAGTAGCAGCTCTGCAACCCAAGTAGCAAGCCAACATCTATGGAAACAAGCTATGGAAAATCTGCACAAAAAGGCTCTGTCACGCTCCTGTTGGAGTCTGAATTTGAGGAGGAAAATGAACAGCTGACAGGGAGTGGGAGTGTGGAGCTCCGTTGGCTGTGGAGGAAACTGGGGAAGGGCAAAGTCTGGCTGGGCAGAGCAGGGAAGAGGTAGAACAAAGGAGATGGAGTTCAGAGGAAGACCCATGCCCACACCTTCTTCATCCTAGGGCATGCAGGAAGGAACGGAGAAGAGAGCAATGTGGGTTGCGTGACTTACAGGGGAGAAAAGGGCCCTGATTCCCTCCATAAGCCACAGCTGAGAATGAGAGTTTAAAAGAAATGGATGCTGAGTGCGGCAGCTGCTGGGAACAAATATGAATTTATCTTGTGTTGACTTTGCTTATCTGTGTTCCTGGTGTCTTCCCAATCATGTTGAGTTATTGCTGTGCCTTCACATCTGGACTTCTTGCTCTTGCCCTGTTGGACTACTTACCTCATTTTGCCTTGGTTGGACTTATAGTTACAGTTTTTGTTGACCATGTTTTGGACTGCAGCCAAAGGCTGTTCCTGGGAGAGTTTTTCTCCAGCCAGAAGGTAACCAGGACATTGGGGGCAAAGTTGGAGCTAATAAAGGGATTCCTACTGATTATTTGACTGTGTTGTCTTTGTGCCCCGGGTCATCACAGGCTTGGTCTGAGAAATAACAGGCTACTCTCCCACATAATTGATCACACAGCATTTTAAACTCCAACACACACATCATTATTGCCAATATCAAATGAGAGGAACTCATTTGCACAATAGATTTCCACATGTTATATATTATATCATATTCTGTTGACCAATTAACCTACAAAAATGTAAGGTAAAGAGGTTAATTTAATTAAATGGTAATAAGCATGAGGGGCTAAGAAAACTATTGGGAAATTAAATTATTGCCTTTGTAAACAAGATATTAAGCAATGTCATGAATGACTGAAGAAAAGGAAGCAATGAGAAAGCAGAAACATTGAAAATTGGTTCATTGAGGATCATCCAAACATGGATGAAACCAAGAATGGGAATGAAGATGACACGTTGATAAAAAAAGATGGTTTGGTTGCTTGAAAAAAATGAATCTGAAACAAAAAGGCTGACAAGAAAAAGATGTGATTGAAGCAATAGCAATTGTACCTTACACATTTGTCTTCTCCTCCATGGCCATCTCTTCCCATCCTTGTGGCCTTTTCCATCACTGCAGATATCCAAAAATCAGCAGTTAAGGATTGCAGAGAATACTCAGCTTTGAGAAGAGTTTTGTTAACACATGTGTTCAATAATCCCTCTTTCCCCTCCAGCTTTCTATGGCATTACATGAAGAAGTAACAAATTACACTCTTAAAAAAAAAGAATGGAAAAGAAGAAAGAGAATAATGGTTTTTTTTTTGAACAAATTTTATTAATTTTTAAAGACATACAAAACATATACACACAGAAACACAAAACATAAAAACATAAAAAACCTCTTTTCTGAAAGTTGCTTAGTCCCGGGTTAAAACTCTTGGTACAGACACAAATTCAAATTCATATTCATTTTGCATACCATTCCATATCTTATTAGCATTTTCAATTTTCTATATAGCTTCTCCTCTCTTTTTAAATTTTCTTAATTTTATTTTATTTATCTCATCTCAATTCAAATCGTAATATTTATTATTCTTTGTCTGTTCTATTTCCAACTATCCATTTATCTTTCTTCTTTAAAGAAAACTTCTCCTGTACACTAAATGGAGTATGATGCCTTTATCTCTTTCCCCTATATTTATAATACTTAATATAGAATGCATAGCTTACATTGGGATTCTGTCTGGTACATTCTAAAATTATACAATATTATCAATACCAATACAAATCTATTCATTAATATTAATATTCATTTATATCTTAAACATTTAACACATTACTTTTCAGTTAAATCACATACTTCTATGGGAGCACCTATTTTCTATAATTATTCCCTCCCCCCCACCACATCACATATTATAAATCATTATTTCATTAAAATGTTCCCCCTTCTCCTACTTCAAATCTCTCATTTCACAAAAAATTTCACTAGAATAACATAGTCTGATCATTAATATTAACAATCATTTTTATCTTAAGCATTTTACCCATTTCAATTAAATATCATGCCTTTATGGGAACACTTATGCTTTCCAAAATTATCCCCCCCCCCACATCACATATCTTAAATCATTGTTTCATTGAAGTGCTCCCCTTTTCTTAACAAAAATTTCACTAAATTATACTAAATATTTTATCACATTTTAAATTGCATATTATTTCCAATTTTCTAAGGTTATTTCTAAGTACAAATGTAAAAATACAATCTTATGTAACTTTCTAGAATCCCTTTTTCAATAAAATTTACCCATTATCTCTAAAAAACTTTTGTTTCTTTGCATCTTGCTCCCCACCATTAAGGCTTCTCATCCCTTCCTTTCTCCCTTGCTTATTCTTCTCCTTGTCCTCTTTAATCTCTTGTCTCTCCACCTCCCTTTTATTCTGCTTTCCTCCTTTCTGTTGTTTTCTAACATAATATCCCCTTTTCACCTTATTCTTCTCTTTTTTGGTTGTTTTTCCAAGTCTTGAAGTCTTCTTTTCCTTTTTCTCTTTCTTTTTTCCTTCCCCGTCCAAAGTCACTTGTTCATCAAAAATGGCTTCTTCTTTGTCCCAGTCATCCTGTTGCTCATTCAGCTTTACATAAGTGCAAACCGCCATTTCTAAAAATTGAAAAAGAGTGCCAAGAACATCCTTCCCTTCTTACTTTTCTTTTTCATATTTTTGGTATACAAGTTTCAATCCATCCACAAGTGATGCCATTGTGTAGAGAAAAAGTTTTTCCAAACAACCACCCAAGTGCTTTTAATCAGAAATAATTCTCAGAAGTTCCAAAATCACCAAACAATCCAAACAAGCTGTTTCTTTTAAATACTTTCTCCTTCTTCACTTTCTCTTTCTGGGGTTAAAGTTTAATCACAAAGTTCCCTTTAAAATATATCTTTTAGAAGTCTTATTGATGTTTAGTAACTCTTTAGAATTCTAGGCAATCTTCTCCTTATTTTCAAATTTTGCTCCAATTTTTTTTTTCTCTCCCTTCCCACTCACAGCCAAAAAGATTTTTTTTTCCTTTAAATGTTCAGAAATCCTTATCCCTTCAACATTCAATTACCTCCAATGCAGGTTTTCGGATTTCTCTTATGATTCCATCCGCTGTCACGTTAGGAAGGAGAGTGAAACGGAAAAAAAAAAAAACTTTCCCTTTTAGGATATTCGCCGCTTGTAACTCTCTCTGGAAACAATGTATCCTTAGCAGCCTTCAAGATTCCAGGACACTCTCTCTTACTTTGCCCGGTCAGAAACAACTCTCACAACTCTTGCCGCTTTCTTCCTCCTGCACGATCTTGTCCGGTTGCAGGTTTCTTCGTGGCGGCCATTGCTGACCGCCACTCCTCTGCCTTGGGAAAAGGGGGTTTTGCCGGGTGGGGAGGGGGTCTGCCACACCCCCAAGCCCCTATCCAGATCCCCCCTGTCTTCAGCTGCCTCTACGGGGCAGCTATATCCCCCAAATCCGCACGGATCGGGGGAACCTTGGCAGCGAACGCAGCAGGGATCGCGCAGAATCGTGAATCCCTGCCACTGCCGAAACCTTGCCAAACCGGAAGCCCAAGAAAGAGAATAATGTTATATGGCATGCAATACTGCCATTTCTATTCAACATACTGATCTGAAATTCATATGGAAAACAGAATTTCTTAGAATATTTTGAAAAATGATAGCAAATGGGGATGTTTGGCTTAATCCAACTTGGGCCCCGTTCTTAATTGGTCCAGTTCTACAGTATATAGCTTCATCTATGGCCAAGCTCTTAATTTTATTTTGAAAAAATAATATTTTATAATTTTTTTATCTTGCCTTTATTATTTTCCCAAGTAATTTAAGGTAGCAAACCTTTCTAATATTCTTTCTTTTTTCTATTTTCCCCACAATAACCATTCCTGTGAGGTGGACTAGAATTCACAGACTCCTAGTTTCTAGTCTAGTGCCTTAATCACTAGGTTTATCTGGCTCTCTAATATTTTTTGACCGATTTCTGATTCTGACACAATTTGATTATCTCAGAATTGTGCTGCATCAATTTAATATTCTTCTATTACTATTTTACAATTTTGTACTAACCTTGGTGCAACAGAAAGACAATTTTATAAATACATTTGTTATTGCTTTGTCAATGTATCGCTATAATGCCATTATAATTGCGAATTACAGAATTGAAACAACTACTTGGACACAACATAGCAGAAAGCAGAAAGAAGGAAAAACTAATGAGAATAAAGGAAACGTGTTCACGACACTCTGAAAAACAGTGAAAGTTATGTTTCCACACAAATAAAAAAAATCCCTAATATGAGGGGGGGAAATCTCAAATGTGAGAAAAAAAACCCAAATGTGAGGACAATGCCTCAGACAAACATATTCATTACAAACAAGATTAATGAAAATGCAGAATTGTGTTCCAATACTTTTGTTGGCTCTAATAATAAATACCAGAAATCATCTTAACAATCAGGCAGACATTTTTATAGAGTAAGAGATGGCAGTGTAATTGGCCTACAATCAAGCTCACAAAATCCAGACATCTTGGGTTAACCTGGCTTTGTCTGTCTCAGTAATTTGTTATTCTTAGTCGACAGCTTTTCCATAGATCTTACTATATTTCCCTCCACAGTGAAAGCAAAATGTCCTTTTAGTAAAGCCACACAACTGTGAAACTGGAGGAACAGGGCAGGTTAAGGGGGACATTCTGGATATTTAATATGTGAAAAGCAAACTGTGCCAGCCAGATCTGTGGCAGATTACTATCTTTGATATATCACTGTCCCCTTTACAATGAAGCCAGTTCAACAGGTGCAGACTAAGAAGCCCAAAGCAAACATGGAGTAGAAGATGAATGATAGCAGCAGTAGTTTTAATGGAAAACACCTTAAACAGGAATGCTAAAAAGCAGCCACAATTCTTTTTAATCATCACACCAATATACACATACACAGTCACATGATATTGTAGTTACAATTTTTTAAAAATTGATTAATAGATTTTTAAATGTGCTGTGACCATGTAACTAAAAAGGAAACAATTTCTTAATATAAAATTCAGGTTTTTTAACATTGCTCTTGTCCAAGACATTTACATTAATCTGTATTTATTCTACTCTATGCTGCCATAATACTTTCAAAACGTTAGTTGTCAGGGAACCATTTTCAACCTTCCAGCTGATGAATCCTATAATATTAGATGTAGAATTCTGTGAATTTTGTAAGAGATATTTGAAAATGTTCAGTTCATGCACAATGCTTGATTTGGGATATACAAATCAATATATTTTATTAATGAGACAGTATACTTGCATGATCAGTTTTTTAATTGATACTTCAAGAAAATATCAGAGAAGCACAACCTATATATATATTTTCATTTAGTTTTTTCTTAATTCTATTGATTATTTAAAACATGTTGGTTAAAATTAACATTCTCTGATATAATTTTTTTCCATAATTTTTTCCAGGTTAACCTCCCTTCCTTCTGGATTAATGCTTCTAACTGGAATATATTTCTGAATATTATGTGCAAAATGATTGTATTCAGACATATGCATTTTTTTAGATTAGCATCTGAAAAACAAATGGAAAAGGATCAGAATTCTTTGCTTGTTTTAAGTGTAGATACAAAAAAAGTTAGTTTTTCTGAGTTTTGTAAATCCATTTTAAGAAATAATTAACATATTGATGTATTTTACGTTTTTATATGGACAATCTCTATGGCAAACAGTGCTTTCCCACTGTTATAAATTATATATAATATAGGTTGTTGCAGATTCTCTCCCCAGGATTACTATACTGCTTACATTCCATTTACAGGATTGTTTTCCTAATTCCTTTTTTGCAATTGTTACACCAAATGAAAGAAAGCTTAGCTGTTTGGTTATCAAGATAGTCAATAACTACAGAATGAAGGATGTAATTAACAGGCTTGTGACAATCTTCCCTGATTCAATTTAAATTGGAGTTTGAGATACAAACAGACATCATTCAATTTGTGGTTTTGACTCAAGATTTGATAACACCTTTATTTATTCTGAACTGCTTGGAGATTCAAGATACATTTTTTAAAAAAAAAATCCATAGGAAAAAGTTAATTGCTAAAGCTACTTCACTTGTTGGCAGAATATGTAGGAATGAAAGACCTTTGAGAGATATTATTTATATAGAAATGAGATATATAGAATATCAGAGTTGGAAGGGACCTTGCAGGTCATCTAGTCCAACCCCCTGCTCAAGCAGGAGAGTAGCACTACAAATTTCTCAAATATTCTCCTATTACTTTTTTTAGGGCAGAGATAGAAGAAATGATGAGAGAACAGCAAAATCATTTCCATACATAATACTTTTACAGTTATTTTTCTGGCTGCCACAGACTTGTGCTTTGCCGTCTTTGTTCCTTGGGTTTACAAGAATACCAGGAGCCTAACATAAGTTTGCATTTATTAAAAATAGTTCTTTTATTTCTATCTTCAGTGTTGTGTTAGGTGGCCAAGGCATCTTAGCAAAGCTGGTTCATCCCCTACTGGAGATACCTCTCCATCAGTGGGAAGAATTAGTTATGTCAGGGTTATGGACTGCAGGCTAAAGAGTGGAATAAACTAGACAAGAATAAACAGAGGTTGGCAAAGAGATAGGAAAACCACAGAGAAGTTCAGTATTTTTAGAATAGTGTATACTTGGACATGTGCCTGTTTAAAGATGCTCCAATTGTGAAAATTCAAAGTTACAGAATGATCCAAGTGTTCAAACTTGGTCAATGTCTAGCCTTTGTAAAAAAAATTATTCAAACAACACAATTTTCTCCCAGCCTATTGGGATGCTTTGCACCTAGGTTTTCAAACACTTTTATGATGCTAAAACATCTTATATGAGATCCAAACATCTGCTGGATCTGGACAGCAGTTCATGATATAATCTAGCTCCATTTTCTCCACATATTTTCTAATAAACAAAAAACAAAAAACTGTGGAATGAACTTGGTTGAGTAATGAGTAATGGAGAACAAGTGTCTAGATTTATAATTTCCAAAGAAGAAATGAACAATAATTTAGAAGAGTAGTGGCATGATTGTAGAAATGTAGTGAGTAATGCCAAACTAGGGAGCAACTTGGAAATGTAAACAGAAGATTTAATTGGTCCAAAGGGATCAGTAGGACTATTAACTATGCAGTAGAGAATGTGGGAAACATCCACCTCCTGATGCTGATGAGTGCAATATGACTTTAGGTTTGGAATAAGTAGGTAATAACTCCATTTACATTACCATCACTAATGCTCTGGGTGTCTTTTTTCTGAGCTCAAGAATCCACAAATATGTATATATCTACTTTTAATTACATTATCTTCTATTGAATCTTATATACTAGGAGAGGGAGGGAGATCTAACCATGCAAATTCAAATTACCATCTAACCCAACCAATAACTTTGCAGCATCTCTCACATTAATTATCATTAGTATTAAAATAATTGGATCAGATCATATCTGTATTATGGCCAGAGGCTAGCAAGGAAAACAGATAAATGCAAGCAAAATAAATATGGAGGAAGTGTACCTTCAAGATTCACCATCTGATTTGCAATTCATAAATCATGGAATCCTTGGAGTTTGTCTTTCCTCTTCTTAGCAAAATTTTACTTTTCTTTCCTTTTTTAATATTAATCTTTCATAAAAAGACAGGCAGATAATGCATATCTCTCTTTTAATGATGTGCAGAGCCTTCAATATTATTACTCCTACTACTAGTGATAACAATAATTCATATTAATGGTGAAAATTGATCCATGCTTTATTCTAAAGCAGGGATTTACACTCCTGGAAATTGTATTGTCTCAATCTTCTGGAAAATGATAGACTTTCTATTTCCTTAGAGGGTAGTAAGAAAGTAGTAAGATAGAAACAGACAGGAGCATGTTGTAAAAATATACAATGGCAATGATAATTACATTATATGGACAGTGAATAAACAAAGCATGATAATTTAATTACCAATCAAGCAAAAATTGTTTACATTTATTTTGGAGAAACAGAAGAAAAACAGAAATTACCTTACATTCTACAGTCTTTAGGCAGAAGGTGTAGATATTATATCCATAAATTTCCTGCATTTATGACTGGGATGGAAAATATCCATCAAAACTCAGTGATTCAGATCTCTGATCAAGCATGAACTTAACCTGAGGTCTTACAGAGTAAGTTGCATATATCAAAAATAAAATAAGCAATGGCCACTTCCGGTTCTGAGCTTCCCCCAAGACGAACTGCTGACCATGATCGTGTGTGGCTTTGGTCCATGCTTCGCCATCGGAGAGTCCCGATCCTTTGGATTTGGGGCAGAAGCCACCTCATAGGGGTGGTGGAGGAAGGGGGGACCATCAGCTGGGTAGAGGTGAGTCGCAAATCCCCTCCTCGGTTGGCATTTACTCCCTCCCGAAGACGCCTGAAGCGGTGATCTAAAATGGCCACCCTGAAGGGGAAGATGAGACTGGAATAAGATTGTGCAGTAGAAAGAGAAAGAAGTGAACAGCAGGAGGAATGGGATGATATAATTAAGTGGAAGGTACCCCCAGGATTAACATTTTAAAGAATCTTTAAGAAAGGATTTACAGCAGCAAACAGAAAAGGGAACAAAAAAGATTTCAATTGCTTTTGACAGTGCGGAGCTTTGAACTGGGAGAGGTAGAAGCTGGAGGAAAAAGCACCTAATCAGCTTGGATAAGTATACTTTGACTTTATATAGGCACTAACGAAGCTGAACTATAAATTGTTAAAGAGAAAATTTAATATCAATTGGATCTGAACTTTTGGGAAGATTGTGGTTTTAAAAAGCTCTAAATAACTGGGAAGAGAAAAGGAAAGAGGAGGTGTGAATTTGTCAGAATAAAGAGTGCCATCTGAGTTAACTTTAATTTGTTTTCTTATAAAAGGCTCTGTTTATTAAAAAGACAAGGGAAATTGATACAATAAAACAAGAACTTTGAAATTTTGAAACAAAGAAAGAATCATGAAGACTCTGCCCTTGGATTAATTGTTGATTCTGATATGGATTTGGCATTGGATTAGCTGAGGCTTAAAACTTGAGAGGAAGAAAATAAAAGTGGACTGTTGGAAACTAATTTTAAAGACATTATTTGGATTAATTATAAAGTTGTAAAATGGCAATTTTAGGCATTAAAAATGGAACTTAAAAACACGAAAGAAACATTACAAGAACAAGGTGAAACCTTGGGCTTTGTTTTTAAATTTTTTGAAGAGGCGATTGCAGAGTATGAACAACAAAGACAAAGGACAGAAGAAGAGGAGGAGCAAGGAGCCATCTTTAACTACCACCGAGAACAAAGAAATCTGGAAAGAAAGAGGAAAAGAGTAGGAAATAAACATTGGAGATTTGGGAAATTGAATAAAGAGGGAAATATCCAGAAAATTTAAAAAGGGAAAAAGATTCAGCAGAAATTTGAAGGGTGGAAGGGAGTTATAAAGAAAGAGGGGGTTAAAAACTGGAGTGAAAGAATAAAGGAGAAAATATTAGGGGAGGGAAGGGAAAAGAAACAGGATTCGGGAACCAAGAAAAATGGGAATTTTTTTTAAAAAATGGGGATTTTTTTTTAATTAGACACAGAGATAATAGCTGAATGATACTTGGGGAGGGGATTCTGCAAGGTGCTGGGGAGTAATATAAATAAACTTGTAGTTGTGAAATGGGGACATATAGATTGATAAGATGGAAAATAGAATTGTTATTTTTTGTTAATGCTCTTTTCCTTTATGCATAGAGATAATGGTAACAAATAATAGAATATGTTAATTAAATATATTGAAATATATTGAGATAAATGGAATGATTTAGGAGAAGAGCTGAAATGAAATTTACATCAGAGTGTAGGACTAAATGAGTAGATTAATATGTCCCTTTGTTCTTTTTGAAATTGTAGATAAATTCTATGAAATTAAAAAGGGAAAACCATGCAGAATCTGATTTATATGTGTTATGTGATTTTAAAAGGGATTATTATTCTTAATGATTTAAGTAATAAAATGTTAAACACTTAATGGGATTTAAAAGGGGAGATAATTAATGAATATGTAACTTAGAGGTGGTGCCCTTAAACTGATATTCTAGGGGGGAACCAATCTATAGAAGGAGTGTTATTAATTAGAATTTAAGAGGATTATACAAATGTGACAGTTAAAAGCACTAAGGTATAATAATTATGAAGTTGATATATGTGAATTAAATAATGAGACATGCATTGGGAATAATACAATAAAATAGAAAATGTGTAAAAGCATTGTTAAGATAAGAAATTGAATATAAAAATTGAATATGTAACTATGGTCATATTTGTATGTATATGTGAAACCTGTAATCATGCTGTTCTCTAAAATGATATGTTAAAAGATGGAAAACTGGATAAAACTTGTTTAAAAAATAAATAAATAAAATAAGCAATGGGCTGCCCCAATATTTCTGTAAGAAATATTATTCATGTAACAAAAATGTATATAAAGAATTAATTCTGCAATTGCATATGTAAGATACAGATTTTACTGAATTCAGCCAGTCTTACATTCTAGCAAATCTCTAAATCAAAGCAATATTTTCTTGATCACTTGCTATTTATTTACAAGGATAAGAGACCAGAGACAACTCTGCCATCAGTTAACAAGAAGGCATCGAAGTTAAGCCAGGGCAGGTAAGTCTCATCAGTAATAATTAGGATGCTTTCTTTTGCCTAAGGAAAAAGTACACGAATGACTAGAATAGAACTCTAGAGATAGAAGCATATATGTGAGAGGTTGGGAGAAAAAAAAATGAGAATTTCCATGTCCTTTCTCATAACAAGAATCTGTTTTAATTAGTTCTCAAATGCAAATGAATATTTTTATTAAATAGAATTTGAAGTCTCTTGACAGGAGACCACAAAGTGGTGATTTCCTAAAAGCATTTAGTAGAATGATAACTCAAGTTATATTAAGGTTTTTGCAACCATCTCTTTCGTAGACATGTAGGATTATCATCACTTGCCACAGGCATTTTGCCTCTGGAGGAAGATATTCTATATTCTATCTTCTCTTTTTTTAATTAGGAATACAAAATGTAAGCTTTTTGATACGTTAAAAAGAAATCTATAAAAGCCATATCCATAAACATTGGCTAAAAACTCATAGACTCTCAATGTCACTTTAATGCTAATAAAACTTTTATAAATGTGGGATTTAGAATATGGTTGACAATGTAATTGTCATTGTCCTTCAACTTAATTCCTGGTTGATCTGAACACATGAATTAACAGGCAGGATGAAAACATATGAATTAGATAGTAACTCCTGGAAAGAAGTAATACAAAGAAGAAAGAAGAAAAGAAGAAACAAGATTTTTAATGAAAATGATGACCTGAAAAGATAAAAATATAGTTGCACAAATTTTATTTCATTTGGAGGGTTAGCTGCTGGTAACAAAAAACCTGAAGCCAGTCCTGTTCTAGAGATTCAAGGAAGTGAACTTATGCAAAGTTGTCATTTCATTAAAAAAAATACAGATGGACAGAAAGCAAAATTGCAATTTGGGGTGTGAACTTTCAGGAAAAAAAACATTGAAGTATTTTGTAATCTAGGATATGAAATAGCTTATGTAAAACCCAGGCTATTTTCCACCTTTCCCAGATGTTTTTTTAATCCCAGTCATAACGCCACATATTCATTAAGATTAAAGCCATGTCTACTGATTAGTGTTTCAGAATATCTTATCAGACTCATTTAATTTATCTAATATTGTCAGAAGGTTAGGATGATTGCAAGCAGTACATTTGCATATCTCTACAGTTTTTCCAGCAAGATGAGTTTGGCAAAATCTTGAATTTTCTTCCTAAATTCTCACATACTCTCTCTTTCAATGATTTTATATAGAGTATTCACCATGCAAACTTCAGTGTGTATACTCAGAAGTTCTCCCTGTGGAGCTAAATGGGTCTTATTTCTAGATAAGTGGGAATAGTAAGGGAAAGCAGCTTATGCCCTCTGGATATTTTTGATCTCAACTCCATCCTACATCTCAAATGACAAGAGCTTGTGGAAGTTGGCCTTCAAAACACTTGGAGGCTACTTCATTGCTGAGGAATAGAATTTCAGCCTCAGGAATCCAGGAGATGAGTTAGCAGCTTCCTACTACATTAAAAACAAGCCAATTCAAACATAACATCCATAAGGCTAGAGGGGAGCTACTAGAGTACCATGCAAAGCTACTGAATTCATTCTTTGAGGATCTAAATTTAAATCTGTGACCTTGGAGATAGTAGACACGAAAGGCATGGGAGAATGAACAATGCAGCTATGGCTTAGTACAGGGGTGTCAAATTCAATTTCATTGAGGGCTGCATCAGGATTGTGTTTAACCTCGGGGGACCAGAGTGGGCATGGGCAGGGTGGGTGGGCTAGCATGACATCACTTGTATTGGGTGGTACCTGTGGTGGACCAAGCACTCTGCCAATGAAAATAGACTCCTGAGCTCCATTTTTGGCTGGGATGTCCTCCTGAAACCCTCTGCCAGCAAAAACAGAGCTTGGGAGGACCGCACAATACCTCCAAGCCATTTTTGCTGGCAGACGCACCATCAGCTGGTCAGTGGTAGTATTCAGTTTGGTTCAAACCGGTAGTAAAAATTGCTATTGGCCAAACTAGTTGTAAAAAAAATGCTACTGGTTTGGCCAAACTGGTATTTCCGATGATTAGCTATGCCATGTGTTTAGATTAGCTAGAAAGCAGGAAATCATCAAATTTCTTGCTTTCAAGCTAATCTAAATTATGCGGCACAACTGATCCCCCCCTCGCTGTTGTAATTATCTCACCAGGAGGATTCCTTTTGGCCCAGTAGCGAAAAAATGGGGCATGGAGGGGCGCTTCACAGCCCCCACCATGCCCCATTTTTGTTCTCAGGAGGCTTCACTGAAGCCCAAGACCCAAAAAACAAAGTGCTGGCAGGGTGGTGCTGCGAAAGGGAAAAAAACTCCACATAATCATGCCCATCTAGTCACATGACCACCTGGCCATGCTCACCTAGCTATACCCACCTAGCTACACCCACAGAACTGGTAGTAAAAAAGTTTGAATCCCACCACTGCAGCCGGTCCTTCGTTATTTCCAGGATGGCCTCTGAGGCCATATCTAAGCACCTCCAGGGCTGGATCCAGCCCCCAGGCCTTGAGTTTGACACCCCTAGCTTAGTAGAAGCAGAAATGTGGCATTCAGTCCAACACCTTTTGCAACTGAAGTTTATGAAAAAGGTACCTTGACTCTTTGATCTGTACCTACACTTTTTAACTATTCCTACTCTTCTTGGTAGCTGTTGACATTCTTCTCTGCTGGTCTTCTTCTGTTCCCCACTTTAAAACCAAATTGGTAAAAGACCTGGCTCTGCAACTCGAGAATTAGCTTCTTCCTGCCATTTGACTCTGAGTAATATTGATAGTCTTTATAAAGGTAGAATTCCATTTTACCTGTATGTCAGTACAGGTAGTCCTCAATGTTAAGTCCACAATTTAGCCCAAAATTTATGTTGCTAAGTGAGACAGGTTTGAGTTTTTCTCCATTTTACAACCTTTCTTGCCACAGTTGTTAAGTGAATCATTGCAGTTGTTAAGTTAATAATATAGTTGCTAAGTAAATCTGGCTTCCCCATTGACTTTGCTCGTCAGGTCACAAAAGGTGATAACATTATCCCAAGACATTCCAACCATCATAAATATGAGTAAATAGTTAAGCATCTGAATTTTGATATATGACCATGAGGTTGTTACAACATTGTAAGTGTGAGTCATTTACCTAAAGTCATAAGTCACTTTTTTCAATTCCATTGTAAGTTTAAAATGTCATTAAATGAACTGCTGTGAGTTGAAGACTACTTGTATAGGGTTTTGTTATTCCTCTTTGTTCTTAATAAAATTGGCACTTTAATACCTGTTTTGTATTCCTTAAAGATGTAGGTGGATCATTTTGTAAGTGGTAGCTCTTGATTTGAAAGGTTGTTAAATTGGTTGGTTTTAATTGTCAATGTCTATTTTAGCAGTTACATGTGAACCACTTTGGTTTAGAGGTGGAGGCACCAGGCTAGAAAGCAGGAGACCATAAATCCAGGTCCAGCCTTAGCTATGAAAGCCAGCTAATGGATTTGGGGCCAGTCATTCTATCTTACCCCAATCCACCTCACAGGATCATTGTAGTGGGGAAATGGGAAGAAGAAGGATATGTTCCCTGCCTTGAGTTATTTGTAAAAATAATAAGGAGGGTAAAAATAAATAAATACATTTTATTGGAGGGAATTCTGTAATGCCAATATTTTAAATAATAAATTGGTTTTGTAAAGTGTTCAGGTACTGGTAGTTAATCCTGAAAAATTATACTTTAAAACTGAGTAATGTTGTCTGGTAGACATGTATAAATAAGCATCTATTCAATTCAAATTTCCTAACCATCTTTAAAAATGAATCCAATCTGATTTAGACTTTCAATTCAGTGGAACTAATTTTATTTAAACTTTCAAACATTTTTTGCCCAAATATATATGTTTAGGTTTGCAAACTATAAAATCATAGAACTAGGTCTGATTTTTTAAAGAAGGAGGATTAATCAATGTGCTAATTAGTTTCAGATATTTTATTCTGAAATTAAAGTCAAATAATTGAATTAGTTCACTCAACCTTCACTCAACTGTCCAATTCAAATATTCATCCTACTATATATGGTACAAATTTTTTTTTTGTATTTAATGTTCTGACAACAATTCTCAAATGCAATGGCAACAAGTACTTATTTTCTGCAGGATGCACTGACATTTTTTACAGGAAAAGAAGGATCTGCTACTTTTGATCTAGGGGATGGTGGATCTGCTCCCACTTTCCTGCAGCCTAAAATGTGACAGACAAGGACAGTTAAAGCCATTTATTAGAGAAGAATGAAGAACTTGTCCAAAATGTCAGATTTAAGAATAATTGGAATTGGGTAATACAAGAAACAAAATATATTTTATAGAGTAACAAAGTGGGGAGCATTAAATAAAAGGCTACATATATTTCATTCTTCCTAAAGGTGCTGTGTTTTTTTTTCCTGAGAAAATTTTAAAAACAGTTGCTTAAACATTTCTGGAAATTTTATATTGGGGTTCAGATGCCTGCTTGGAATATTCATTTTATCATTTAGAAATTGAATTTGCTGATATGCATGATATTGTTACACATAAAAATAAAATTAAAGGCTATCAACATGATGATAAATGACTTGTACTACCTTAAAATGAAAATTAAATCAGATGAAGATAAAGTTTGGTAAGTTTCAAAAATAATCATTAAAAAAATTGGTTTACCTATGAGGTCAATGAGCCACTGTATTGCTACTGGTATTAGCATCATAATGAGCTCGTCTATAGATCCACAGCATTTTGACTCATCAGTTAAAATATACATAACTATTTTATAGTACTTATCTAACATTTACATAATATGTAAATGCTTTATAAATACAGATAACCCTCACAACCATGCCATGCACAACCATTTAGGGACTGTTCAAAGTTACAATGGCACTGAAAAAAATGACTCATGACTGTTGTATTTTTTTGGTAGCATCCCCATGGTCACATGATCAAAATTCAGGCACTTGATAGCTGCAATGAATTTATAACAATTGCACTGTCCTGGGTCATGTAATCACTACTGTAACCTTCCCAGATAGCATTGAACAAACAAATGGGAAAAGCTATATACATTTAATGACCTCATGGTTTTCTTAACAATTACAGTAGTTCACATAATAACGGTGGCAAAAAGGTTATAAAAGGGAGCAAAACTCATTTAGCAACAGCAATTTTGGGCTTAGTTGTGATTGTAGGTTGATGGCTATTGTAGACTTAAACTGCTTCATCCAAATTATATTGTTTTGACACAATTATTACCGGTAATAGAGCATTCAAATTACTGTGCTCTTAGTTCAGCGATTGAATCTCACTTTGCATTAAAAGAGTCCATCTATTCTTAAAAATCAGTTTATGGATATGATTTCTTACTTATAAACATAGGATCATCAATCCAAAACATAATTAACAGTTAGCTCAGGTCATTGACATGGAAGAACTTGGGATACCTCAAAAGTTCATTCAATGCACATAAGTAAGAAAAGGTAAGTAACCTTCCCTTAATTAAAATTTTATTCACTTTCAAATTTCTTATAAGTAAATAAGAGCAGAAGAAATAAGACTAAAAACTACTTTTATTTAAATTGGCTATAATAGCATGACCTTGCAAGTCTGAAGGTATTTCCCCTCCTCACTTTTTTATATTCATGTGAATTAGGATGAAAATCTATCTAAGCCATTTTTGTAATTCTTCCACATAATTTGGACACAAGCAACATTTTCTTTTTTATTATTTATTTATTGAAGTCTGTTATAGCCAACCACTATGATAGACTCGGGGCAGCTTACAAAACCCAAAAACACAGTTACAAAGTATACAACAACACAGATGAAAACAACTATCATAATATCAAAGAACCATAAAGGCTGGAGGCACAACACATTAACCACAGGGCTGAAATAAAACTGGTCTTGAGGGTTTCTTGAAACCTCATGCCAACCATATTTCAAGGGGATGCTATTCCAGAGTCATATCAGAAAAGGGACAATTGTTTGATTCCATTAGATGACAAAAGTTAATAGAGAGGACCTGAAGTAAACCCACTCTGAAAGATTGTACCAGGTGGACAAAAGCAATTGAACAACAACAATGTGTTGTTTTGGTGAAGGATCATCTTTCTGTCCTTCAAGGTCATTCTCTTTACTCTTTACATCTAGTCCTCAAGTTTTGATGACAGTTAGGATTGGAGTTTCTATTGCTAAGCGATAAAATCATTGAGCACAACATCAGGTGATTGCATCGCTTAGTAACAGCAAACCCTGGTGCTGTAATTAATCAAGGGTTGCTAGTTATTAAATAAGCACCTTTTCATAACTTCCTCCAGGATTCCAATAATCAAAGTCAGTGGAGAAACTAGCAGGAAATTGTCAGTCCTAAGTGCCTTGCAAACTAGCTGGCAGGGAGATAAATGGCTGCTACTGACTAGGACAATGTGCATAAATGATGGGAAAGCTATGGAACAGGCACAGCAGGGCTTAGGGGAGTTGCTGTCAGGTGGGAAAGGGTACATGCATGGTATGGAAGTATGACATGAGTGCAGCAAGAGTTGGAGAGGATGCATGGGTGCGGCATATTTACCAAAGCAACTTGCAAACTTTCCTGCCCAGCTTTCTTACTCAAAAATTGAGAAATTGTTTGGAGAAGCTGGCAAGGATGGTCTCAAATCAAAATCACATGACTGCAGGACACTGCAATTGTCATAAGTGGAGGCCAGTGACTGTGTCCAGATCATAACCACATGACTGTGGGGATAGTGGGCAGCTGGAATGCCAAGGAACAGTCATATTTGATCCGTGCTGTTGTAACTTCAAACAACTGCTAAACAAATAATCATTAACTGAGGATTATCTGTATAGCAGTGGTGGGATTCAATGTTTTTTACTACTGGTTCTGTGGGCGTGGCTAGGTGGGCGTGGCTAGGTGGGCGTGGCTAGGTGGGTGTGGTATGTGACTTGGTGGGCATGGCTTTTTTGCCCCGCTCCATTTTTTGGGCCTTCTGGGCCTTAGGCAAGCCTCCTAGGGGGTGTTTTCGCTCCCAGAAGGCTTCCCTGTGGCTCAGGAAAGAAAAAAATGAGCATAGGGGTGCTCAGCACCCCCCCCATTTCTTTTGGGGCCTCCGGGGCCTCTGGGAAGCCTCCAGGGGGGAGTTTTTGCTCCAAGGAAGCTTCCTGAGGCCCAGGAAGGCAAAAAATGGGCATGGGGTTGCTGCGCCCCCCTCTTTTTGTCTTCCTGGGCCTCATGGAATCCTACTGGATGAAGCAGTAAGACAGAGAGGGGAATCCCGGCACAGCTGATCATAAGAACAACTGATTGTTGGGAGGGGAAAAAAAAGAAATAACTTAAGTAGTGACTGGGCAGGGAAGAATGCAGTCAACGATGTTGGGCATACGTGCGATGTTGTGCATGCACGATAAGGACTGACTGAGTGGGGAGGGGAGGGGCAACCAGGTCCGGGGTGTGGCCAGCCAGAAATTACTACCAGTTCGGCAACCCACGCCAAATCCTTGCTACCAGTTTGTCTGAACCGGTGCAAACCGGCTCAATACCACCACTGCTGTATATTAAATAGGAATCTGTAATCTCATTATGAAACACAGAGGGATCCAATAGAAGCCATTTAAGGCCTTTCTCAGTAAAATATCCTTGGAACTGAAAAGTCTAAAAATTGCTAGTTTCATCTTTTGCTCTGAGGTTAAAAATCTTTCTTCCAAATGTCCTTTATAGGAGCCCAATTAATGTTTTTAATCTTTAAAAGTTGGTCAAGTCGTGAGGAGTGGAGAAAAAGAGCAAATCGGCTGAAAACTATCTACTTTGCCCATCCTATTATTTTAATTTTTAAAATCATACTTCTTAACTATTGTTGCATTTGATCTGGTGCTCACAAAGTACTCTCAGCCTCCCAAATCCATAACTTTATATGGTTTGCTTATATATCTAGGTTCTGACTTGGGAGATGTCTCACAGATGTTCATCTTGGCATGGCAGAACTAGATAAAGTTACAACGTATTACAGCTAGTATGAAGCCACATTAAAGAGATGTTTGCCCTTTGTCAGTGTAAGGGTCAGTTTCTTTTTATGTCAACCATATTTTCCTAACTTTCAGTGGACTCTTTGCTTCATGGTCTTGAAGCTGAGTGGTTGTTGGTTGTTGACATAAATGACATCTCTGTGCTGAGAACTACAGGTGTTTGACTTAACTTTCATAGATGCAGCAAACCATGAAATTCAAGGCTTGGATGCTCAAAAAGACAGTGGTAGCAGAATAAGGTGACATTTTGAGACAGGAATAAAAAAGCCAGTACATTTCTCATGCTCTCTTCACAGTCCAGTTACCTAGATCCACGTTATCTCTGTTATAAATAGCCCTAAAAACAGACATTATTTATTTGCCTAGGTATACACCTTAAAAGATACAAATTAATAGACATTCTATGTATCTTTATATATATATAGTATACATAATTTTGATTAAGAATTTGGATTATACTGTAATAATGTTACTTGGAAACTAATTTTAAAGAAAAAGGAATAGAAAAAAAGAATAAACACTTCAAGGAAAAGGGAAAAAATAAAAAATAAGAATATATTAAAGAAAAATAAATATGTAAAAACTAACTTCCATCCTTCATTGCAAAAAGTATAAACAAATTTAGTGACTCTTCACCCCATCTATGTTTTTAAACAATTAGCTCTTGCAGTCAAGGCCAAAGATCATCAAAAGATTCAAAGTGCAGATTATGCAAACAAGCAGAAAAAAAACAGTAGTCCATATACTTGGCCAATGCAAGAAGATTGTGCAAACTGAATATGAACAATGATATAACACAGTTACCAAATGATTCCCTGTCATTTTAATATTTGTAAAAATGATCATGGGCCAGTTACAAAAAAAATTTGAAAAAAAAAAACATATAGTTGAAAAAGTCATTGAAAATGAGCAGATTAAAATATTGTGGAACTTCCAAATACAAACGAATAAAGTCTTGGCTCATAACAGACCACAATTAGCTGTTATTGAAAAGAAGGAAAGTGTGGATAAGTAATATGGTAAATCCAGTAGATAGTAGAATATAAGACAAAATATTAGAGGAGATCACAAAGTACATATAACTTACAACAGTTTGTTTAGTGAGTGTTCAAAGTTACAGCAGCACTGAAAAAAGTGACTTATGACCATTTTTCACACTTATGACTGTTGCAGTATTCCCATGATCATATGATCCAAATTCAGCTGCTTGGCAATTGGTTCCTTTATGACCATTTATGACAGTTGCAGTATCTTGGGATCATGCACTTTTTGTGATCTTTTGAAAAGTAAAAGTCAATGAGGAAGCTCGATTCACTTGACAATTGTATTACTAAGTTAACAACTGCAGTGATTCACTTAATAATTGTGGTGGTAAAATCACTTCACTTATCAAATGTCTCACTTAGTAATGGAAATTTTGAGCTCAATTATGGTTGTAAATCAAGGACTGCCTATATCAAGATCTGAAAATATAAGTGGAAAAACTATGGCATAAACCATCCGTGGTTGTCCCAGTGGTGCAGCTAATCCTTGAATTACATTCCTGAAACTCTAAAGGACTTTCCCAAATAGCATTTTGTAGGTTAGAAAAACTCAAGCAATTTTTCCTAGAAAAGCCAGCATGATTCTCTATACTTCCATTCCTGATGGAAAGAGAACTGCAGTTCAGTTTAATGAATACTGACAATGCAATTACATTTCTTATATGGCTTGCATATCCCAGGGAACCTGACAAGGAAACAAAAGATAGTCCTCAATCCTGTTCCCTATATCATTGTAGAAAAAAAAGCAAATGTAAATTGGGGCACTAAGGAATCACAGGAAAAGCATTTCAATGCTTGGATTTCAAAGGCATCTTTATCTGTTAGTCTTCAAGTGCTGATCGCTGCATTGTCTCTCCTTGTTTTTAAGAGCACTGCATAAATTAGTAGACATTATTAATATTAGTACTGAGTTATCTCCCAAATGTTTTGGAGAATTTGTATTGCAAGAAGTAAAAGAAGTTTTAACTTTATAATTACTGGACAAAAATATAAGCTGTGACTCAAACACTCAGCAATATCTAAAGAAACTTAAACCTTTTATGAATTGTACTGATAAAGGCTGAATGCAGATTTTGAAAGGATTATGGTAGTTCACCAGGGGAATCAGATAATAAAACATCAAAGAATGCAAAACCAAGGGGATGATATGTCCATAAATATGGAGATCAGTCAGAATTTCATAAACTGATTTAAACTATTATTATATTATTTGTTACTAAGATGCAGGCATAGTGTGATCTGATTTCCTCTAAAATTCTGATTCTGGACTAGTTCTAAAGTAAAAAATTTACAGTGTTTAGAATTCAGCAACTGTCTAATACTAAAAGTTATAAGATTTAGGTGTTTTCAAAAAATCCGGATACAAATGTGCAGCATTTGTTTACTGAACATAAGCTATATAGAAGGAGTTCCTGCACTGTACAATGACATACTGTACATTGGCACAAACAATAGATATAAAATGTGGAAGAGCTGAAGACCAAAATTTTAGCATTATAATATGCTATCTGGCAAAAAAGACATAAGAGAACAACATGAAGTTTTGAGCTAAACAAAAAAGCTACTAAAAAGAGTTTCTCATCACAAATGTTGACTATCCAATAAAGAATCGGCATTTTGTCAACAGTGTATATATCTGGCTGAGTGTGTGACCAAAAATTTAAAATCAGTTGCGCAGCATTGAAATGAGTAAAAGAAAAAGAAAAATCAGCAGAGACTGTGTAAGCTTCCTTTTTTTGCCTGTACTCTACAATTTTTATTCTCAGTATTACTACCCAACCTGTAGCGAGAACAACAAACGGAACAAAATGTTCTTAGCATCTATTTTTGTTATTGATTTATTTAAGTAAGAATTAAATCAGAAGAGGCAACAAGAGATTATTGCACAGTCCTACTGTAATAAGAAGAAAATAAATTGTGGGAAAGATAATCTTGAGATATCATTCTTCCCCTAGAGACAATTACTCTTCTTTTCATTTAAAAAAAAAAATACCAAGAGAGAGTTAACAGCAGGTAATATAGAATTTGCAATCCCTATCTCTTGTTTCCCCAAATCTCTATCTGTATATAGACACTATAAGATATATAAGCAAATGTAATGTTATATAAATATAAATTTATTTAAATGTATAAAGACTACCCAAAGATGAGTTTAACTCTTTATTTAAGAATGATCTTGAGAAGCTGGAGGAGAGATGCAATGGACTCCATCCCCCAGAGGTAGACGTTTCGCTTCTCACCCAAGAATCTTCTGATTGAATGGGGTAGAGGGATGAAGAATATGTTTCCCACATACACTGTTCAGTCAGAACTGAAGAAGCTTCTTGGATGAGAAGCAAAATGTCTTTTCCTCAAGGAAAAAAACAAAATTCAGTGGCCTTTTGTAAAAGTATCTTTCAGACAACAAAGGCAATGACTAGAAAAGGAAATCTGAGCCGAAAACAGAAATATAATCTCAGGTTTAAAGTTCCATTGTTCTTTTGAAGATAAAGTGGGGGGGGGGGAGAGGAAGCACATTCAGGTTTGCAAGATTCTGTAAACTTATAATAAAAGTAGCATTAGCATTCATAATCCTAGTTTCCAGGCTAGTCTGTCTCAAAAGGCTGCCACTATAGGGACATGACCAGTGGTGGTATGCTGCTGGTTCGCACCGGTTCTAACGATCTAGTAGCACTGGTCAGCAGTTGGCCCCGCCCACCCATCCCCACCCTTTCCTGTCCTATATTTCCTTTGTTTGTAGCTCAGCTGATAGGCACGGCAGAGCAGATTGCTGTGCCTCAGCTGTTTCACTCACCAGTGCTGACAGTAAGTTTTCAAGCTTAAAATTAGAAAGCTCTGTACACGCATAAAGCATGCAAGTGCGCCCACAGAACCAGTAGTAAACATTTTTTTGAATCCCACTACTGGACATGGCAATCTATATATTCTTTGACAATAATATGGAAATGGTTAAGTGGTTGCTGCCTTCTTCTTTTCACTTTTCTATTCAGTTTACAGCCCTAGAATTTCCTGGTGACCCAGTTTAGTTTTTGAAGGCAATGTGTCTCAGCCAAATTTGGCTAAATGTTCTCACCTTTTACAGAATCTAATGTTTTATATTAGCTGTATCTAGAAGAAAGAAAGAAAGGGAATAAATGATAACAATTGATGTAGATTGTAAATATGCATGAGACACACATATCTGAGACAGACAGTAGCTGAATCAGAGGTTCTGAGAGTGGATATTTACATTTTCAAGTCTGCTATTGGAGGTATTCATTACACTGGAGACTTGATTGTTAATTTAAAATAGGAAAAATACCAATGTATCAAGCCCATTCAATACACTACAAATGCAAATGTCACAATGCAGCAGGACTATCTGTATAACACTATTATGTAGTGACATTACCTGGGGCAGAATTTAACAGTGTATCTTTTTAACAATAAGCAGAGAAAAATTATAGTCTTATATTGAAAGGAATGTTTCTTCATCATATGATTAATATGATGATCTTCCATGTAAAGCCAGTTTCTTCAAAAAAAAACAAAAACAAAAAAAACTAGGAGAGCAAGTAGGTTCCTGTACAAGAATATTATAAAATGAACTGAAAATGTGTAAATTACTACTTTCATTGATTTTTTAAAACTTCCTTGCTGGACAGAACCCTAAACACATCACTACTAAGCTGTTTTTTTCTTTGCTTTCTCTGATAATGGTGGTTCTACGACTACTTCTTCTCTATCTTTTTTTAATCAGAGAGAACAAGCATAGGCAGTGAGAATGATACCTGGGAAAATAATGTTGTTGGTTCATTTATCTTACACTTGGAATTTTGTTTTGTTGCAGTGCAAAAATAAATTCTTAGAGTGCCTTAGAGATTAATATATTCATAAAATAACCCTTTGCACACTTACTGAAAAGTAGGACTCACATTGTACATATAATTTCAAATTTAATTAGAAGCAGTGAAGGGATCTATCTCTACATATCTACATTTGTACAGTAACTTAGTATCATATCAAACTAAACCATGAATTCAGTATAGTCTTTTGGATAATTCAATCATAGTCGAGGACTTCATGGTGCCGCATGAACCCTACAAGCAGTGATTTAATTAAATCATGGCAATGTATCACAGAACACATGTACCAATCAGGCAACGCACCTAATTTGTTATGAAGAAGATAAGCATGTTGTGTGGATAACAAACTGAGTTAAGTTAACTTCCTCTACCTAGGCTATTTCCTCTGTCATGAATTATTTATTAGTCAACTGTCCGTGACTGAGACAAAGTTCTAGAGACGGCCCATTTAACTAAATATTTATTTCTTTTCCTGTTAAATTTACAGCCCACCTTTATTTTGTGGAACTCAAGATGGTATATGTATTACTTCCTCCTTTTATTTTTTCTCACAATTAACCCATGAGGTGGGATGAGAACAGCTTCAAATTTGTCCAGTCAGCTTTTATGCCTAAAACAGAGTAAGTCTTCTACTATCCAATCCAGAAACTTAGCACCTGGTATCCACAACAATGCAATGAAAGCATTGCAACACACATTACAAAGTGGCAGGATTTTGAGCTCCAAGCTGTGGCCACTTTTTTCCTCTCTGGTTATATTCTGTATTAATTTGGTAAAGCAAACAAGAGGGGGAAAAAAGCAAAGAAAAGGGAAAGGGATAAACATAAAATAAGCTTTACATTAGAACTAAGGTTGAAGTTGTTGCTCCATCTTGATTTCTTTGGACCTCCCTAAGGACAGTCCTGACTTTAAGCTAACGAGTGAAGCTTGCAAATTACTTTAATGGTGACAGGAGAAGATGTATTATTTGTGAAATGTGGATAGCATCTGAAAAAGCTTTGATTTTTTTTTTTTTTGCTTTAAATTTATCCCCTGACCACTCATGTACATAGTAGAATTGTTCAGGTGTAATCTTGATGCCTGTCTCCTCTAGCAGGTGGCTCTGTTATTTTTTAAGTGAAAGAAAGTGACCTAAAGCTATTGTATAAGGAGAGTTCATGCTAAGCCCGACTGGGAAGAACCAAGACATCTTTGAAGTGACAGGCTTCCAAGCAAGCAACTTTTTACAAGGTTAAATTCTTTATTGCTCTTCCTTCTTGAGAACATTTATGGAAAAGTTTCTATTCTGTACAGAGTTGCTGTATCGGTGCAATGGGCATCATAGAAATTTAATAAATAAATACAAAGAAAACAAAATCTTACCACTTTCTCAAGAAGAAAACTATGTTAAAAATCAGGAGTGTCAAACTCATGGCATCATGGCGTCATCAAGTGATGTATCAGGACTTCCCCCCTTTGCTAAACCGGGCGTGGGCATGGCCATTGCGTAATGCATCTGGCCTGCAGTCTTGACAGCCCTGTTTTAAATGGTAGGACCAGAATTCAGGATACTTCTATTGGGTTAGACTAGTAACTCATTCAATCAGCTCACTCCTACCTCACTTATAGTTACCGGTGAAGTGGGTAGATTAACACTGTGACCCACAGGGGATTCTTGCTGTGTTGTGGATTCTTCACATCTTACAACACTAGTGAGGAACTCTACCTATCATGAATAAGAGTACAGGAAAATATTTTCTTACTTACATCCATTTGGCCATTTTCTTCATTGGTTATACTGTTAAAACTCATGAATCAGATTTATTTATTTTTTATTAAAAATTACTTACATTTTGCTTTGCCAATGGCAATTCAACTGCAGTAACTAAGCAGATTTTGCTGACGGTTCTTGACATTGTTATTGTATTTTGCTTCATTCATCTGGCTCTTTCCAGATGTGTTGGGAGTACTATTCCCAGAATGCTTATCTCAACATATGGATATAAGGGATTTTTTGCATACTGTCCTTGTCTCTACTTCTCCCCTTTTCCCTTACCTACTTAGGAACACAACATGTTGAATATTTTGAGCCTTAAGCATATTATCTCTAAGAAAAGTCTTTCTGTGTGAGTCTCTGAATTTTGGTTTGAAAATAAATTAATCTTTGGTAGAAATGTCACCCAAATTGAAAGGCAAATATTTTTGACAGAATTGCTATTATTAACAAATCCAGTTACATGGAGAGACAGGAAGTTATCTTTGATAAGGAGACTGGGATATGGAGATATCTGGGAGAATCGGCAGCACAGGATTGTAATGGGAGAAATGCTTAGATTGAATAAAATAAAGATAGATGAAAATAGAGATAAAGATGAGGGTGTGGGAGGTGAATTAAAAAATGGATAAGAATTGAAGCACAAAAGAGAAGGAGAGATGATGGATAGGAAATTGCCCTTTGAATATTAAAGTAGCCTGATTGTAAGCTAAGAAGGCAGAAATAAAATTAGACAGGGCAAATATTAGAACATAAATTGTTTATTGAATAAATAAAAATAATAGAAAGATTAGAAGTTTACAGATGTTAGGTATTTTTTATGTATGTTTAAATAATATAATGAAAATTATATAAATTTGATTAATGGAATAGAGATTATCAATAATGTTAGCATAATATGAATGATATATAGTTAAATTTGTTCATATATAATAGAGAATGTTTAGATTGAACAGGAAAGATAGAGATGAAGGTAGAGATAAAGATGAGGTGTTAGGCATTTTTTGTTTATGTATGTTTAAATATTCAAAGAAGGATAATATAAATTTGATAAATTTGATAGAGATTATTAACAATGTTAGCGTGAATTGGATTAATATGAATGATATCTAGTCAAATTTGTTCAGGTACAATGATAATATATAATAATAATAATATAATGAGGATTACTTAAAATGGATAAATCTGATAGAGATTATTAATACTGTTATTTTGAATTGAATAAATATGAATGATACCTGGAACCAACTCTGTTCACACACAATACGGATGTAATTTAAAAAAAAATAAAAAATATATTCCAAAAAACAAAACAAATTCAGTTACTTATGATTAGGTTCATCTTGAACATTTGTTCTAGTGAGAGTCGCAAGGCCAACATAGTAGCTATAAGGATTGAAGAGTACAAAGCAAAGATAACACAAGTCATTTGATGAGTACTATCAATTTTCTGCAACAAAACCACTGGCCTCTCCAGCTGTTTTTATCTTTTATTACATATTTAGCTTTCTTAAACTTAATCTTTAGAGACTTTGTATTACTGCCTTCAGATAAACTTTAATCTTAATCTTTGCTAAGAGGCAAGGGGGCCAGCAGGGGGTGCTAAGAGGTGACAGGGGGTGCTGGAGGTGGGCCCTCGCAGGGCGCAATTCAGGGGTGGGATTTTGCAGGTAGCTTGGCCAAAATCCTGTCCCTGGGAGTCAAAGCGCTGAAGCGCGAGCGGTGTGGGAAACTTTGGCCGGGCTCTCGAGATGAGAGTGACTCCAGCCGCTTCTCTCTGCTAACAGGTGGCCAAGATATCTGCAAACTGTCAAGCACTCCTCAGGAGAGACGATTTTGCAGATAGCTTGGCCGAACTCCTGTGCAAAGGGGAGCACGTTGTTGCACCTCGCTAACATGGGGGGTGGGTGGACGGGGCTTGTCCCCAAAGTGCCAGCATTGCTCCAGTGGCGCAGCCCCAAGGACGCTACCTTTGCCTGCAGCTGTCACCAAAGCGCGGCCACCAGAGAAGCGCTCCATTCAGAAGCGCTGAACTTCCAATAGGTGCTGGAGGCAGCGCTGGAAGAGGCAGCACCCAAAGGGGCTTCCACAAAGGGGGAATAAAACCCTCCCTCTGCCACTGCCACTGCTTTCACCCCTCTCATAAACCCTGCCAGCTCCTGGGTGTCCTGCTTGCAGTCCTGCCCGGGGACGTACCTCCTGCCCCTCATTACATGTCTATCGGGAGCATCCAAGCCTGGCTTCTGGAGTCCTTTGGGGCACTGGGTGTAAAACCGCATTCAGCCAACCAGTCCTGTCTGAAGAGGAGATTCCTGGTTCCTTGTGTTGCCATGTTTTTTTTCCTCCCGTGGATGGTGAAGGAATCAAGAGTTTCACGTATTTGTGGTGTGGGTCCCTGTCACAAAATCAGAGCCTTTTGGCAAGGCTTCTTCTTTTTTTTTTTTTTTAAACAAGTTTTATTAAAAATTTCAACAACAAACAAATCATTACATATTTAAATCTTTTCCTGTCTTTCTACAAAAATTTCCCAATATTCTCATAAAACACAAACACAAACAAACATAAAAAAATCTTTTAGTAAAGTACCTTGGCCCCAGTTACCTCTCTTTGCATGGGCAGCGCATATCCTCTTCACAATTCTATCTTATTTAATCCATCTTAATTAAATCATTATATTTATATCTTTTGCCCATTCATTATCCCTCTATCTCTTCTTATAATAAAAAGAATTTCTCCTGAAATCACTAATCAGAGTATGATGCCTTTCTATCCTCCCCTAAGTTAGTAAAATTAACATTCAACATAACAAATACCCAATTCGGTTCTGCTTGGTACATTCTATCCACCAAAAATGTTTAAATACATTGTATCCTCCTTTCCTTCAATATTTTATTACATTTTAAAAATCAATCATTATTAAAAACTTCAACATTTTAATTTCTTATTAAATCTTAAACCAATCTAATTTACTATTTCAAATATAAATGTTACAATACCATCTTCTGTACCTAGCAGAATCTTTCTTACAGAAGTTTATATTTCATCCTTTGTCCCTAAAAAAATTCCTCTTCTCCCATCCAATTTTAAAACTTTGAGGCTTTTCTCCGCCTTTCCCCTTTCTTTCTTCCCCCACCAAATCTTCCTACCCCCTTCTTCTTCTAACCTCTGCCTTGCTGGGATCCCTTCTCTGTTGTGTTCCCTTTTTCTCTTGTTTGCTATCATTATATTTACTTTGCATCATATTTTTCTCTTTCTCAAATGTTTTTTAGATCTTAAGTCCTTCATTTTCCTTGCTCTCTTCCTTCCTTCTTCCTTCGATAAGTTTTGGGATTCAATAAAGATGGCGTCTTCGTCTTTTCCTTGTTGTTGTTCTTCTGTTTCCATCTGTTCCATTGTCTGTTGGTAATTGACCAGCGCCATTTCTAGAAATAGAAAAGATTTTTCCATACCATCTTTGCAGGCTGCTTTTGTTTGCTCATATTCATCCCTCAGGTCTTCAAAAGGGAAAGCCATTATAAATAAATCTTTTCTTTTCTTTATTCTTTATTTCTTTATTCCTCTTTCTTCTTACACCAACCAAATATTCCGAGAGAAAGGTAAAACAATCCCAAAAACCACAATCCTCAATAAATCCAAGCAAGCCAAAATTCCCCCTTCCTCTTCCAGGGTGGTATCAAACAAATAAAAAAAAGAGTCCAAATCTATATTTTAAAGCCTTATTAAAATTATGTTTCTGTCCTCAAATCTTCAAGGCATCTCCTCCAACAAGATCCAAATTTATATATTTTCTTTATCCTCTCCCTTCCGGCTTAATTCCGCGGGAGGGAGAGTAAACTTTCCTTTCAGCACCTCAAAATAGCCGCTTTTTTTCTCTTGTGGAAAAAATCATCAAAAAACCATCTTTTCCAGGAATTAAATTAGATAAATCTCAAAGCCCTGGGTCGACCAAGAAGAACTTTCACTTTCAATAACTTTCTCTTCTTCCTCCTGCGCATACTTGCCCGGCTGCCGACTTCTTTGTGGCGGCCATTACGGACCGCCGCTGCACCGTCCTGGTAAAAGGGGGTTCTGCCGGCCAGGGAGGGGTCTGCAACACCCCAGACCCTTCCTCCGGATCCCCTTACCTTCAGCTACCCCTGCAGGGCAGCCTTGCTCCGCACCCGTCCGGATCGGAGCCCCAAAAGCGGCTAGCGGCGGGGATCGCGCAGCTTCGCGAATCCCTACCGCTCGCGAAGCCGACAAACCGGAAACTCTTAAGGCTTCTTGTATTTTATGTTACCGGCCCATTGCAGGTGATAAATAGTTGGGGTAGAGAGGTTGTTGGGAGAAAGAGAAATTGTAATATAATGGCAAAATAGTTCCATTTTATTATCTTGGTTGGAGAGTGGCTTCTCATAATCAAGAAATGAAAAATAGTAAATGTTTCCCCTTCCTAATCAAGGTGACAGTATTTAATATCTGAGGCAATAAGCAGTCGAAATTCAACAATATAGAATGAACCATTTTATGTGACACCTCACTGTTGATACTTAAGAGAGAGACAATTTTGCCTGTTAGCGGAGAGAAGCAGCTGGAGTCACTCTCATCTATTGAGAGCCCGGCCAAAGTTTCCTGCGCCACCGTCAGTCAAAATTCAAATTAATGATCCACGGGATTTAAAATTATGAGTTTGGTGGTCCCTGAGGTCCAATAGGGTGGCGACCCCTGGATTAGGCCACACGTGCCTGGGCAGAAAATAGGTAGATAGGTTAAGGAAGGGGTGGAGAGAGAGGGAGAGAGAAGGAATGAGAGAAAGAGGGAGGGAGGAGAAAGTGAATGGGATATGGAGGGAGGGAGAGAGAGAAGGAATGAGAGAAAGAGGGAGGGAAGAGACAAGAAAGAAAAGAAAGAGGAAAGGGAAAAAGGGAGAAAGGAAGAAAAAGGATAGACAAAGAAAGAGGGGGGATGGAAGGAAGGGACAGAAAGAAAAAGAAAAAAGGGAGGGAGGAGAAAGTGAATGAGATATCTAGTCCAACCACCTGCTCCAGCAGGGTTAGAATGGAGTGTGTGTGTGTGTGTGTGTGTGTGTGTGTGTGTGTGTGTGTGTGCATGGCTGTCAAAACTCCAAAAACAGGTCAAGTACCTCTGGGGATGTCAGTCATAAATTATAACACTTACTAAGCAACCGGCCATTAAGTGAGGACCACTTATATTTGGTTTGCAAGTCACATGGCCATGCCCACCCAGTCACTTGACCACCAAACCACACCTACCCAGTCACGTGACCACCAAGCTATGCCCACAAATTAGCCACGCCCACAGAACCAGTTGTTAAGAAATTTGAATCCCACCCCTGGGTGTGGGGCACTGAGGATGAGTTTGTAGCACCAAGGGGCGGTGGACTAAAGTTTGAGAATCACTGTTTTAAACAGTCCTTAAGCAAGTGGTTAAGTAAGGACTACCTGCATTTCATTTCTAACAATGCTAGAAACACACCTGTGCACTTGCACAGAAATCTTTTAAAGTTGTGATGACTATTTTAGGCAACATGTTGGTAACTTCTTAATAAACTATGACATTTTTATGGTTGAACATTTTTTTAAAAAAAATGGGTTAATCCAATAATAAATCTAAATTATTTGATTAGTATAGTTTACCACTAAAATTACAATTTTTCACTTTGGTATGGTGTCTATATTCTTTTCAGCACTATCATTTCCATCTCTGATATTCAAATAGGAAGATGAACTAATGAAACAAGCTGCAGTTGTTCACCCAGTTACTCGTGTTCTTGTGCAAAATGGCTTACATGGGCAGACTTCACAGATTTCACTAACACCATTTAACTTCTGAGTATGAAATGTCAGATTTATCAAGTTACTGAATCTGAAATGTCAACTTCATCAAATCATAGAGTAAACTTGCTGACACTTCTTTAATAAGTGAATACTAAAGATGAATGTTAACATGATGCTCAAGCTCCCAATTTTTCTTAAGGGCAAGGATGCCTCAATTGTTTTTCTAACCACTTACTGAAAACTGCAAGGTGGCTCCTCTTTTCCTTGCATAAAAAGGAATATCAAGATGTTCCAAAATTATAATCCATTGTAAACCTTTCTTAGGCTGTGATTCCATAATAATAACAATAAAGATTTAGAATGCTTGATTTACTAGTCATGGGAATGAATCCAGCCATTCCAACAGATCTCTGCCAGATCAGGCTGTCAAAGGAAAGCAAGTGCCCTTGATTTCTCCCTTCTAAATCAATGACCCAGAGATTTCTGGACTAAAGGGGCAACATATCCTATTAGTTGTGAATGGAAAGTCTAGAGACTTAATCAACATATCCCTTGGCTGTACATTCAAACATTAAAACATAGCTTTAAAAACATCAATTGGTTTGATTTTAAAATAGTAATTCTAAAATTAGTAATTTTATAAAGGACATGGGAATTAAAAGACATAAATTTCAATGTTATTGTATTTCATGTATGTGTTTCTTATTAGACAAATTTGGTTTGCTGTTGCTAAATAATTAATGAAAACATATGACTACTTCCAACCTTCCACCTGAAGTCTGTCCAACCACTGCAGAGCAACATAAAGTCTTTCCTGGTAAAATTAACTTTATTGAAAATGAAGAACACAAGTGATGTACGTTTTCATTCCAGTTTATCACATTTCCTATTTAGATATACAATGTTTACCCTGCATTATAAATTTTATGAAGCATTTAGTAATAAGGTACAAAAACAAAATTGTCTTCTTCACACAAGTGTTGCAAGTAATCACAGGAAGCAGATGCTTGAAATGGAAAGACTCTTGAAAAACATGAAATGTTTGTATACAAGTACTATCAGTAGATGCTTGTCTTCGCAGTAAACATTAGCCTTATGCAAATCTCACGAATTCACTTAATTAAGAAGCTGAAAAGAAAGAGAAAATGAGTAAATGCAACGAATAATGGGCACATATGTAGCTCTCACATTACTCTTGTTACTAAAAATTGAGATTTGTAACTTTGGGGGCTGGGAAAAGCTAATAAATATTAGCACATTAGAATCACAATCCAATGATATAATGAATCTGTACAAAATGGAAACATTTAATGATGTTTTAAATTGTCTGAAGAGCTGAAAGGGAAAAAAAAGTAGATAATATTCAACAAATATTATCTATTTGCAATATCAGGCAATGTCTTAAACATTTGTGACAAATTTCAGCTTTAAAAAAACAGAACTCCAATTAAATAGTGGTACAAATTACAAGTATGTTATCTGTGAATGTAGGCTGTATATGGGGATACTCTTTAATACTGTTAGATAAAACTATTGAAATATATCAGCAAAATTTATAATTTTTGGCAACATTTGTTTTTTTTAAAGTCTTTCCTCAAAGATATACCAATGAATTATAAATTTTAAAAATGTTTCAGTCCCTGGCAATATAATAAAAATGTTAGCTTTCACAGATTTATTTTTAACAAAAGTAGTACCAGTTAGTATAGTTGCCTACCTCCACTTCAAATAATTAACACTTTTAATTATCTCAACACAATCGTTTGGAATGATGGCCAAATGAGTTCAGTAGAATTCAGTCTAGAACAAGCTTCTTATCAGTGAGGTCTTATCTAACAAAAAGTGATTAAACATTTTGTGACAGTGGGTATAGATGTTCTCACAAAACGGATGGGGTGGGTTCTACATCCATAATAGTTGCTATTATGGCTACAATTACTCACAAGTTACTATTTACTAAAACACATATCTATAAGATGTTACCAAAATTGTCACATACACATGTATTCCAATCTGCTTATTCCTTATAATTATTTTGTGTATGTATATTATCTTGAAAAGAAAGTAGTTTTATAACTGGTTAATGGAAAGGATTGCACTAACACTGAAGCTGACCCACTGTCTCTGAAAGTCCTTGTGATCTTAGGTCTATTTATGTTATTTTGTTGCAGCTGTTATGAAAAATCTATGAAAAATCATTGAGGACCTGTATACTGCATGAGTCAAAAAGAGGGCTATGAAAATAATTATAGACCCCTCACATCCTGGAGATAAGCTGTTTCAACTCCTACCCTCAAAATGACGCTACAGAGCACTGCACACCAGAACAACTAGACACAAGAACAGTTTTTCCCCAAATGCCATCACTCTGCTAAACAAATACTTCCCTCAACACTGTCAAATTATTTACTAAGTCTGCATTACTATTACTATTAATCCTTCCATCCTTCCTTTTACCCATCTCCTCCCACTTATGACTGTATGACTGTAACCTTGTTGCTTGTATCCTAATGATTTTTATTAACTGTTTCCTAGTATTTGATTGCTTATTGTACCCTATGACTATTATCAACTGTTGTACCTTATGATTCTTGACTCTTGACAAATGTATCGTTTCTTTTATCTACACTGAGAGCATATGCACCAAGACAAATTGTGTGTCCAATCCCTCTTGGCCAATAAAGAATTCTATTCTATTCTATTTGTTACAAATATAGTACCATTCTCCCATTCGTATTTTCTATTAAAAAGCGTATACTGTACTTCATTTGGACCTTTTAACTGGGCTAACAGAATAATCATAAATAGTAGCCACAGAATTCAATTTTGCAATATCACATAAACTGTACTTTTATATCTGCTATTAGCACATTTCTTTCTTCTCCCCTGTATGCTAGAGACTAAAACATAGTAACTTTTCCTCAAAGGACAGTTACTCAATTTTCTTCCTTTCTCGCACTTTTCAGAGATATTGTAGAGGTAAGGGTAATGCTACAATATTATTGTTCAGATGCAGTGACTAAAAATGTCCATAATGTCCTGAATGTTGTTCTACTATAGATTTATACCAAAGCATTTCAATTATTTTCATGTTTCCTTTCCAAAAATTCCCAATATGCCAATTTGAAATTTATTTAATGTATAATCAGCTGCCCTTTTTAATTGTAGTCCAAGAATGGATTTATTCTTTTTATCAAATAACCCCAAGATACCTTTTTTAGTTAGACATTGTCAGCACAAACCTGGTTGGCATATTCAATATGTGATTAAGACTATTTTTTCTGTTACCAGTGTGAATCACATTGAAACATCCCTTGTATGTTCTTGTATCTCAGATTGAGAGAGCTGTAGAGGAGAAACCCAGCTAATCCACTACATGCTTTAATCAAAAGAAACAGAGAGATGATTATGTTTAACTTTAATTGCTATGTCTCCTCAGCTGTTTTCTTCAAAATGAGAACTGTCTGGGCCAAGGAGAAAGTTGATGGGTTGTCAAAATGCCATTCTTTTTACAGTCTTCAATTCCAACTAAAGCTACAATGATGGCACATCATCATTCATTTGAAAAAAGAAAACTTTTCACATGAGCAGTGCCCATTAGTAAGCTGCAGTGAAGTGTGTGTGTATAAGGGAGAAAGTTTGCTTGAATCAGGAAATAGGTGAGTGTACCTTGTTTATATGACAAGGTAAAATCAAACCAAGCTGTTTTTTTAACTAAAATTATGAAATTGGCATAAAGGAAGCATAGTATCAAGATCACATGTAGTGTTGGTATCACTTTATACTGTACTAGTAAGACCACACTTGGAATACTGCACCCAGTTTTGCACACAATTGTACAAAAACTAATATTGAGACTCTAGCTAAGTCAAAGAAGAGCAATAAAGATGATTAGAGGACTGGAGGCTAAAATGTATGATGAATAGTGCGGGAGCTGGGTATGTGTAGTCTAACAAAGAGAACGACTGGGGTAATGTGATAGCAACAGTTCTCTATTTTGGAGAACGATCTGTAGATGCATGGCTTTACTAATAAACCAGAAGAACTAAGAATATTAATCCATTTTGTGCTTCCTCAATTCTTTAGAGAGCATGCATATTCCATATTAACTTTCCAAATTTTACAAGGCCTGATTTCACCCCAATTTTAAATTAGTTAAAATAATAAAATATGAAAACCTAAAGTGATGGACCAAACCCCATTTACTCCAATCCCATTCATTCACTCCAGAGTCTGCTGTATATTTGGCAAGGCTAGCCTTCTACCCCACCCGCTTGCCCCACCACAATCAGTCTGACATACCCAATGCATATAGCACAGAAAACAGTCTTGCCTGAGAAAGACCAAAAGGAGTTTTCGCCAATCCCACTTTTTCTGTTTAAAAAGCTGAGCTAAAAGACGAGAGAGTGGGAGTGATGGGGAAAAGATCAGAAATCTAGAGTGATTCTGCTAGAGAGAACAGGACAAATATGAACAGGGTAGTGGTGGGGATTAGAAAAGCAGCCATGAGAACTGATCTCCTCAGGAGAGGTAAATCTCTATACATTTTTGAAGAATACCTAACCTTTTCATTTTTACGTTATGAAAACTAATGAAAAACATTGTGAAAAGAAAAAAACTCAAATGTGTCAAAATTAAGTGATCCAATGTATTGAAGTATAAGAATGAATGAATGAATACCAGCAACAATCAACTGATCTCTTGGAAGTTTTTTTGAGAGTACATTTCCAATTAATTCCTCCGTTTCTTTGACATACACAAAAAACCTCTCTTAAAGCTTACAGGGGACATTGCATGTTATTCACTGATTTTTGTGATGATTATGATGATGTTATCCATTCAGTCATGTCTGATTCTTGGTGATGGGCCCATTGTCTCCACATCTTCTGACTTTGCACTACTTCTTTGAATTTTTATATGCTCTGGCTAGTGTCAGCTTTGATGGTTTCCACCCACCGTATTCTTTCATGGCCTGGATTTCCTTTTACCGTTTACCCTTCCAAACACAATTGTTTTCTCCAGTGAATTCTGCCGTATGACCTGGCCAAAGTGAGTCAAAGTTTCATGATTTTGCCTTCTACTGGAATGACTGGAGTTATGTACCCCAATACTTGTTTGTTACTTTACTTTGCTGTCCAAAGAATATGCAGGACACTTCTCTAAGACCACCAGGTCAAACAAGTCAATTTTCTTTCTGGCTTGTTTTTTTAAATTAATTTTTTTCCACACATTTTATGTCTTCACTGTCAATTTCTATTTTGATATTTCTCTTCCTTGCAGTGGTCATGATTTTGGTCTTTTTTATGTTCAGAAAGAGATAAAAATTCTTACTTTATTCTTGATAAGGTGTTCCAGGCCATCTTTAGTTTCGGAGAGAAGAGGTGTATCATCAGCATGTAAAAGATGTAGAAAGTGATTCTAAATGGCCCACAATCTTTACCTCAAATTTTGATTCTTCAAGATCTAGCTTCCTCATGCTCATTTTGGCATACAAGTTGAATAAGAAAGGGATGAGAGTGCACCCTTGTCACACTCTTTCTCTATCTTAAACCAATTGGTGTTCGCACAGTGGCTTTCTGATTTGTGCACAATGATTGCACTAACTTGACCAGATATGCTGGTACCCTCAGGTCTTGTAGGGTTCTCCATAGCTTCTCACAATTAACACATAGACTTTCTTATAGTTGATGAAGCACATGTAAATGATCTTTTAATGTTGGGGGGATTTTTCCATGATCCAGCATAGATTTGCATTATGGTTGCAAGTGTCATGATCCCTTTGAAAGTCAGCTTGGACATATGGTAATTCAATTTCAATAGTTGATGCTAGACGTTGTTGTATAATTTTAAGCAATTTAAAAATCTTGCTGATGTGAAGGATGAGAGCAATTGTGTGATAATTGGAGCAATCTTTAGTCACCCTTCTTTGGCAGTGGAATGAACCCTGAGTGTTTACACTTCTGTGGCCACTTGTTGGTTTACCCAAATTTTCTGGAACAGGTCTCTAATGACCATAGAGGGTACAGATCTCAGTAATTCTGCAAGAACAGTGTCAACATTTTTAAGTCTTCTTGTTCAACAGTTGGTTCATTGCCCATATGACTCATGTATTACCACTTCTATTTCTACTTCTCTTTCCTCATCATCCTGAGATTGTGTGCCTTTGCTATCTATGTACAGCTCTTCAATATTCAACATATTTACAAGCAATAAATGGTGGTTGAATCTTTTGACTTGCATAAATGCATTCCTGGTGTGACCCTTCATCTAGTCTTCTCAGCAGCATCCAGTAGTTCAAACCTATTTTTCACCTCAATTTTATGTGTAGAAGAGGTTTTGGTGACATCAAATTTCTTTAGAGGCACTGCCTTTTTGATGGTGCATAATTGGACTTTAATCTTTGCCACCAACAATTCATGATCTGAATCACAATCAGCACTTGAATATATCTTAACCCACCTATTCGGTTTTCTTAGCAAAATTGTACCAAATGATCACCCATATTGTTCCTCTCACCTAGTCCAAAATGACCAGTGATCCCTGTTTCTGCTTGCTTGACAATCTTTGCATTGAAGTTCACCCAAATATAAACAATGTTTTTTGATGACACTTTTTTCATAGTTTCTTGGACTATAGCATAAAAGCACTCTATTTCAAGATTTGTGCAACAATTGTTGAGATGTAGACTTGGATAACTGTGATATTCAGGGGCTTGGCAAAAATTCTGATGGTCATAATTTTATCACTGATAGCTGAGAAGCTTTCCACTGCTCTAGCAAGTTTCCTGCTTGCAATAAACATCATTCCATTATTTTTCCTGGTATGTCTGAATAATAGACAGTGAAGTTCCAGACAGGAAAAAGCCATTGTCTGCCCAGTATAGCTCAATGACACTAAGGAGATCAATTGCCAACCTGATCTGACAATATCTAATCCACCCTGACTCATTATTCTGACATACCATGTAGCTATCCAATGTATCTCTGTACAACACAGATATCTGCTTATGCCACTGACTGTTTCCGAACTTGGGATTCTTGTGGTCCTACTGTTGAGCACATTGACAAGTGTGAGACCTTTTTCATACAACCTTCTTGTTTTGTGCAGTAAGTTGCCAATTCTTTCTCCTGAAACCCTGAAACTCACTTTTTGACAGCTGCTCAGGGACAGCAACTGCTGCAGTCCTTGTGAACCCAGGCAATGATTCATCTGGTATGGGATTCTTTTTCTGCTGTCTCATCATGTTTAATGAGTTTCTGGAAAGTCTTACTTTGTCTTCTCTGTTGAGACCTGTCTGGCTTGGGTGACCCTTCTGGTGTACTTTCTGGTGGTATATCTTCAGCAGAGTTCTTAACTGCAACAGAACACACAAGCCCCTCTCCTGCAACCAGGGGGGTATCTGCATGGAAAGGACAAGGGGGTATCTGGAAAGGACAAGGGGGTATCTGTATGGAGGGATGATTTTTGTACAAATCTGTTTTTCAACAGAAGAGAAAAAAAGTTTCCAATGAACAACAGAAATGGGATGTAAAACATAACGATTAATCAACTATAGTTTTATTACATTTTCCCCTTCAAGCCTATGTGTTTTTTTAAAAAATGTTTTTATACTAAATGTCACTCTCCAAATACTTACAAGTTGGAAAGTTACAAAAACACTGTCAGCTATGTCAATTCAGAGAAGTCATGGCTGAAATTTTGAATTAAGTTCTACCTCTATTTGCATCAGCATCTCTCTTCCCATTAAAACTCTAGTAATTACTTGATGTTACCTGATGATATTTACATAAAATATTATGTAAAACTGTTTGAAAATGCAATTTATTCCCAAGTTTACTTTTGGTGCCTGGCAGAAATAGTAACCAGGAATACTCAGAGAAAAGGGAGGCGGGAAGTCATCTCAGCCTACGTCTTAAGTTGAATTAAAAGCAGATGAGAAAGTGGGCAAATAGGCACTACTTTTCTCAGATCCACTGATTTGGTAACATTGGAATCCCTTGCATTCTGTAATGTTAACAAATGTTTTAGATCCAATCTCAGATTGGGAGTCATAGGATAGAACTGATTCCTATTGGTAACATTGCAGCATATATGACTGAGATCCAAAGGTATTTCCCAGATCCAAAGTTCTTCCCTGGAGGACAAAATTGGGAATAAGTCCTGTTCTTAGTACTCAGAATGTAATGAAATGTCATGTGATAATTTCCTAAATCAGCCAAGATAGTGGGATTTGAAAGCTGAAGTACAATTACATAAGCTTCATTGGTATGCATTGGACAATGCCTATGCGCTTTCTGTTGACAAGCAACACTGTTGCCAAGCAAAATGTTGTATCTGTCATAATGCAACTCTGGAATCAATTTGCAGGTTGCACATTTATTCCAGGAAATATCCCTTTCTTACTGGTCCTCAACAAGTAAAGTATTCGGTTTCAAAATCTTCTTGAAATGAAATTACTCATAAACTGGTTTCCTTCACAAGCTACTTTAATTCTAGCTCAGGTGGTACCCAAAACTTCAACCCTATTTCATATTATAGAATGAATCACCATTCAGAAAGGCTACCTGTTTCTAATGAAACAGAGAATGTTCTTCATATTGGTATAATTTGCTTAGAATTATTCTAAAATGTAGAATGTCATACATTATTATGTGCTTATCCAAATAAAACTTTCAGATACAGGTACAATGTATTTGTTCACAAATTCATAAGTCTCAGGACAAAAAGTTGGAAGTAGATTGCTGGCAGAATGAGGTTACTTGGCTTGGCCAAGTTATTTGTGGCTTACCTGTATGGATAGCCATGGTATTTGGAGCGGAATATTGACAACAGGAAGCTGAAGAAGAAAACTACCAGACCCAATCCTACTAGACATATTACTGGAAAGAAAAAAAAATATGTTATCAAAAAGGTATTATATTCCATATTAGGTAAAATGATATTCAGGCATATTTTGAAATACATAAGGTTAATTGGGTCATCTCTTGCTGCCTTTCTTATGTCACTAGTGGCAACACTATAATCTTTTAAGAAAAATAGATTTTCAGCAAATTAGCTTTCCTTGACAATATAAATGAGAAAATGACAGTTTATAAGAAAAAGAGGACAAAAGGCAGCTGTTAAGAAAACATTCCATAATTCTGAAATGCTCATTATTTTAGAGTATTGGGAAGAATGGAAAATAAAAAACAATCCAGAGCATTTTATTTACCCATTTTTCTCAAATCTTCAGCATCCAAACCATGGCATATATTAAAAAAGGAAGAGAACAGTTGTCTAGGACTTATTATATTAAGAGGTAAATTAGACAACCCGATGTATATTTTCTTATTACAACTATGGGACTTTTTGTATGAAGACTACATTCTCTTTACACACCATTTTTGTTGTAAAAAAAAATCTAATAGGTATTTTTTTTTAAGTTTAATGTACTTTGCAAGAGTGAGATATGGATGTATCTTGGACCGGCAACATGTTAAAATTCCCTATTTTCCATAGCAAAATGTCCAGTTCTCAACTGAGCTCTCTCCCCTATCATCACCATTATCCCTCCCCTTTTCATTTTAAAAACACAATTCAGTCAACTATTAATTGCATTCAAAACATTGTACTGGCTTAGTAAAATGCTCATTACTTTACTTTTAAAGTCAGCAATCACACCACTTCATTAATAGAATTTAATTTTCTAAGTAAGGCTTTGATGATTTCTAAAGTCATTGTTATATTCACGTTCTTACTAGACTTTAGCTATTCTGTCAATTCAGAAATACCTGCTACAACTAATTTCTTTCCTCCTTCAAATGGACACTCTGCCAACTCCCTTCTTAATTTTTCAATGGGCTCACTGGTATGCATCAAAGCTGTATCAACTTTCTGACTATTCTTTTTAACATTCTTTATTCTTGGCCCATCCTAGTTACAAAAGTAGTTTATAAAATGACTGAAAGTTTAACTCATCAACTTAGAATGCAGCATATTTCAAAGAACTCTTTCATGTTCTCCTTTTTATTTAATATGATATAAAAATGTCACTCCAGGTATGAATTCATTTTCAAGCATCCTCTTTGCATAAAAGAAGGTTGCCTTTTTCCTTACAGGTTTGCTGTATCTGGTTCTTTAATTAGAGGTGAACGACAGACAGACTATTGATGCTGAAATTTGCAGAAATGATCCCACATTCATATATAAAAGCTAAAATAGTTTGGTAGTTGGGAAAAAAGTCAATGCACATAGAAATCTACAGTTAGCCCTTTTGAAAGTCTAACTTTCAATATAGCATATTACAGTGGAATTTCAACTGTCCATTTCCACCCATCATTTAGGGAACTCCGCCACTGTTTAAGAAAAAATAAAGGATGCAAATCTGCATATCAAAGCATAGCTAGTTCTAAATAGCCCACAAGTTCTTTATTCCGCAACAAACAGTTTATGTAATAGAAGGACGAATGCATTTCAACTTGTAGATCTCTGCTCTTATACTGCCAATATCTTCACATTTGAAAATGCTGTGATAAACATAGGCAGGGCTTTTAATAAACTGTGAGTTTCCATGGCAGTTTGCCGTAGTTGCAGTAATATTTTAATGGCAAGAAAAGAAATTATCCATTTATTCATCAAACAACTTACTTCTCCTTTTCCCAACATCTCCCTTGGAAGTAGCAGCTTCATTCAAAAGAACCATTCCCATGGTGATAGCAGCATCCATATCATTGTTGTCAAGGAAACTATAGAAATGTTGAAGTTTCACAAAGCCAACAGTTCATCTCTAACCTTAGAAGGAATTTAGTGGTTTTTTAAAAAGTAAAGATGTTTTATCAATAAGTGTATACAGAGCTCTAAGGAAAAGAGAACACATTGTCAATTCCTATCTATAATTCACATGTTAATGCTTTTTCTTTATAATAAAGTTTTATTTGGGTTTTCACACCTACAAAATACAAGTAAAACATCTTTTTTGAAAATAGCATGGTCCCGGGTTGAACTTCTTTATACAGACACAAAACTCAATTTCATGCTCCTTTTTGTATTCTATTCCATATCTTATACTATTTTACATTTTCTATATAGTTTTTCCCCTCTTTTAATTTTCTCAATTTTATTTTGATTATCTCATCTCAATTCAAATCATTATATTTATACTTTTGTCTGTCCTGTTTCAATTTCATATTATCTTTTCTCATTAACCAAATTTTCTCCTGTAGTTACTAATTGGAATATGACACCTTTATATCTTTTAATTACATCCATTCAACTCTTATTTAAACTTCAATATATACCTTAAGTTTATGACCTTCAACATAATACATAATACATAACTTCCAATCGAATTCTGCTTGGTACATTCTTATAATACACACTATATTCTTTAAAAAAGAAAGAAAGATTGTAAATATATGTAATTATAAACCCTCATTCCATTCCAGTTCAGTTCTATCATTAATAATCATTAAAATCTTAACATCTTTAACACTTTTTTTCAATTAAATATCATACTTCCTTAAAAACACATATAATCTCCATAATTAATTTTCCCTTATTTCTCTTCACATATGTTTTATAAATCATTAAATATACCTTTTGTTACATTTATTTATTGACAAGCATTCCACTGAATTACAATAGCTATTTTATGAGACATTTTAATCATACATTGTTTCATATTTTCTAAAATTATTTCTGCTTCTAATATAACCATACTATCTTATGTACCTTTGCAGAATCCCTTTTTCCATTAAGTTTTCACCCATTATCTCTAAATAGGCCCTGTTTCTCTATATTTTGCTTCTGTCCTTTATAACTTCTTTTCCTTTCTTTCTTCCCTCTCATCTTCTCCCTCCCCTTTTTACCCCCTTGTTTCTCTAGTTCTAATTCTCTCTTCTGCATTTCCCTCTTCTGTTGCTCTCTGATTTTATACTTATTTTTCCCTCTATTTTTTTTTTGGAGTTGTTTTCCCCAATCTTAAACTTTCCATTCTCTTTCCCCCCTTTTCTTTTTTTCTCCCATCTAAGATTACTTATTCATTAAAGATGGCTTCTTCTTTGTTGCAATCTTCTTGTTCTGCAGGCATTTCTTGTTGTTTCTCATAATTCCAAATCTCCATTTCTAAAAACTGAAATACGAAGCCAAAAGAACCTCTCCTTTCTTGTGCATCTTCTTTGTACTTTTTAAGTTCCATTTTCAGTTCTTCTAAAAGTGGAGCCATTTTAAACAGTTTTAAACAACCACCCGATTGATTTTAGTCATTTAAAACAATAACCAAGAATCCAGAAATCATCAAGTAATCCAGATAGTCCCGAGTTATATCTTCTTATTTCTTTTTCGACTTTCTCTTCCTGGGGTTTTTGTTGCGATATTTTGGAAGTCTTGTTGAGATTTTGCTGGAAGTTCTTTTTTAATTCCAGGCAGTCTCCTCCCTTCCAGATCCTACCCTTTTATTCTTTTTCTCTCCTTTCCTGTTTTCAAAAGCTTTTAAATATCCAGAAATCTTTATTATCCCTTTGACTTTTTATTTTCAGCATTAAATGCCTATTGATGTCAAAGTGGATTTTTTTCCAATTTCTTGCTTAAGTCTCTTAGCTGTCAGTATAGGAAAAGGAGAAAACCAAATCTTTTCCCTTTTCTCTCTCCTTCGCAGCTTAAAAATCTTCTTAGGGAACAATGTTATTGTTTTTTAACAGTTTCAATGATAGGGTACCTTATTTGTTGCTTTTGCTGTTTGACCCGGTCAACCAAAACTTTCTCTTCTTATCTTCCTCCTGCACGGTATTTTCCAGTCGAGTTCTTCTTTGTGGTGGCCATTTCTGACCACCGCTGCAACCGCCTTCGGGAAAGGGAGTAATGGACAACTGGGAAGGAGAGATGCAGCTCTCCTCAACCCTGCTGGCAGTCTCCCCCCTCTTCACCACCTCTACGGGGTGGCTTAGCCCCGAAACCAGCCAGCTCGGGGCGCTCCAGCGGCGAGAACGGATCGAAGCCTCGCAGAGATGAGGTTTCGGTCTGTCGCTGAAGAAGCTCAAACCGGACTCCACATGTTAATGCTTATACCCCCCAAACCTACATTTACAAGTGAAACTCGAAAAATTAGAATATCGTGCAAAAGTTCATTTATTTCAGTAATGCAACTTAAAAGCTGAACCTAATATATGAGATAGATTCATTACATGCAAAGCAAGATAGTTCAAGCCATGATGTGTCATAATTGAGATGATTATGGCTTACAGTTCATGAAAACCCCAAATGCAGAATATCTCAGAAAATTAGAATATTGTGAAAAGGTTCAATATTCTAGGCTCAAAGTGTCCTACTCTAATCAGCTAATTAAGCCATAACACCTGCAAAGGGTTCCTGAGTCTTTAAATGGTCTCTCAGTCTGGTTCAGTAGGAATCACAATCATGGGAAAGACTGCTAACCTGACAGTTGGGCAGAAAACCATCATTGACACCCTCCAAAAGGAGGGAAAGCCTCAAAAGGTAATTGCAAATGAAGTTGGATGTTCCCAATGTGCTGTATCAAAGCACATTAATAGAAAGTTCTGTGGAAGGGAAAAGTGTGGAAGAAAAAGGTGCACCAGCAGCAGGGATGACCGCAGCCTGGAGAGGATTGTCAGGAAAAGGCCATTCAAAAGTGTTGGGGACTTTCACAAGGAGTGGACTGAGGCTGGAGTCAGTGCATCAAGAGCCATCACACACATATGGATCCTGGACATGGGCTTCAAATGTCATATTCCTCTTGTCAAGCCACTCCTGAACAACCAACAGCATCAGAAGTGTCTTACCTGGGCTAAAGAAAAATAGAACTGGTCTGTTGCTCAGTGGTCCAAAGTCCTCTTTTCTGATGAGAGCAACTTCTGCATCTCATTTGGAAACCAAGAACCCAGAGTCTGGAGGAAGAATGGAGAGGCACACACTGCAAGATGCCTGAAGTCCAGTGTGAAGTTTCCACAGTCTGTATTGATTTGGGGAGCCATGTCATCTGCTGGTGTTGGTCCACTGTGCTTCATTAAGTCCAAGGTCAATGCAGCTGTCTACCAGATTTTGGAGCACTTCATGCTTCCTTCCACAGATGAGCTTTATGGGGATGCTGACTTCATTTTCCAGCAGGATTTGGCACCTGCCCACACTGCCAAAAGCACCAAAACCTGGTTCAATGACCATGGGATTACTGTGCTTGATTAGCCAGCAAACTCACCTGACCTGAACCCCATGGGGAATCTATGGGGCATTGCCAAGAGAAAGATGAGAGACATGAGACCGAACAATGCAGAAGAGCTGAAGGCTGCTATTGAAGCATCCTGGTCTTCCATAACACCTCAGCAGTGCCACAGGCTGATAGCTTCCATGCCACGCCGCATTGAGGCAGTAATTGCTGCAAAAGGGGCCCAAACCAAGTACTGAGTACATATGCATGCTTATACTTTTCAGAGGTCCGATATTGTTTGATGAACAATCCTTGTTTTATTGATTGCAGGTAATGTTCTAATTTTCTGAGATTGTGGATTTGGGGTTTTCATGAGCTGTAAGCCTTAACCATCACAATTATGACAAATCATGGCTTGAGCTATCTTGCTTTGCATGTAATGAGTCTATCTCATATATTAGTTTTACCTTTTAAGTTGCATTACTGAAATAAATGAACTTTTGCACGATATTCTAATTTTTCGAGTTTCACCTGTAGATTTCAGTATCAAAGTATGAAATAGAATAGAAATATGTTTAAGCATCCAAGTATGATGCTTAATGATAATTCATTGAATTAGTAACTATATAAAGTGCTAACCCAGGGAGATTCCTTAAAAAGTCATGTACTATTTCAGGTAGCAGAAAATGAATGTCACCAGTACAGATAAGTAATGTAAATAGTACATAAAATAAAATTTCTTACCGTCTTCAAAGATGGATATGATCTATACACTATGCTGCAAGAATGGAATAACAGTATTGCATCACCAAATGTTTTTTGTTACTAGCCTTTTAGCTTTTAATTGCTAGCTTTTACAAATGCAAACAAGAATATAATGAAAAAATTTAACCAATTTGTAAATATCTTAAATTGTTCCTAAAATTATTTGAAAGTATATCAACAAAAAGTCAACTCATACAACTCTCATTAACATCTGTTCCAGTCACTCAGTCTACAACTAAATAGGATTGATGCTTTGTGAAAGCTATCTATAGCTTTTTAAAAACAAAGTAAAATAAAATAAAATAAACAATAGTAAACAAAACCCTTCTGGTTTTAAAAGTATTTGCCAACAGTAAACCAAAACTGTGATTCTTGTAAAAAGCTTAATTTAACTTACTAAATTGTTTGATTTTAGTTAGATAGAGGGGAAATGTTTATTGTCCCATTCACCGGTCAATGCTTATCACAATTTCATTTATGCTTATCGTTAGTATTACACTTCACCTTCATTTCTTTGTGAAAATAAAGACACAGTGAGGGTTACACATTCACTTTTTTCCCTCAGGTTATTTAGACAAAAAAAAAAAAGCATGAAATCCAAAATTCATAATATAAATTTAAAATTTACTGGGAAGCAACACCCTATTAAACATTTCAAATAGTTTTAAAAAGTAATTGTTTTAAATTACTTTTTAAATTAAAAAGTAATTGTTTTGTGAAAACTAGAGTCAAAATTGTTTGAGAATTAGCAGGTCCCGGCATGTTTTATTAAAGAAATTTGTAAATTCTAACATTTAGTTTGGGCAAATGCCTTAAGTAATCATAGTTGCTGTGCTTTTCTTACAGAATATACAAGTAAAATAAATGTCAATGCTTAATAAGCTTTTAACAGGCCTACATTGCACCATGCCCTGATGTCCTTCTTTTTCCCCTTACTTTTTTCAATTTATAAAACTTAAAAAAAAAAAAAATCACAGTAAAGATGCCTAAGGCAGAAAATCCAACTGGTTCCTCCACAAATATGATAATGAACTGAAAAATCAAGAGTGGGATGTATAAGGTCTTTCTCTTCTTTCCTTCTCTTTAATAGGTTCTACCACTCTTGAATTTTGGTTAGTTCAAAGAAGTACTATATTTACTTCAGAAATGTGGAGTGCAAAAATATAATTCGGGTATACATTCTTTCAGGTATTTTAATTATTTCTTATATTATGATTTGGTTGATAAGAGAATTCTAGGTAAAAAAACACTGAGGTGTAATATATACAATTGCTTCAAGATTTTAAGGGAGCATTGTTTTCCTGATAAAAGTTTTAAGGACAAAATCCATCAAAATGTTTTTCTATCTGGTAACTTTTCAAGAAACAAATGCAGTTTTGTAACATACTAGGGAGATACAAGTGATTTGAAAGCAGCTAAACTAAAGATGATCAATAGATAGCTTAGTCTGAGCCATCAGTTCCATTTTGGAGGGACCATCAGATAATTTAAAATTCCAGCTAACTGAAGCAAAGTTTGAGTAATAAAAAGTTTGGAACACGTAGAAGCTGCATACTCCAGAATGCTGCCGATAAGTTGCTGCCTTTCTCTAGTTCACATTTCTTATATTAGCTATAAGAGCTTTATTTAAAAAAATAATATTAGAAATAAATAAATTAATTTTATCAATGTCAGAGACTCTGGCACTTCTATCCATTTAGCTAAAAAGACAGGAAAATAAAATTGGCCAAGTTTCTTATTCATTGTATGTGAACAGGCAGATATTTGGCCTTCTTGTCCTTCAGGCAACTCAACTGGAAAATTGAAAAAATAAAATCTTGCTGAAAAAAACAGATGCTACATCTGAACCAAGATATCCTGAGCAAATAAGTTTCAGTGCATAAAAAAAATAAAGGACATTGGCTTACTACGAGTTAACCATTCAAATACTTATTTTAATTTTTTAAAGATAAATGTTTGGTTACACTACGCTTTGTTGATGAATCCAGATTGAATCCAACTCAACATTTATTAGATTTATTTATTCATAGGGTAATTATTACTCATGTTTATTGAATCCTGGCACCATGGAAGAGGTCAATGACTGTAAATGGAACAATGAGGCCAGGAATGCTGTCAATGCTCTACAACTGAAGTTTCCCAATGGATATTTCCTTTCAACATTGTCTGCCACTAACTGACAACGGAGACCATCCTTTGGGATGAACATCAGGATAGAATGTCAACATTTCAGAACCTACAGCAATTTCCAGGATGAACTACTTCAAAGTTCTAATTGTTATTCAAGGACACTCAAGCAGCAAGGAGTAACAACAAGATTTCAATCAATTCCCAATGGGATAGTTGCCCTTGTCTTAGTCCTTCCACTCACATGCTCTGCACCATATAGTTCTTGCCAAAATTAGCACAAAACACCCCTTGCCCATTATTTTTCATATTTTCTGAGTAAACCATCTGAGAGAAAATGGCATTTTACAGAGCAAACTATAAAACCACTGGTTCCAAAACAAAGCTGTAAAGGATTTTCTTCATGTATTATAGTAAATGTTAACAGCAGAAAAAACCCACCATTCTTTATGGAAAAAGATTATTTCAGTTGAAGTATGTAGAATCTGATTTTTTTCAGTATAGAGCATTACAAGTGCTTTGCATCCCAACTGATGTTCATTAAAATATAGACATATGGATTAAATTCCTTAATAATTCTAACTGCAACTCAAGCGATTAGAACCCATGGCCCTTCAGATGTTTCTGCACAACTCCTTCCAGGAATAAGGAATGCTTAGAGTTACAGATCATTAATACTGGAGGGTCACAGGTTGCCCATCCAAGCCTAAAATATATTGAAATTTTCTGATCTGATGCAGGCTAACAAGCAATTTCCATCTTTATAAAAACCACCAAATAGCACCACACAACAAACATCTCATTACTTAGCCAAGACTAAAAAATAAGTACATTTCAATATTAACTGGAACACTTTAATTTCCAATCAGGGTACTTTTGATTACCTTCCTGCTATGTGCTGAACATAGATTGCTGTGCCTTATGACTTGTTTCTGAATGGTGTTTTACTTCAGATATATTTCTGAAAATTCCAAAGTGCCCTTTATCAAGTATGTAGTCTGAATGATGTGTTGGTTCCTGTGCAGCTATTCAGTTCATCCATCTTAATTTTGGAGGTCAAAATTAAATTATGGAATGAAAAACGGATTTAGAGGATGAACACTGCAGCAATTGTAGATTTGAATGACAGAGGACAACCTGGTTTTGAAACTAGGTACCATACTAGTCTCCTTGGGTAAATGGACTGGATATTTATAACCAAATATTTTAAGCCACCATATTTGACTCAAGTTCTTCAATTACTGTGACAACAATGACCTTTGGGTTACACACTCCTTAGGAGTTGGCTGATGAATTATCTACTGCTCTATACATGCTTCTTAGTACCACACAATGTTTAAATAAACAAATGAGAGAAAACAATTATATTTAAAAGAATATGCCTCTAAGCTTTATTCTATAAATATATGGGCACATGAAGAAAAGGTATATTCAGATGAGGGTAAAGAGATAAGGTAATAACATGCCATTTTCAAATAGTTGATGGGCTAGCAATGTTGCCCTTTTTTTTTCTTCAGTAAGTTTTAAATCCAAGGGGAAAAAAAACCTGACCAGGCATAAGGAGAAACTTCCTGGGGGTATGGTAAATGACTGTCTGCTAAGAGATTTGAAACAGAAAATGGATAGCCACTTGAAACAACAGTGAATTTGCTGCATTAGTGGGTATTGGACTAAGCCAGAAGCAGGAAACATACTTTCAATACCATTAAACTACAGCTTCCAGCACTTCTGCCAACTGGTGGTATTAGCTGAGCAGCTGGCATTACCAACTGCAAGACTGAGTTTGTTACCAGTATAGAATCTTTTTTCCTTGTATATAATTCTAATGTGGTAAATAAATGATAATTTGTAACTTTTGCAATTTGTCTTTATCTAAAAATGAGATATCTTTTTCTTATGTTCCTCTCTCTGGCTGTAAATACAAATCTTTTTTTTTTTTAAAACAAGTTTTATTAAAAATTTCAACAACAAACAAATCCATAAAACAGAAACAAACACAAACAAACATAAAAAAATCTTTTAGTAAAGTACCTTGGCCCCAGTTACCTCTCTTTGCATGGGCAGCACATATCACTCTTCACAATTCTATCTTATTTAATCCATCTTAATTAAATCATTATATTTATATCTTTTGCCCATTCATTATCCCTCTATCTCTTCTTATAATAAAAAGAATTTCTCCTGAAATCACTAATCAGAGTATGATGCCTTTCTATCCGCCCCCTAAGTTAGTAAAATTAACATTCAACATAACAAATACCCAATTCGGTTCTGCTTGGTACATTCTATCCACCAAAAATGTTTAAATACATTGTATCCTCCTTTCCTTCAATATTTTATTACATTTTAAAAATCAATCATTATTAAAGACTTCAACATTTTAATTTCTTATTAAATCTTAAACCATTCTAATTTACTATTTCAAATATAAATGTTACAATACCATCTTCTGTACCTAGCAGAATCTTTCTTACAGAAGTTTATATTTCATCCTTTGTCCCTAAAAAAATTCCTCTTCTCCCATCCAATTTTAAAACTTTGAGGCTTTTCTCCGCCTTTCCCCTTTCTTTCTTCCCCCACCAAATCTTCCTACCCCCTTCTTCTTCTAACCTCTGCCTTGCTGGGATCCCTTCTCTGTTGTGTTCCCTTTTTCTCTTGTTTGCTATCATTATATTTACTTTGCATCATATTTTTCTCTTTCTCAAATGTTTTTAGTAGATCTTAAGTCCTTCATTTTCCTTGCTCTCTTCCTTCCTTCTTCCTTAGATAAGTTTTGGGATTCAATAAAGATGGCGTCTTCGTCTTTTCCTTGTTGTTGTTCTTCTGTTTCCATCTGTTTCATTGTCTGTTGGTAATTGACCAGCGCCATTTCTAGAAATAGAAAAGCTTTTTCCATACCATCTTTGCAGGCTGCTTTTGTTTGCTCATATTCATCCCTCAGGTCTTCAAAAGGGAAAGCCATTATAAATAAATCTTTTCTTTTCTTTATTCCTCTTTCTTCTTACACCAACCAAATATTCCGAGAGAAAGGTAAAACAATCCCAAAATCCACAATCCTCAATAAATCCAAGCAAGCCAAAATTCCCCCTTCCTCTTCCAGGGGTGGTATCAAACAAATAAAAAGAGAGTCCAAATCTATATTTTAAAGCCTTATTAAAATTATGTTTCTGTCCTCAAATCTTCAAGGCATCTCCTCCAACAAGATCCAGATTTAAATACAAATCTTGAAAGAAGTTTCCATTTTTGCCATATAAAATTATTGTTTTAACCATTCAGTTGTGTCTTGACTCTTGGCGACTTTATAGGCAAGTGCATTGCATGCTACCTTGTCAAGCATAGCTTCTTTCAGTTAATGGGTGTTCATCTTTATATCATATTTGATGTTATCAAGCCAGGGTGTTCTTTGCTTGCCCCTTCTTTTTGTTCCACTAACATCATCACTGACTTCTTCAATGAATTCACACACATGACATGGGCTAAAGTAAATCAAACATAGTCTTATTATTATAGTTTCTAGTGATGTGTTGGTTTTATATGATTTAGCATCTGTTGATTATTCTGGCTGTCCAGGATATACGCAATAATGTATGTCAACAACATCGTTCAAAAGCATCAATTATTCTTTGATCAGCCATACTTTGTGGCCAACTCTCACATCATTAGGGAAGACTAATGCTCTAACTAACCTGCTTACTGTATTTATATCAACATCTTTGCTTTTCTAGATCTTATTCATGTTAACCATTGTAGTGTGTCCTAAGGTTATCCTGCGTTTGATTTCAGGAATGGAACTGCCATCATCATTGTTGAACTAATTCAATTTCCTCCTTGTTGATTTTAAACATCTCATGTCCATCTGCAGTCGTCATCTTTCTTTTCCTGATGTTAAGACTCAATCCTACTTTTTCACTTTTGTTCTTGATTTTCCAAATCATTTTTTCCAAGTCTTCCTTATTTGCGTTGTATTATTTTGTACCTCTTCTTCATTCCGACATATATGGCCATAATGGTGCAGTGGTTAGAATGTGATATTGTATATATCTGCCCACAGTCAGAAGTTTGCTCCTGAGTGACTCATGATTGACTCCTCCTTCCATCCTTCCAAGATCAGTAAAATGAGGACCCAGACTGTTGGGGGCAATACAGTGGAATTTATATATTGCTGAGTGTGCTGTAAAGTACTGTGGAGCAGTATATAACTCTAACTGCTATTGCTATTACTATATAGTTGCGCTTGCATATATCTATATATTACATTTGAAAATCCCACACTTATTCTATAGACTCTGTTACACTTTCTTCATTGTCTCTTTGACATGGTATTTCTTCATTGTCTCTTTGACATGGTATTTCAGCCAATCGTATATTTGTTAAAATCTTATTTTCATCATCAAACAGAAAAGAAATATTTAAAAGTTCTGAATGATTTTGAAAAACTATTAAGGTCAAAACTACATCTTGTGCAAGAATACATTATTTAGAGGAATTAAAGCAGTATGGATTGCAGCCTTGAGTACATAATTTCAGTGATAATCAGGCTGCCTTTAAAAATAATTGGAGTGCATAATTCCAATGTGAATTTCAACCACCACGATTCTTACTCAAAAAGAATACTCACATTGTTTTTAGAAGAACTCATCAAAGAAAGTTCTTATAATGCTGGACTACTTCAAATGATCTCTGCTGCAGAGAATGAACAGTCTTGCTAAAACCATCATATCCGTGAAGGTAAAGATTTAAAAACCCATTTCAATCCATTCCAGTCACAACAAGCATAACATGGAACTACAGCTGACTGGATGACAGACCACTGATTTTCAGATCTTTCCTTTTCAGCCAGATAACACCTGGGCTGCTTAGAAAGGTGCCAATCAAACTGGTTGGAGAAAATAGGTTCTGAAAAGCTTGAAAATGAGAAACCATAATAAAAATTGAGACACAGATACACAATTACACTTTAAACACAAACATCACCCGCCCAGCTGTCTAGGTTTGTTGACCAGAGATGATAAAACATTGATTTGTCCTCTGAAAAAAGAAATAAATTGAGGCTGACAGTCTGCAAAAATCCAAACAAAAACACAATCATCAAAACTTATGGATTTCTATAAAAGAACATTGTTTTATTCTTATTAGTTTATTAACTGGTTTAGTCACCTTGCTTTATTTCCTGCTTTGTCAGTTGACTGCCCAAATTTTCCTGCTGTGTCTTATGATTGAGAGGAAGTTTCCAAACATTTACTGGATGACATACTGTAGCCCTATACAAGTAGTCTCTTACAGAATATAGAGTATTGTGTGAAGGACATACATGCACAATTTCATTTAAAAATCTTTGTATGGTTGGTTTGAAGATCTGCAAGCAGTTCAAAAACATGCAAATAGATAAATAGGTACCACCTTGGTGGGAAGGTAACAGCGTCTTTATATAATGCTGGCTCGCTTGTTTTGGAAAGGAACATGAGCATTACCCTCTGGAGCTGGACACAAGTGTCAAGAGAAACCTTTTACCTTTTTAAAAATATGACTAAAGGACATTCAATTTAATGTGCTTTTAATTGTATATGAAACCAGGAACTTTCATTTTGGGGAGCCATTGGCTCAAACTTCAGCAGTTATATTGTTCTCTGTGTTCACTCATGCTTATTTAATCATCTCTCCCTTTATCTGCCATAATACTTTCACCTTGTTTTCTTTCTTCAAGCAAAGAATATGACTTGGTTTCCATTTGTTTTACATAAACTAGTGGCTCAAAATGAATATAAATAAATATAAATATTTTCAGGTGTTTTTACTTTATGCAAAGATAATGAAGAATGGAATGGCTTTGAAGATGGCCTCTGAGAAGGAGAGGGCAGAAGATCAATTGTACAATTCAGTAAAAGAATAAAAGAAAACTTCAGAGAGCTTCTTGGCTGCCTGACTGATTTCATCAAATCAATAGCCACACTATGACAGGCAAGGAAGTACATAAAACATCAATGTGTTTTGTGGACTGCTCAGCTACTCTCCAAGGAACTGTACTGTGTTAGTAGTGGGAATGCTACAGGATTAAAGTATTTTTCTTGCAAAAGTCTAGATGACCAATTTATAAGTATTTTGCCTTGTTTTTGTTCCTTGGATGATAACTGACAAGCTATTTGCCTGGAAAATAGGATTTTCTGATTATTTTTAGATTTAGGGAGGGAAATTTTGAGGGTTTTCTTTAAGATCAGATCTAGATTAACATAAGTAGAAATATTCAAGGTATACTTATTTATTTTCTGCTGTTTACTGAGACACATAGACAAACACACTATTTAGAAAAGCTAAAAGAAATGAGAAAGTAGACATTTTTACTGCCACTATATTACCAAGCTATGACATTTTAATTTTGACCACTCTTTTTATTTATCTGTCTTAATAATTAATTGTTTAATATTCAAATAAAATAATCAGCCCAAGTTTTTAGGAATCTCAATCTCTGGATATTTGAAAGTGTTTTCAGATTTGAATTCCTGATCATTCACTTAATATATTTTGCATTGTCAGAGATATTTATATAGAGAAATTCTTATAAAAATTAACCAGTAATAATCAAACAATGAATCTGCAAACATAATTAATGAAATTGATAAGCGATAGAACTGCATCTACTTGGAGGGAAGTATGCACTGAGGTATCTAGAATTCAATATCATCATAAACTATTTAGATGAAGGGACAGAAGGAGAATTCATCAAATTTGCAGATGATACCAAGCTGGCGGAAATAGCCAACATTCCCGAAAAGAGGCTCAAGATGCAGAAAGTTATTGACAGACTTGAGCACAAGGTTGTCTAACAAAGTGAAATTAAATGGTGAGAAACGTAAGATTTTATACATGGGCAGGAAAAAGCAAACATATATAAAATAGATGGCATCTGATTCAACAGTAGTAACTATGAGAGGGATTTAGAAGTTCTAGTGGACGACTACTTAAATATCAGCCAGCAGTGTGCTGCAGCCACCAACACAGTCCAAGGCTGCATTAACAGAGGGACAGAATCAAGATAATGTAAAGTGTTAGTACTACTTTACTAACCTTGGTAAGACCACACTTGGAACACTGTATACAGTTTTGGTCACTACAATTTAAAAAAGACGTTGAGACTCTAGAAAGAGTGCAGAGAAAAGCAACAAAGATTATTAGGGGACTAGAAGCTAAACCATATCAAGAATGGTTGCAGAGTTGCATTATATCTAAAAACCTTATTGGGAGTTTTTAAGAAGAGATTGGACAGCCAAGTTTTTGGTTTGTCACCAGCTACACACACAAACACACACACACACTTATAAGCTGCCACATTTAAACCCAAAACTTGGCATTTGAACAAAGCAACATATCTTTCAATGTCATTACAATCTCCATGATGGAACACTGTGGGAATTCTCTTTCCTATTTAAAAAAAAAAACTAAAATTGGACTTTACTGGACATGTTTGTTACCCATAGTGAAATCCAATTACTATATTTTAGTTTTCTATCTAAAGTATTATTTCTCTAGGCAATACCTTCCAACATGAGATTTTCTTGTTTAAATTCTGAAGCACCTCTCATGCTATTTCCTCTCTTAAAATCCAAAGTATTCTTTATAGTCAGGAGATGTTGACTTCTTTAACTAAATGCAGTGCCCCAAAGAGTTAAAGTAGATTCTGCGTCATTTCCCACAGAGATTTAAAGCAAAGAAATCTCTGTCCTGTAAAGCTAATATTGAAGATATGAAATACACCAAGACAGTGCTAACTGATGGCAATCTAAATCTTGCAAACACACCACCAATAAATCTTTGCAAGGATAACCAGCCACAGAATTCCTGCCCATGGATTGTATAAATTCACCCACTCATCCACCTTTCCTAGAAATCTCAAGAGCAAGTGAATATCAAAGAAATAAAATTATTTCATAAGAAAAGAAAACTGTTTAGTTTAAGGCTATTTAATTCTGATTTTCTATTCAGTCAGTCAATTTTGTTGTATTTAGTCATTAAACTTTTCTCAAATGCATCTCACTTCAGGGATGATTTATTAATGGCTTTCTTAAAAAGAAGCAGCAAACCCCATGCAGAGCACCCAAAATATTGATCTAAGTCTGCCTAAATCTACAAACTATTATTTGTGGGAAATTATATACAGCACCTCCAGGCAATGATAATTCAACTGAGCTAGTGACAAATATGTTTACAGTACATAAAGCTTCATTCTCCATTGCACCTGATAACAAGCTATTGTTGCTTCTAGGAAGGAAAAACAAAGCTTTACTTATTGAAGATAAATGAAAACAGATGTTGAGAAAAAACAGCAAGACGCAGCTGTTAAAAGTGACAGATTTAAAGTAATCCAAACTTAAAGACAATTCCCAAAGTGCATCCGATGTGAGTTTCTAACCTCTGCTTTGAAAATATATGTCCTTAGGTGCTCCATATACAGAGATAATGGGTGGGAGATTATCATTGGTGGGAAAAGAACTTACATTTTGGAAAGCCTGCCTTTCAAAATGCCAATGTGCAACTGAAAACTGGTTTCTTGAGCCTTAAATCAGCTTTATAGCCCACTAAATGAATATTATTTAATAAAATTGCCTTGGATTTCCTTTGAAATCAACAAGACATGCAAGACAATACTGCAAAGAGATGCTGGTTGGAAATAGCAGGAGGGACAGAAGAGGGATAGAAAAGACAGAATTCCTATGAGTTTACAACAACATGCTTTGAGACTGTCTTTTTGAATATCAGCAATACCCAGAATTACCTAGGGCATGTTGCTAAGAAAACAAAGGGAATTCAGAAGCAAGTGAAGTTAAATGATTCACCTGCTACCTTTACATGGTATTACACAGTTGACTTAAACGTTCACACCTATTTGTGGCTGCCATTGAAAAATCCTTGCCCAGCATTTATGTATAAGGAACAATAGCTCCCTTGTTTTTTTCTCTGAGGATTTCAGCTGTTCCAAAAGAGTTCACATTGGGTTGGTGCATTTCATCATTATACCCTGCAATTGAAATACCATAACATTTCAGACTGTTTTGCAGCAAAGCCATTGAAGTACATAATAAGATGGCATCATTTCTTTTTATCTTGCTTTTCAACTGAAAAGATTTCTAGAATGTATTACATCATCATTTCCATTATCATTTATCTTTTCAGGCATACAATCTAAAAGACTCTAATACAGAGCTGTCAAACTCGCAACCCATGGACCAGAGGCATCACACGCTGGCTATCTGGCCATGCCCATGCCCATTTTAGTGAAGGGGAAAAAGTTGCGATATGTCATGTGACGCCACCATTATGCCACAAGTTTGACATCCCTGCTCTAATAGAAGAGAAATATATGCAACTCAGGGTTGAATTGTGGAATCCTTGGTTTTCCTTGAGCATGGTTGCTTCCTTACAGACCTTTCATTTGGAGGAGTTTAGCTAGGTTGTGTGCTATAGTGATGCCCTGTGATTGCAATAATTTCAGAAGTAGTATTCAGCAGGTTCTGACTAGTTCTGGAGAACGGTTAGCGGAAATTTTGAGTAGTTCGGAGAACTGGCAAATACCACCTCTGACTGGAGATTTTACAGTATCGTTCCCCTGCCACGCCCACCAAGCCACGCCCATAGAACCTGTAGTAAAAAAATTTGAATCCCACCACTGAATAGTCTGTTGGTTGTTTCTGAGGTTTTTTTTTTTACAAAATAGTGTTATATTTTTCACAGCCTCTGTTGGTGGTGCTATAGTGGTTGAGTGGCCAGCTACTTTTGGATATAGTTGTGTGGGTATCCAATCTGCTGGCTCTTAACAGGAACATAACATAAACAAGTGTCAGAAGCATACTGTATTTATACCAGACAACATTCTCCTTAAAAAACTCACTTCAAAGTCAGCTTTTCTCATATTTAGTTCCAGTCAGGAAGGATATGATGTTTCACAGAGGAAAAGTTATTTTCTTCTAATATCTTCCGTCTCATTATGGAAAGCTATCCATCTCCTCAAAAACCTGGTTGTATCTGTGTTTGTGTGTGCGTATGTGTATTGTATATATGTGTGAATGTGTGTGTGTGTGTATATATACGCACATACATAAACATATCAAAATACATATTCCTTTTCCATGTAAACACGATTAACGTTTATTTCAAACTGTAATAAACAAAAGGTTAAATTGAGCTTTAAGCTTAAATCAATTCATTAATAAAAATCTGTCTATGGGTAGAACTGAAACCTGTTTCCTATTACCTGAAGAAGGCCCAGCTTGTGCTTATCTATTGCCTGGATCCTCTCTGCTAGGTAATAAATAAATAAGCAAGCCTCTGATTCTATTACTTCATCATTTTGCCCTAAAGTTATCAAGGCTGTTAATAAAAAAAGTACCAATTCAGCTTTTATAAAAATGATTTTCTTAGTAGCCTTACAAAGGGAGGAGAAGGAAATGTTGTCTGTCTGACTATAAATAGGATTGTGTAAAGACTATAAACAGTCAAGCCAAATGTTTTGACTCTGGTTTTAATAAAGTTGAAAACTTTATATAAAGTTGAAATAAAGTTGAAAATCTTTCTACTGCTACAGAAAATACTTGTTCCAAAGAACCAACCTTTCCAAATGGGAAAAAATATTTAAAGCAATTATTTATCTGCAATCTTTTACGTTATGATAATTATTAAAGGTTCAGTATGCCTCTGACTGCTGGTTGCTTAGAGAACAAGTATCTTTCTTACCATATTAATAAAATTTGCAGAAGAATCTGGTTGACCAGATTTATAATTTGGAGACTAGATTAGATATGAATTTAACAGTGTAGCAAAGCTTTTCTTATGATAATAAACTTAACAGAAACAGAAACACTTCTGTTCTTCAAGCACTGACGTTGCACAGACACCAGTAGAAACTGTTTCTTTGGACAATGCATCCAAGTGCACTTAACTGATTTATTGAATGCTGTTTAAGATTTAGCAAATGCATATTTGGAATATTCAATAAGCAACATATGAAATATGCATTGCATTAGTGACACAGATAACAGCCTTGCTGTTCATTTTACAGTAAAATTCAGCAAAATGTAAGCACTTTGAGCTCATATCTATTTAATCAAATTAAATGCAAGCTTATGTTATCTAAATAACCAGTCTTTAGTATGTTCATCACGGAGCTTTCTTATTCTTAAATTTGTATTATTTTGTACAATGTTCTGTAAACTCTACAGGAAAGATAAATAGGATTGTTTGGTTATATTGCTTGATATAATTGTGATTTTTTAAAAAAATATATCAGAAAGCATTAATGGGACAGTTAATATTATTGCTAGTATAAAAAGGCTAATAGAAACCATTTTGTCCAAACTGCATGTAAACTGACATTGTCTAGGAAACACCAATGAATTCCAAATTTTAATAAAACAACCCTACTAACTATTGAAAAGACTTTAAAGGATTGTTTCTGAAAGATGGATTAAGGTGCTTTGTAATGTTATTTGTTCTATCAAGAATTTGATTAGAAACTTTATTTTGAATAAGCATACTTATTCAAAATTATTGAATAAGCATAAGCTAGACCAAGGGTTGCCAACCTTTTGGACCTCAGGGACCACCAAACTCATAATTTTAGATCCCAGGGACCACTAACTGGTTCTGTGGGCATGGCCTAATTTGTGGGTGTGGCTTAGTGGTCATGTGACTGGTTGGGCATGGCTTCTATGTAAATATTATAAATATTTATATAAATATTGAATTTTTTATAAAAAAAGAGCAACTTTTACCCAAAATCAGGCAAATCAGGCAGGCAGATTGAGTTGGTCACAGAATCACAGATTCATTCAGAAATCTATCTATCTGCCTGGCTAGCTCAGTCTGTCACATAAAATTTGCTTGCAAGCAAACTCATAAAATTAACTCACAACACACCATGTATGTAAATATTGAATTTTTTTTATAAAAAAGAACAACTTTTATCCAAAATCAGGCAAAGCAGGCAGATTGAGTTACTCACAGAATCATTCAGTGATCTATCTATCTGCCATCGGTTAGCTCAGTCTCTTAAATTTGCTTGCCGTGAGTATGCACTGAATTTGCTTGCAAGGAAACCTTCAGTCCTAAGGAAGGTTCGGCTGTACTTAAAAGCAGAGCCGAAGATCTAAAGACTATCTAGAAAGCAAGAAATCCAACCATTTCCTGCTTCCTAGCTAATCTAAATCTCCTTCACAGCAGAACACCTGATGGTCGGAAAAAGGAAAAATAGAAATTTAGCAGGAAAGTTTGCCGGGTAAGGAGTGAGTGGGCGGGGAGGGTTCCCGTAGGCCATGTGGGTGGTGCAGCCTTGTGTTCCTGAGCAGCCTGGATTAATTGCTTTGGGGGGTGCTCTGGTGGTGAGATTTCTCTGCGGCCCACCAAAATTTTCTCATGGTCCACCAGTTGGCGACCGTTGAACTAGACAGCTATGGGGTTGAAGTGCCAAGTTCAGAAAGAAAAGAGCCTCAGTAAATTGATTTCTAGATATATGGAATTTTAAAGTTGATGTCAGTGGAGATTCTGAATCATCCAGGTCATGGTTGGCGCAAAGATTTTTTTTCAAGAGGCAACTGGACTTTTTGGTTTTTTCTTTGAAGACATTTCACTTCTCATCCAAGAAGCTTCTTCAGCTCTGACTGGATGGTGGAGAATGGAAGGATTTATACTCCTTGCAGACAGCTGGTCATTTGCATTCTTTTATATTATTTATTTAAATTTGATCCTATTTTTCCGATTGTCCTTTGCCTGGAATACAATCCTCAGCATACAATCATTAACATTAATAATAAATTGTGGTCCCTAATTAAAAAAAACTACGGCTTGAAAGATCTTCCCTAAAGTTGTGGGCTAAATTTAAAGGACAAAACATGGATCAATCAAAACATATAATAATTCAATATATTAAATTACATTTTTACTATTAAATTAAATACTTGTATTTTTTTCCTGTTCTACCCTTGTCTGTAATGCAATCCCCACCCTCTCCATCTGAAGACCAATTGTGGCCTTTGGTCCCAAAAAAGCTGGAACTCTTGCAGAAAACTGTTTAGGATGATCAGGTTCATTTCAATAACGGCCATTCTCTTCATTATGGGGTATTTCCAACTTGTCAGGGTGGAAAACATTAATTCATTAATGTAAAAATAAAATAAATAAACTCAACATACATGTGCACATATCTAGAAAGACATATATACAAAGTTATAACAATTCTTAATTTCTGAAATTTATATTACTAATGTTGAATATGAACACGATCACAAAACCAGGAGAAGACAAAGTTTTATACACACACACACACACACACACACACACATATATATTAGATGCATGGGGTTAGGCGCCTGACTGCAAGATCATCCGTGTATGTGTGTGTTTCTGTGTGTGTAAGTGACACGTATTTTGAGACCTACTTCCACATTTTAACATTATGTACAGGATGTGAATCTGTTTTTACTTGGTACTGACAGATTTTACCAATTAATCAAAGTTATTCATATCACTTAATTGAAGACTCTGCCATTATGAGCTAATTCTCAGAGTTGTAAAGGCTACAATCCCCAGTACAGCATTAGAACTGAAAAAAGGGAAAAGTTATGTAGTAACAGTAAACTAAACCAAGCTTGACTTTCTATAGGAATAAAGCAGCAAAAATAAAGGGTACTAAGTTAAACGTACATTCAATACAAAGTGAATTTGATACCTGTTAAATACTTCAATGACCGATACCATAGTATAATTCCGTTTAACTCTGGATTCTGACCAAGTCTTGCTAGCTTCTGTCATCAACATCTAAAGGATACTCAGAAGGAGAATAATATGGGACTCTGCAACAAACTGTGCCTGACTGCTTCCATGTATATAACTCTGAAAAAAAGTGAAGGAAGAAAGAATGAATAATAGATCAGTCATTCTAACAGAACAGTCGGAGTATGTACATATGCATGCATTTGCATATTTATTTAGTTATTTAAAGAGTGCATTTGTATAGTCTAGAAAAACATATTACAAAAGAACACAGTAGTATATATAGAAGATAAACACCACGCTGCAAAATTGTGTCCTGAACCTTTCTGCTTAAAATCCAAGAACCCAAAATGCAAGGAGAAAAGCAAGCTTTCCCCCACATTTGCAAGTCTATTAGTGCATTCTCACAAGCTACTATTGGTAGCAGAACACTATGCAGGATGAAAATTTTCTCTGATCCAGGAAACTAATTGCTTTATTAAAAGCCTTGACAGCCTATCAATGTTTTGCCCATAATTTAATTACAATGATAGTGCTACATAGAACAAAATGCATGCATTAAACAGCTTTTAAATAATAGGCAACATTCAACAGGCCAAAATGCTTAGATTTTTCTCACTTGATGTCCACATGTGCCTTTACATTTCTATTTGTCCTAAAGAAGAAAACAGGTGGCTAGAGTTCCCTGCCCACACACTTTGTTTTCTAAAACTTTCAAATTATAATGAACATGATTAACAGAATAACAAAGTTGGAAGGGACCCTCAAAGTCTTCTACAGTCCAATCTCTGTTCAAGTAGGAGACCCTATATCATTCCAGATAACAACAACACTTAGATTTATGTACAGCCCTAAGCAGTTTACAGAGTCATCCTATTGCCCCCAACAATCTGGGTCCTCATTTTACAGACCTAGGAAGGATGGAAGGCTTAGTCAACCTTGAGTCAGTGAGACTCAAACTGCCAGCAGTTAGCAATCAGCAGAAGTAGCCTGCAATATTGCATTCTAATCAGTGTACCACCACAGCTCCTAAATGGCTGTTTATTCTCTTTTTAAAAAACTCAAGTGATGGAGCAACCATAATTTCTGGAGGTTAGACATTAAGTTTCTATCTGTTACTTCTTGCCTCGGTCTCAGGTGCTTTGGAGAATACATTGACACCCTCTTCTTTGTGACAGCTCCTCAAATATTAGAAAACTTCTATAACATTATCCTAGCCCCTTCTAGACATACCCAGTTCCTGTACCTTTCATCATATGTTTTAGCGTCTGGCCTCCTAATCATCCTTGTTACTCTTCTTTGCACTCTTTCTAGAGCCTCACTATATTTTCTATATTGTGGCAACTAAATCTGTATAGAGTATTCCAAATGTGGTCTTACCAAAGCAATATAAAGCAGTACTTCATGTGATCTTGATACTGTGCTTCTATTGATGCAATCTAGGACTGCATTGGCTTTTTTGATAGCTGCAGTACACTGCTGGCTCATACTTAAGTGGTTGTCTACTAGGACTCCTAGATCCCTCTCACAGGCACTGCAGTCAAGTATTCTATTCTATAATTCTATACTCAATCACCAATTTCAACTTCCATATTATAATTCAGGCTGATATAATGCATTTTGTCATTCAAATTTCCAAACTCCAAAATCCCCCCCACCCTCGGGCTGTTTCACACACACAGATTGGAGAAAAGAATCTTAGAAGATCATTTGTTATTTTTCCCTTGGGAGATAAACATATTAATAAAAAAAGAATAATACTGTAGTTACAAAATTTAACTTATCAAAATACAAGGTTCCATTTGAGGCAAGGATCTGAATCAAGTTATCCTGGACAAATACTGGAACATATTCAGTGAAGGAGCATCTACCAACTTTCTGCTTCAATATCTGAACTGTTCTTATTGTTGGAAAGAATTTTTTCCTGTTCCTAATATTATGGTTTCTAGTTTTGTCTTGGGCATGAAAGTCAGCTGGTTGTCTTTGGACCAGTCTGTCTTTCTCAGCCCTAAGAACAATGCAGTAGCAAACCACTTCTGAAATATTGCCAAGAAAACTGCAGGGATTAAGCCAGGTAGAGTCAACCATGATTTGTAGGAAGAACAAAAAGAATCTGCAGTCTAACATGCAGATAATACTCAGAATACATGATGGGCAAATGCAGCTGCTAGTCAATGTCTCTCAGCCCAACCCCCCTCAGGGCTCATTGCTGTTTTAGGGAAAACAGAATGAGAAAGGAGTATTAGGTCACTGCCTTGAGTGATTTATTTTAAAAAGGGAAAAAATAAATTAATGAATAATTAAAGCATCAGATTCTTTCTGCAGTTCTAATTGTTCACTTCATATTGTATACTCTGGGATGAGAAAGAACAAATCTTGATTTTCTATTGAGCAACTTTAATATATTTGAAGAGTAGGGTCATGTCCCACCTCGCTTGTTTTTCTCATGGCTAAATATATCAGCTCCTTCAGATTTTTTTTTTTTTCATAGGATTTACTTTCTAATCCTCAGAGCATTCTTGTGGCTTTTTTTTTCTCAATATACCTCATATTTTCTCAATCTTTTGAGTATGATGTCCAGAACAAACACAGCCCTTGAGGTGATGCCTGATCAAAGACAACGATCTCTTCTCATATTTTAAAAATTACACTTCGTGACTTGTCTTTTTTGCAGATATATCATACCACTGGCTCACATTTATTTTGAATCAGTTGCTTACTATTCCATAACACTTTTCACAAATATTATTTCCAAGCCAGATATCCTCCAATCTATACCTGTAGTTTGGACTTCAGTTTTCTAAATGAAAAATTCTGTTATTTTCATCTCACTTTTATAATTATCAAACTGTTGTGAATTTGACTCCTCTCTTATATGGTATTAATTATCCTATTTAATTGTGTACTACTTTAAAAATGATAACCATTCTTTCTATCTCTTAATCCAAGTCATTCATCTCTCTCTCTCTCTCTGTGTGTGTGTGTGAGAGAGAGAGGGAGGGAGGGAGGGAGAGAGAGAGGGGGGGGGAGAGAGGGAGAGAGAGGGAGATCTTCAATCAGATGAAACTACTGGTAATTGTTGGAGCATTTCTTTGAATATGACAGTACTAGGACCTGGCTTTTCTTCTCTTCCTTCTCAAGGTCCCTACTTTGTACTCCTTAGAAGACACCAAGATACTCAAATGGCACTCTCCATGACAGGTGCCATTTATGACAGACCAAAGCCCTTTTAAGCACTTGATTGCCTTCACTATATGAAATTGTACTTTTTTCTTAAATAAAGTTAAATATAGTGTATTTTCTGGATTTCCCCTTAACTGGATTTCCCCTCTCTATGCTTCTTGGGTTTGGTACTAAGTAGCAGCTATTGGTCCACTCTGCCCCACTCTGGGAAATTCATATCTTCCACATATTATAACATGGTTCTGGTTTGCTAAATGTTTTCTCATTACAAATTCATTATATTAGTCTTTATGGCAAGATTTCATAACAATCTGTCGTAAAATCAAAATCTTTGAAACCAGATTAAAATTCATGAGCCATATCATACTGCTTCTAAACAGCCCTGCCACCAGAAAATGAACACTTTCGCCCAGCAAGTTAGAAGGCAGAAAATGCAGCATAATAGCTTGAGAAGAAAAGACTTCAGGATATGATCTTCTAGTTCAAACATCTTTGCACAGGCTAGCAGTGCCCCAGATGTTGATACACAAAGTTCATTTTCCTGTGACTGCATTCTGATTTCAAGTACTATTACAGGCAATGTATTGGAAGCCATTTTCCATCATCAACCTTTTCGCTCTAAGTTTGTGCATAGAAAAATGGCAAATGTGCAACATTACTCAGTTATACACCACCCTCTCTTTAAAAAAGCCTCTCACTGACACAATGCTCCTCCTTTATAGAAAATGCAGCTGACCATTAGCAGGTTCCCGGAACTGCCTAACAGTAGAGAGCAGGAAGAAAATGGATAGGGAAGTAGCACAGATAAATTGATGAAAGTCTGGGAAACCAGCTCTTCAATTATTATTTACAAGGATGATCAAGGAGCTTAGAAATTGCTGGTGATAGCAAATCATACTGTACAGCCCCAAAAGTCATAATTTATAGCAGTTTCCTTATATAGTAGCAGTTCTGGCAATTTCATTTAAACATTACCTCCTCCACACTGGATGTTGGTGTACACATTGGCTTTCTTTATGGAAAATCCCCACCTCCCTATAAATACCAGGCTCATTACAATCCTATCAAATTTTAAGATACTTTGAAACTCACCTGAGGGATAGAATTTAATGAAGCTTAAATGAAATTAAGTTCCCTATGGAAAGCTGATTAGTCTATATCCATATAGCCTTTACTGTAGCAACTAAGGGGTATCTTATGGGTAAAAGTTACATATAAATAACCAACTTACTGATATGGGAGCAAAGCAGAAATGATAGCTTTTAAAATTTTAAGTGTAAAGTCTTTTTCCTCTCTCTTTCCAAGCAAAAGCAGAACCAAATCAGGACACCTCACAGCATCAGTACTTTTTTTAAAGCTATTCTGAGGTGGAAGTCACCAAAAGCTCTCCTAAGTCTATCTGAGTTGCTTTGGGGTGAGAGAAAAAGCAGAAAAATAAAATAAAGGTGTGTTTTAAATTAAGATAAATTATTTGTTCCTACAGAAAATCCTCATGAGAGGAAAATGGTGCATGGAAATCAAAAGCTGTTCCATTGGATTAACCACAGAATGCTGGTTTTCAACTCAATCATGGACTTGTCTTCCTAGCAATTCGTCACTAGTTCCTATGGCTCTTTTTTTGTGAGAAAAACAAAATACCAGGGGAAACTTAGCTGTTGGGAGGACTACTTTGATCTTGATGATTTGCAAGAACAATCAAGTTCTGCCTTAAAGAATATCCTGCATATCTTTAACACCATTAAACAATAACATCTGCCTATCCCATGTCCTTGGGAAGGACTTGATAGAATAAAAATGCAAATCCAGTCTCAACCTAAAAAATGAAGAAGCTAAATTGCTCTGGGATTTTAGAATTCAAACAGAAGACCTCTGTCACATAACAGTCCAGACTTAACAACTGTTCATAAGAAACACAAATGTCTGATTAGTGGACGTGGAAAAACCTGGAGATAGCAGAAGAGAAGAGAAAGAAAAGATTAAAAAGAATACAAAGACTTGCAAATAAAAATTGAACAACTGTAGCAAAAACAAGCGAAGGTAATACCAATTGTAATAGATGCCTTACATTCAATCCCAAAACAACTGAAGCACCACTTGAATACCATTGGCACTGACAAACTCACCACCAGTCAATTGCAAAACTCGGAACAGGTTACATCCTGTGACAATATCTGTAATATCATCAAACATCCATATATACGTATCCCCAGGTCTTTGGAAAGGATAGGTAGACAAAAATGTCTAAAGTCTGAACATCTGGTTGACTGTGCAATGAACCAAAACAATGATTCCCCCAAGAGTTTCTATCTTTACTTGTGTGTTCTGAGAAGAATGAGAGCTATGTCAGAAGTTCAACCATACTGGACAATTCTCACCAGACCAGCCAGATGAAGCAAGAACTGTAGGGTTCAGAAAATAGACAAAGTAATAAAAAAATGAAGAAGCAGAAATGGTAGACAACTGAAGAAGCTTCTTGGATGAGAAATGAAACATCTTCAAGAAAAAACAAAGCAAGTGCAGTTGCCTTTTGAAAAAAATACCTCTGGGTTTTCCTCCCTTATTTTCCCCTTATTTTCATTTTTCACTTTGTACTTCTGCATTTTATATTTTGATATTTGAATCCACTGAAAGATAAACCCTACTGAACCCAAATTTTTCAGACCTTAAAGTTGGCATACTTGACAGCTGTAGAAAGACATTGCATATGATTATATTGTTACATTACATAACCTCCAAAGATTGTTTTAATAATTGTAGACAAAAGGCTTGGGCAGTTGCCTGAAATTACTACTGGCCTTTCAATTTGCATCTGATTCTTCTTTGCAGTACATTTTGACAGTTGAAAATTTAAGATCAAACAAACATACCATACTTTGCAGATGAATGTTTATAATTTGTAGGAAAAAAAACAATTGTTCCAATCATTTTCCATGTTGCAGAATAGAAAAGACTCATTAAAATCTGTGAATATAGAAAGCTCTAAGCTTGTGAACCATACCTCTCTTCAGCTTATAATTACCCTTAGTCTTGGCTCTTGATCTCACTGAATGTAATAAGAGTGCAATAATTTTCCAAGGTATCATAATCAAAAATCTGTTATATTTACTTCTAGAGAACAAAATTAAGTATTTAGTAGTTCTACAAAAATAGTGAGCACTACTGAAGTAAAGAAGGCATATATTTTGTATGTATTCTCTGAAATAATCAATGATTCTCATAATGAACTGTAATTTTAAATTTATCTAAATACTTCATTTGTTGGTGATCTTCAGAGTGATATCTGTCATGGTTCAGTGAAACACTTAGATTAAATGTTGATTGCACTCCTTCCTTTCTTGCCTGTTAACTTGCATAAATAAAATAGAAAATGGTAATTGGAAAGAAGACCTATTTGAGTTAGATTTTACTCCTCAATGCAACTCAATTAACTTCTGAAATAGTCTACATTAAACTTTAAGTATGATTGCATGTTTTAAATGCCACAGTAAGTAAATGCTCTTATCAGAATGAAGCAATATGGGACCTGTGTTTCAATGTTAGTACAGATGATTTTTTTAAAAAAGGACATGTTCAAAACTCACCATTAATTAAAATCTATTTAAATTAATAATCAAGCATCAGAGGACAACATTTCTGACCAATTTTCAAACAGTATTTTTCTCTTTTAAAAAGAGAAATGATTCACATCTTTTCAAGGGGACATTTTTGGCATGGAGAAATGAAACAGCTGCTAAGAGTGCAAAGGTTTGAACAAGCACCAATAAACATTCTTTTATTGCAGCAGCCAAAATCGTTTTGCTGTTGCAAATCTCAAATAGACTTTTTTTGCCACTGAAAACATAACTACATCCAATCTGACAGTCTTTCAGTTGCCAGGATTGTGCATGACAAAGCATCTTATGATTATCACAAATTAATCCATTTTCTTTTATGTACCATACATTCATTTTACTTACCATTTCATATCTTATTAACATTTTCAATTTTCTATATGACTTCTCCTCTCCTTTAAATTTTCTCAATTTTATTTTATTTTATTTATCTCCTCTCAATTCATATCATAATATTTATTATTCTTTGTCTGTTCTATTCTAGCCAACCATTTATTTTTCTTCTTTAAAGAAAGAAGAAAGACTTCCCCTGTACACTATATGGAGTATGATGCCTTTATCTCTTTCCCCACTTAATATAAAACACATGACATACATTGGGATTCTGTCTGGTACATTCTAAAAGTATACTATATTATCAAAAGTAATACAAATCTATTCATTAATATTGATATTCATTCATATCTTAAACGTTTAACTCATTGCTTTTCAATTAAATCACATACTTTTGTGGGAGCCCTATTTTCCATAATTATTCCCCCCCCGCCACATCACATATTATAGCTCGATATTTCATTAAAATGTTCCTCCTTCTTCTACTTCAAATCTCATTTCACAAAGAATTTCACTAATATACCATATTCTAATCATTAATATTAACAATCATTTATATCTTAAACAATTTATCCATTTCAATTAAATATCATGCCTTTGTGGGAACACTAATGCTTTCCAAAAATTATTACCCCCCCCCCCCACATCACAATCTTGAATCATATTTCATTACAGTACTCCCTTTTTCTTAACCAAAAATTTCACTAATTTATATTAAATATTTTATCACATTTTAAGTTACATATTGTTTCTAATTTTCTATGATTACTTCTAAATACAGGTATAAAAATGCAGTCTTATGTACCTTTCTAGAATCCCTTTAACAATAAGATTTATCCATTATCTCTAAAAAACTTTTGCTTCTTAACATTTTGCTCCCCACCATTAGGGCTTCTCATCCCTTCCTTTCTCTCTTGCTTCTTCTTCTCCTTGTCCTCTTTAACCCCTTGTTTCTCCACCTCCCTTTTATTCTGCTTTCCCCCTTTCTGTTGTTTCTTAACATAATGTCCCCTTTTCACCTTATTCTTCTCTTTTTGGGCTGTTTTTCCAGATCTTAAAGACCCCTTTTCCTTTTTCTCTTGCTTTTTCCCTTCTCCAGTCAAAGTCATTTGTTCATCAAAGATGGCTTCTTCTTCTTCTTTGTCCCCATCATCCTCGTTCTGCTTCACATAAGTATAAACCGCCATTTCTAAGTATTGAAAAATAGTGTCAAGACCATCTTCCCCTCCTTGTTTTTCTCTTTCATATTTTTGATATATAAGTTTCAATCCATCCATAGATGATGCCATTGTGTAGAGAAAAAGTTTTTCCAAACAACCACCCAGATGTTTTAATCAGAAGTAATTTCCAAAGGTTCCAAAATCACCAAACAATCCAAACAGACTATTTCTTTTAGATACCTTCTTCTTCTTCACTTTCTCTTTCTGGGGTTAAAGTAATCACAAATCCTTTTCAAATATATTTTTTGGAAGTTTTTTAATGTTTAAGAACTCTTTGCAATTCTAGCCAATCTTCTCCTTATTTTCAATTTTTGCTCTAATTTTTTTCACTCTCCCTTCCCACTCACAGCCAAAAAGGTTTTTTTTTTTTTTCCGCTGTCACTTTAGGAAGGAGAGTAGAACAAAGAAAAAACTTTCCCCTTTAGAGTATTCGCAGCTTGTAACTCTCACAAGGAATAATATATACTTAGCAGCCTTCAAGGTTCCAGGTCACTTTCTCCCGTCTTGTCCCGGTTAGAAGCAACTTTCACTGTTCTTCCAGCTTTCTCCCTCCTGCACCTGCTTGTCCGGCTGCAGCTTTCTTCGTGGCGGCCATTGCTGACCGCCGTTCCTCCGCCTCGGGAAAAGGGAGTTTAGCCGGCTGGGGAGGGGGTTTGCGGCACCCCCAAATGCCTTGCCGGATCCCCCCTGTCTTCAGCTGCCTCTACGGGGCAGCTATATCCTCCAGATCCAAATGGATCGGGGGAACCTTGGCGGTGAACGCAGCAGGGATCGCGCGGTCGCGAATCCCTGCCGCCGCCGCAAGCTTGCAAACCGGAAGTCCTCGGATATGTGCACTTATTAATGTATGTGTTGGATACAGAAACAGAATGGTCTGTTGTTGTTGGGCAGGTCTGAATAGTAAGCCAAGGAATTTAAAAGGGGGTATTTAAGCCACTTGCCCCCATCCTAACCCAGCTTTATTAGTTGATGACGTTTGGAAGAAGTATTTCTCCATTGCAGTTGTCTGCCCTTGTCAAAACCTCCTGGTGGGGGATTGGTTGATGCCCACCTTGATATAATTTAGGAAGATTGTAAAAACAGTATTGCTCCATGGAGCATTTAATATCTAATTGCTGCCACTGGGATTGGGTGCCATGGGTTTTATTTAATTTGTCATTTAATTGTTTTTATCAATTAGGTCATGCTGTTTTATTGTTTATGGGTAAACGGCAGGAGTTCTATTTGGAATATAGCAATATGTAAAAGCATATGTGTACGGGGGGAATTTTGTCTTACATTAGACTGCCGAAAGACTTTTTAAAACATTCATTTTATATTGCATCTTAGATCTGTAAATCCTATATCTTTTCATACAGATTTGAAAATATTTATAAAATGAAAGACTTAATTTCATCTTTAAAGTTTTTAGGAAAAGACAAAGAATTTTTGTTTTTTTCATGTAGATATTTTATTCTAGTTTGGCACTCATATGGATAGAGTTAAACCCATCTAATGAGATTCCCACAGGGTATATTCCTGGAATAAACACACACACACACACACACACACACACACAGACCAAGCATTAGCATTAGCTCTTGGGATAAATATACAAAAAATAAGTGGAAGAAACAAAACTAAATCATAATTTACTTTTCTGTTTTAAGAAGCATGTTCCCACCATGTTTATTGTACTTTCCCAATTCTCATGATGTTTTTTTAAATTTTATGACCTGGTCATTTTCTATACCTAATCTGGAAATTACTAGTCAAATGCTATTCATATATTCAGTTCTTACTTGACATGGACAATGAAATGGAAGATCAAACATATACTTTGGGCAGGAGTTGTGAATGCATAACTATCTTTTGCCAAAAAAGTTATTGTATTTAGCTATTTTACAACAAAGCTGAATCTGATAAATCCCACTCATGATGAGGATATAGAGGTAACCTTCTAAATGATCAAAAGTCAGGTATTTTGAAGGCAGACTCAACTTATAGAAACTATTTAGTGCTTTTAATGAACTGTTAATTTGATATTCTTTGTTTTATATATGTACTGTACATGTTGTTATGTATAGTATGTATTAATGGTAAGCTGCATTTTTAAATTTGATGACCTCGTCTTGGACTGTAAATAAACACACAAATAGAATAAACAAATAAACTTTCCAACAAATGTATAAATTATTAGAATATATCCACTGAAGAAATACTTGCACTTTACGGCAACCAACAAAAGAGAAGCAGTATTTAATCTCTGCCTAGTTCTCAGCAGTGTCCCAGCTACTGCTATTAAAATATTCTCTCCAATTTGAGCGTGCAGAAGGCTTGTGACACAGATTATTTCTATGTGAACTTCAAGTCTGATTAGAAGCATTTCAAAATAGACATCCAAAAGTACCGTTAAGTATAATCAAAGTTGAACTACTGCTGTGCCTGTATGCACACATATTTATTGGAGTTAATAGAATTACTAGTGTGAATAAGGTTTATGAGCACAAAAGCTTCATACAAAAACATTTCAGTGTACCATTTACTTTAGGCACACAACTACATAAATACCGAAATTTAAATAATAAAGAATGAGCTGATATTCTGGTACTACAACTGGGCTTCTTCTATTCAAATTTATGCTCTGCTCATTGTATGTCATTTTGTTGCAACAATACTCTATTTTTAGAATTTAAATCTCCATAGAATCTAATTATTGATGCCAAGAGTTTACTATCATTTAGAATAGTTAAATAGTATACCCAAAGTAGCATTCTTTCAACAACAACAACAACAACAAAGCACAACAGCAGTTATATTAACAAATGCAATAAAACTAGAAAGGTTGACTTAGTGTGTCATGCATATGTGATGCGTGTGTGGATAACTAGATAGACAGACTAATGGATACTTTTTTTTAAAAAAAAATTAAAAACAATTTTATTTACAAATTTAAAAACGTATAATTTCAAAAATACAGAAACAATAATAACACACAATTTTTTACATTTGTTGTTGAATTTGGTAAGTCCTAAAAATCATTATTGGCTTGTGCTAGTCACATATTCACACATTATCACATCCTAAGTGCTAAATAATTCACAACATACTCCATTCATTTTCATGTTGGCTTATAACTACTCTTCTATTAGGAATACATTCATGTTTTTTAACTAATCAACACAAAAAATATTATAAATGGCTAATAATAATAGTAGTAGTAACAGAGAAAAGAAGGTTTAAAACCTTTAATTGTTTTTATGTATTTAATATATTATAAACCACTGGATATAATTTGTATCTTAGGTTCATTTATATATTTCCCCTTTTATTGTCTACCCACTTATACCATTTATCCCATATCCAGTAATAATCTATATCCTCCTTCCTGTTAATTTTAAGCATAAAATATTTTCTGAATAACAACCTCTATCGGTGGTACATTCGGATTTTTCCAATATTGTGCTAGTGAGATACATGCCGCAGTTAATAAATGGATGGTCAGATATTTTACTTTAGTGGAGTAGTCCCCTTTGATCATTCCCAACAAAAATAGTTCCAGTTTCCACTCCAGCCCACTCTCTATAATTTCTTCTATCCATGTTTTTATTTTTAGCCAATATTTCTTTATCTCAGGACAAGTCCACCATGAATGAAAGTATGTACCAAAGTTCCCTTTACATTTCCAACAGTAAGGGTTGGCTGTCGGAAATATTTTGGCCAATCTAGAGGGAGCCAGAGGCCATCTGTACATCATTTTATATAAATTCTCCTTGTGTGCTACTGATTTGGTTAGTGTCAGGTTTTTCTGCCAGATTTCTTCCCAGTCATCCAGATCAATGCTATAACCAAAGTTTTTTTTCCCAAGCCAACATGGGACCTTTCACAATTTTCTTGGACATTTAATATTCTAATAAATAATTATATAATTTGGAAATCGAACTTTTCTCAGGGTTTAAAAGTATTTTATCCAAATTTATATCTTTTACCTCAATTCCATATTCCTTTACATCTTTATTGTATCTCAATTTTATTTGAAAATATGACCAATTATCAAACGCTATCTCTTGTGATTCTAGTTCCTGTTTCGTTTTAATTCTTCCCTTGCTATCTAATATTTGGTGGTATTTAAGTTTTTTACTAATGTCCATCGTGTTTAAATGAAACATTGCCTCCATTATTGAGAACCACCTCGGGATTTTAGTATAATGATTCTTTCTTATATCAGTGCAAACTTTAATTAAAGACTTTCGGAATACATGTCTAGTAAAACATAAATTATTTTTACTATTCGGGTTCCATAGAAATGCATGCCAACTTAGCTGTAAATTATGTCCCTCCAATTGTAAAATTCTGTTATTTCTTAAATCAATCCAATCTTTTATCCACACTAATGCCACTGCTCTATAGTATGTCTCTCAGACAGATAGTCCGAATCCACCCCTGCTTTTGTTAACTTGTAAATAAGTTTTTTTTATCCTTGTTTTCTTCTTTGCCCAGATAAATTTCATCACAATTTTATCTAAATCTTTAAACAATTTTTGTCCAGTAATATCGGAATTGTTTGAAATAAATATAATATTTTAGGTATTCATTTTGATTGTTGCTATTCTACCTAATAGTGAAATTTGCATCTTATTCCAATTTTCCAAGTCCTTCTCAATCTGTTTCAGTAATTTGGTATAATTGTCCTCTTGCAGATTTAATGTTCTAGCTGTTAACCAGATTCCTAAATATTTAATTTTATTTACAATTTGTAATCCTGTCTTTTCTTCCAATTTTTTTTGTTTACTATTTGTTATGTTTTTGACTAGCATTTTGGTTTTTTCCTTATTGATTTTTAATCCTGCTAATTTACCGAATTTGTCTATTTCATTTAGTAAAGCTGATCCTGAGCCTGTTGGATCTTCTATAACAAAAACCATATCATCTGTGAAGGCTTGTAATTTATATTCTTGATTTTTAATTTTAATTCCTTTAATTTCCTTATTTAATCTAATTCTATCCCACAAAGTTTCCAAAATAGTTATAAAAAGCAGAGGTGAAAGCGGACATTCCTGTCTGACCCCCTTCCTTATCTCCAATGATTTGATAATTTCTCTGTTTAATAATACATTGGCCTTTTGTGTGGCATAAATTGCATTCAACATTTTTACAAAATTATCTCCAAAATCCATCAAATTAATCTGCTTTTTCATAAAGTCCCAATAATAGATACTTTAGTACATGTATAAGCTATGTTTAGTAAGAAGGAAATCCTTAATTTCTTATTACAATTTTTCTAAAATTTTCTTTCCCACCTCAAAATACCATTAATGAATTTCCAAGCATGGTTCACAATGAGAATAAAATGCAGATATATTATATGTACTTGGAATGCTATTGAAAATCACATCAGCTTATGAATAAGCATCATGGTATTTAAAACAATAATAGTTAAGAAATCATTTTGTAAAAGTTTTTTCATACCCTCACTCAATAAAGAACAGGTATAATTTCTATAGTATCTGGAAAATTAATCTGGATTGTGGATTAAATCCTTAGGCTCTGATACAATGAGATCTTAAACACATACTAATTTAACCTGTCTTTATTTCTCATCTTGTCAAAAATCTTAGATCATTGTACTATCTATATATTTATATTATCAGCTTGCCACCCCACAACAATTTCATTCTTTGTATGAATAAACTATGATATTAGTAATTTCATTTATTTAAGCATTTACAGGTTTCGTCTCTCAAATCCCATTTTAGAACTTTATTTACAGCTTTGTTCTAAAGTTTATTCAGTATACATTGGTATACATCTCCAATCACAGCACATTCAACTGAACATTAGTATAACTAAGTAATTGAAATTACAAAAAATATGAAAAAGATTACATTATTATAAACCCAGAAGCACTAATAAAACAAGATAATAGCACTAATGTACACAAGAGTTGGCAGCATCACCACCTCTCTGAAAGGCAGCAAAAAGGGATTAAGGCCCATGAGATAGTTGTTCCATCACAGAAATGAACATCTCCTAAATGAGATGTTATGCATGCTTACACCCAATTTAATGTTTACCATTTTAATATCCATTTCACTCCTTCATTTAACCCATTTTGAAGAGATTATTTATCATTCCTCTTTTGTCTTAACATTTCTAAATAATTGGATTGTGTTAGCCAACACTAGGCATTTCACTGCTCAGTTCTATTATTATTCAGATAATTCTTTCTTTAACAGCTTCATAGGGGGCGTGCATAAGCGCACCATCGTGCCTACTGTCCCTGTCCTATTGTTTCTCTTATTCTTTTATTTTTCTTATATGTACCCATTTCATGTATTCACAACTATGTATACACTTATACTTATCTTGTAAACAATTGGCAAATCAAATAAATAAATAAATAAATAAATAAATAAATAAATAAATAAATAAATAAGTGTATATCCTCCACTACATTGCTTAATCTTTTATTCTTATTCTCAATTTCCTGTTTTTAGGCAGTTATCAATTGTCAGGCCAAGTAAACACACAAGAACGATGCAGATTTCCAAAAAGTATATTTAATGCTAGTCTGAGGTAAAAACCTAATCTTTAAAATCATAATTTTCTAGTCACTTGTAGTGAGTTAATTAAAGTGAAGTTCTTTGAAACATTTTGTTCTCACAGCTCTCACATCAGGAGTACATTGCTTCTCCTTACTTAAAACTATATTTTCTGCTGCTTCCTTCCTTGCATACTCATATTTCTTATGAATCTTGAAGTTTGAATCTTTATCTTATGCATTTGCTCAAGTCCAGAGAAAAGCTATTGCATCATTTTTAGTTACGTTTTTTGATACTGATTGTTTACATTTTGTTGAAATATATTTTTGCTGAAGCCCTCTCAATTCCCCAGCAAACTTAGCAATTCCTCTGGAAGCATAATACTTTAAATTTTTTCACAATACTATTTACTAAAATAGTAAGGCATAAAATTTGCTTTAATTTTTTACATGGAAAACTTTCCAATGTTGTACTAAAAAGATCAAACTTTTTTTCTGGACATATGTCTTATCAGATTATCAGTTTTACAGCTGAAGACCTTGCAGTATATGCTCTTATAACAAAGAGCATTTTCCCAAAAATAGCCTGACATTTTTGCCTCTCTAGGTCTAATTCTAAATTTATTTCATAAGTCCAAAGTATTTATCACTCAACTAATATTTGAACTGCAGTAAGTTCATCCCAGCAAATGAATAAGAAATTGGTTGCACTATAAAACACACTGATAATGCTGTTATCTTTTCTAATTTCAGAAAATGTAACTTCAAAAGGAACTGACTCTATTCACAGTTCATGAACCTTCATGAATAAACACATGATTTCAATGTTTCCATAACTGATAAGAAAAGAAAGTGTGAATATTATTTTTTCACTGTCTTGTTTAAAACTAGTAGTTTGAATATTATGTGATGTAGCCTTATTAGATTCAAATGTTCTCACAATGAAACTTCCTTTTTTATTAAATTAAAATGCAACTTCTATTCATGTGAATGCGTTCCCATCTCTTTTGACAAACCAGAGCCAATAATAACAAAAGCATTGAACAGAAAATACCACAACATAAAAATGTATTTTAGCATGTTGTACAAAGGGAATATCTGAGTATAAAATTGAACAAATTTTGTTCAATATATATTATGCATCTAAAAATTATTAAGTTTTTTTAAAAGAAAAAATGCATGAACTGTTAGTTACCACCGTTATACCATTTAGGAATTAAAATTTACTTAAAAAGAAGTGTGAATAATGCCATAGATTAAAGCAGCTCTTTAATGATCAAACAAAAAAAAATACTAACTTAGTTTCCTATTCAGGAACAGTAAATCTTTGTTCTTTCTGTTATTCTGTACCTACGCTTCTCAACCTCATGACTTTAGATATGTAGACTAAAAATCCCAGAATTCCGAGCTAGCAAAGGGAATCTCAAATATACTGAGATTAAGAAACACTGTTCTAAAGCTATAACTTCCATGATCTCATACCACCGTTATACCATTTAGGAATTGAAGGTCAAAATCCATGGAGGACTCTAAGTGCCCCATTCCTGTTAATTGTACCATAGTAGAAAATGGATTCCAAATCTCAAATTACCAGAAATTTGCCACTATTATCAATGACTGAAAGTGCCTAGTCGAAGAAGTTTGCCCCATTTCAATCTTGAATCTCACAAAAGAAAATAGCTCTTTTCTTCATACATAGAAATCTTATTTGCAAATTAATCTGCATATCTTAATTTACATATCAAGGCTCCTCATAGCAAGACCCAGCATTTCATGTACACAGAAGCTGGAAAAAAATGGAAATGTATTCAGTTAAATTCAGAGAGGTCTCTCTCAAAAAAGCATCCCAACTGCAACACCACTTTCCATTCTACTTCATAGAAAAGACAGGGAACAATGGACAGAAAAGTAGGCAAATACATGAAAAGGCACTTTAAAAAAATAATAAATCATACAAGGAATCAGTATGCATGAATACAAATTTGCTTTGTCAGTAGATATCTCCCTTTATGCCTGTTAGATTTTCAAACTTTACTAATTTGTTTCAACTGTTTTATATACTGTATATTTAAAAATAATTAAATCAGAAGCTGCAACAGTCACTATCTATATTCACATACACCATTACAAAATAAAATGGTGGGGTAAAGAGGGTTGCTTGGAAAGATGTCCCTGTGCCTAGAAATCCCAGAATTTGTTGTGGGTTGGAAGAAACATAACATATGGGACATAGGATAATATCAGAGGTGGTATTCAGCAGGTTCTGACCAGTTCTGAAGAACCGGTAGCGGGTTTTTTTTAAATGAAGTTTTTTATTTTTAAACACAAACATACACATACAAAAACATAAAAACAAAATCCTCTTCCATTTTATATAAATACAGTGTATCAGTTGGTTACGTATCTTTTGTGCTATACTTTTGTAGTAATTTACTCACAATTTATATCAGTCTTCACAATGTCAAACTAACACGTTTATATATTTATCAGTTATTAATCATCCATGACTAAACTATTTATTCCATCATTTATACGAGATGTTCCAAGTTTTATCTTAAAATTTACATTATACTTTCAACCAGTGGTTATATATATCTATATTATGTTTTATATCAAACTATTAGATTTCTATCACAAAATTATCTAGTCTATTTTATTACCATGCCTTTTTATCCAACCATTGATAAAACAAATCCCATATCATATAAAATTGCTTATCTTCTTGTTCTCTAATTTCAAATGTCAGTTTACTCATTTTAGCACAGTCCATAATTTTTTTGATAACTTCCTCCTGTATAGGTATTTTGTCATTTTTCCAGTTCTTCGCAAATACAATTCTAGCCACTGTTAAAACATTTACAATCAAATATTTCAGTTCTTTATTGTATATGTCTGGTATGAATCCCAATAAAAAGATCTCTAGTTTAAAGTCTATATGTTGTTTTATCATTTTTTCCAACCATGTGTGGATTTTAGTTCAATATTTCTTTGTGTCTGAACATGTCTACCACATAGGGTAATATGAACCAGGTACCTGATGTCATTTCCAGCATTTATTTGCATCTTCAAAGTAATTCTGTTTCGCACTTTTAATTTTTTGTGCTAATTCCTCTTTTTCCATTAGTCCCATTTTATGTTTAATTATATCCATTTTTTCTTTCTTTTTTTCTTTTTTTTTGTGGGGACTTCTTTAAGTCTTTTTCCAGTCTTTTATAGTCATCCTCTAATGTCTTAAATGTCTTTTTCTGTTTTATGTTTCTTCTCCTAGTATAATCTATTATCAAGCCTCTTGTGTAGGCCTTCATCGTGTCTCAGAGATTCTGTAAAGATGTATCCTCTTTTCTATTTTCTTTGAAGAAGAAAACAAGTTCTTTCTCTATTTTCTGTTTAAAGTCTTTTTCTTTCAGAATCATATTATTTAGAGTCCATCTAGATCTCCTCTTGTATCCTTTCCAAATAACTGATACTGGATTATGATCTGCCCACGTGCTTGTTTCTATTTCAATCTGTCATACATTAGTCAATAATTCTGCTGACATCCATATCATATCTATTCTAGACCAGGATGTGTGTCTATCTGAATAGAAAGTATATTGCTTACTTTCCGCATTTCTCTCTGCATCTTTTAAATTAAATTCTTCTGTTATTCGAAGAAAGGATTTTGGTTGTATCTTTCTAATTTTTTTGTTGTTTTCTGTGTTTTATAGTCCAACCGGTCATTAATTATATCATTAAAATCACCCATCATAAAGATATTAACATAGTCCAAATCAATTATTTTTGTATGTAATTTCCTATAGAATTCTTCTTGTTTATCATTCAGGGCATAAATTGCAATTAAAAGTGTTTTAACCCTGTTATCTATTATCTCCACCATCAAAATCCTTTCATCATCATCTGTATAAATTAGTTCTGCCAAAATTGTTTCTTTAATATATTGTATAATGCCACACCTCTTTTTTTCGATTGTGCCAGCGATGTGAATAATTTCCCTAATTTTTCTTGTTTTGGTATATATTTATGTTGCTTTTTAATATGTACCTCTTGTAAGCAGATTATATCAAATTTTAATTTATCTAATTTGTGAAATACTTTCCTTCTTTTAATAGCTGAATTAAGTCCATTTATGTTAATCGTAATCAGTTTTCTTTCATCTATATTAAGCTTTATAAGAGGTTTTTATTGCTTTAGTAGATCTCAATTCTCGTTGTTCTCTGGGTTCACCACCTACTGCACCTTCTTCTTTTTCTTTTTCAATTACTGCTATACACTCCTCTTGGAATTAAATTAGTGACACTTCCTTTCTTTCTTCTTCCTCCTTTTCTCTAAAGTATTCTAAGTAGAATAGCTCAGCTTTTCCAACTGTGTCAATTCTGTGTCTTTGTTCCTGCCAAGTGAACAAAAGGCCTTCTGGCATCAACCACCTGTAGTTTACTCCTCTTTTAAGTAGCTCTTTAGTCAAGAATAAATATTTTTTTCTCATCTCTCTTACTCTTCTTGGTATCTGTTTCAGCACCACAATTTCTTTATTTTTATATTTTAGTGTTTTTTTCTCTCACCACCAGGAGTATCTGTGTCTTAATACTCTTCTTAGTAAATCTGATGTGAACTTCTCGTGGTACTCTATTCCTCATTGCATATCTTGTGTAGACACGAAACACTTCATCCATCCCATCCATCATCTTTTCTTTAGTTATTTACAGTGCTTTTGCCAATATTTCTGCCATTATTTCAGCAAGGTTTTCACCTTTCCCTTCTTCTATATTTTGAATCTTAAGTAAAATTCTGATTTGTCTATTTCTCATCATAATGATTCACCCCTGCCCTTTTCAATATCGCTCAAATGAATATCAATATCTCCAATTTTCTTATCTCTTTGTATATCTTCAATTTTTTTGAATCTGTCTTCATATTTCATTATCATCTGTTGAATATTTTCCACTTTTTCATCTGTCTTTTCAATTTTTTGCTCAATTTTCTGAATTCCTTGCATGATCATCTGTAATGTCACTTCCTGCTCTTTCTCTTTTTCCTGTTGTAATATTGTCTGTATAGATCATTGTCCTCCAGATGGTGAAGGAGTTGGTATCGAAGAAACTGGGGCTTTTGTCTTTCTACTCATCTTGTAATGCTTATCTGTAAAGAAAGAGAGAGAAAAAAGAAAAAAGAAAAAAAGAGGAAAAAGGAAAAGAAAAAAAAATACGAAGGCAAACAGTTGTCACTTCAAAGGAAAAAAGGAAAAAGAAACTCTTCAGGCACTTGTATACCTTAATCCAATTATATGCAATGGTCGATGTAAAAAATAAAAAAGAAAAAGGCAAAAAGAAAAAAGAAAAATATTCTGTATGTTCCTCTTAATAAACAAAAAGAAAACCAAAAAAAAAAAAGGTTTACATTGTAGATCCTAGTTTAAAAAGTTAAAATCCAATTAAAAAGAAAAAAAAAGAGCCCCACTAGTGGGGGAGGAGGGGTAGAAAGGGAGGCAAAAGGTAAAAAGCAATTCTAATATAAAACAAGCCTCTGCCGCCTAATATCCAAGGCTCTTTGATAAGTCAGCTCAGAGTTTTTCAAGGTCACTTCAATCTTCTTTCTTTCAACTTCAACTCCAAACTCCAGCTATCTGTTCAGAAATGAGCACCTGAATAAATAAACTGCCATGCTCATTTCTATCTTTTCCAATACACAGCTCAGAGTCCTTAATCGTAACACAAACTAGTAAAAGGAAAAAGAAACAATGTATCCAAGCCTCTGGGCGGCAGTGCTACTTACTCTCCTTCACTTTCAATTCCCCCTCCTCAATCTGCAACCAGGAACTACAAGAAAAAAATAAGTAGAATCTCCCCCCCCACTTTTTTTTAAAGGGAGAGAAATAAATCTTAAGTCAAGCAGAAGAGTCTTAATCAAAAAATAATTTTAAAAGGATTGTTAAAAAAAGAGAAAGAAATACAAACAGAAATAAAAAGATTAAAAAGTACCAGTCCAGCTTAAAGTAAAAAGCAAGTTCAAAATTCCGATAAAAAGGGGGGGGGGGGGGAGGACAAAACTTTCACTTTGACAATTAATCACGCCGCTTAAACTCTTTCCTCTTCACTTTTAGTCCACTTTCATTTTTTCAGGGTGTTCTCTCCCAAAAATAATAAGTAAAAGCTGATACACTTTCTTCCAATCTCTTCCGTTCCGGAGCTGTCACAGCTTCAGCAGCTTGGAAGGCTGCCTCTCCGCTGCTGGCAAAAAGGGCTTTCCCTGGATCAACCAGGGACTTTGCGATGTCCCTGGGATCAACAGGACATGCCCTTGTCAATCACCGTCTCTACTGGACGGTTTAGGTCCATGGGGACCGACCAGCAGCTGAGATATCGACGGTGATCTTGGAGAATCAAGATCTCCCATCCAACTGCCGGGACGCCAGCTCACAGTAGCAGAAATTTTGAGTAGTTCAGAGAACCGACAAATACAACATCTGACTGGAGATTTTACCATATCCTTCCTCTGCCATGCCCACCAAGCCATGCCCACAGAACCAGTAGTAAAAAAATTTGAATCCCACCACTGGATAATATGCATTCGGATTTTGGAACTAAACCCTTCTGTTGTGACTGTGATTTTGCGATAATGTTCAAGATATAGCCTCAAAATTCCAAATGTGCCCACATTTATTATTAGCTGAGGCATTAAATAAGGCATTAATCCTGAAAAAATGCAAGTTGTTCAATAATTTTGAGTTTAAATGGAATATGTCAGAACATTCTCAGAATCACAAATATTACAGATAGTCCTGAACTTATAACAGTTCATTTAGTGACTGTCCAAAGTTACAATGGCACAGAAAAAGTGACTTATGACTCTTTTCACACTTATGACCCTTGTGGCATCCCCATGATCAAAATGTGAACGCTTAGCAACTGAGTCATATTTTCCCAGAATCACATGATCATCTTTGGCTACCTTATTAAAAGCAAAGTCAATGGGGAATCCAGATTCACTTAACCATCATATTACTAACTTAACAATTTTAGTGATTCCTTTAACAACTGTAGCAAAAAAGTTCATAAAATGGGGCAAAATTCATTAAACAGATGTTTAGCTTAGCAATAGAAATTTCAGGCTCATTTGTGGTCATAAATCGAAAACTACCTATACACAGGATGTACCTATTCAGCATACTATAACATTTTGAAGAACAATATTATAAAGTAAAACTATTAATGCTGGGAAAGGTGAAAGGAAAGAGAAGACAATGGCAATTAGAAGAAAAGTAAATGGACTCAGTTACAATGGCAAGGGATAAATCCTTGGGAGGACCAAGTTCGTAATGGATTATCATGAAAAAAAAATCTTTTTATGTGATTACTAAATTGACACTGACTGGATAGCATACAATTAATTAAAATAAGTAAAATGTGTGCTTTACCTCTTTATATATCAACATAAAAATCATAAACGTTTGTATATGGGTGTGTACACAAATGTTTTCCTTCACTGCTTTCACTCAGGCTGCACTAGATGTGGAATGTGAAAAGATGGCAGGCCAACCGTGTGAGCAAATTTGGAATTCGGACATTAATCCTGTTTCATAAATGAAAAAAAAGTGTATTCTTAATTTTCCACCTCTATCAAATAAAATAACAAACAACCTGGAAAGCTGGAAAGAGTTACTACTGCATACTCAGCGCTTGGAAAGATTTCAATTTTTAAAATGAACCCTCTGCCAAATCCTTTTAAAATATGACTATACTAACTCATTTAAAAATATTGAAAAACAGCATGGGACGGGTAGGATTAACATTGCTTTCTAAGCTTTACTAAGTTTAGTAAGATTGGTATTTACATAAATGTATCTAGAATTGTAGTCTAATTAAAAGGTCAAAGAAGAAATTGAAAATTGCTTTTACAGTTGTATTGAAGCCATTTGATAGAAATAACTTAACATTTAAATTATGACAGTTGTGATGGTAAAATATACTCCCATATACATGTAAGCTGCATTCACTGCCACATCTGTAAGATGGACTGTTTAAAGCATCATTATCAGAAAACATTTACAGCAGACATGTTCAACCTATGGCCTGCAAGCCACATGCAGCCCTGGACAGTTAGTAATGAAGATTGCACAAAAACCAACAACAAAGCTTGTTATTTATATACATTAATTACATTATACATTTTATATGTGGCCCTAGACAATTCTTCACTCAATGTGGCCCAGGCAAGACTAAAGTTTGGACATCCAATCTTTATAGCAAGCTGAATTGACCATAAATGGTGACAGGGAGAAGCATCAATCAGGAACCTGTGGCCCAGAAAACAACATTGTTTTTATTCATTGACCATATCTCAAATATAATATGGCTAATATGCTGATCTAGTAAGAAGCGATAACCAATAAGGTTACATAGATGGGTTTATCTAAAATATTCCAATGTCACACTGTGTTCACCTTTTTCTGTGACTGCAATGTAATATGCCAAAATTATATAAGCTCTGATTCTGCTTTTGAACAGGGAGTTGCTGGCAGTGCAATATGGCTGATTTATTGAGTGCATGAAAATAAAATTATGTTGTATCTTCAAAATGATTTGGTTGCTTTAGATTTTGGCCATGACACGCAACATGACTGAATTCAGTTCTGCCTTGATATATAACACATAATTTATTTTATTTTATTTGGTTTGTCAATTGCCTACAAGATAATAGGTATAAGTAAAAACATAGTTATGAATACATGGATACATATAAGAAAAATAAAAGAAACAATAGGATAGGGATGGTAGGCACGTTGGTGCACTTATGCACACCTCCTAATGAAGAACTTCGGGGTATTCAGCATACAAAATAATATGGAAATTCTTATATAAGATTATGGCCATATTTAGAACAACAAATTTAAATTTTTGGGAGGCAATACACCTGTAATTACAATTTTAAAATGTTGAAACTCATATGGAAATTATTTGAAGTCTGTACTGTTACTCAGTAAAGTTACTCTATAGCTATTTTTTAGCTGGCTGACAGTATGGAGGTTTTGAAACGTTGTATCATGAGATGAAATTCAAAGCCATCATTTAGGCTGAAGTGTATTTAGACAGCATAGATTTTGGTGTAAAATTAAGGCATAGTTTTCTACAATAGCTCTAAAAGTTTATGTCTAGTGGTGCCTGCCTGCTTATGAAAAACCAAACAGAAACAAAACAAACGATCAAACCTCCTTCTCTCTTTGATCCATATGAGGCTTCTGAGAGAGCACAGAAAGATTTCCAACAGTGCCCTTTGCCTCCTAAAAACCTTCCTACCACAAACATTGTGAAATTGTAAAAGATTTCTGCCCCAAGACAGATTTGAGGAAAGAAGAAATTCCTTCCTTCTCAAGTCTGCTGATGGAAACTTCTTCAGCATCAAACAAACCTAAGAAATGGTAGTATTTCCCTTCTAATTACTATTATCTTCTTTTGCAATAAGGAACATCACTACAGGTAAACATTAAAAAAAAATCATAACCAAAGCCAACAACTATATGTTGTCAAAAACAGATAACCTTCTGCTGACTACAGGGGATTTTTTGCATCATAGCAGTAATGACAATTCAGTATGAAGAGAGTTGTTTACATTTACAAAAGTTCTATTTTTGCTTAAACATGAAAACAACAGTTGGAGGATTCTTCTTATTTTTGCAAAAAGTTTAGCAGGCTGAATAAAAATATTATATCCCTCAACTGCTATATATATATATATAGTTTGTTATAGAATCAGACAACAAGCAGCTTTCAGAGCAAGTTGAACCTGCACCCGGGAGTGATCTTCAAACTGAGAGTGATAATCAGAAGACACATTGGATATTTTGCCTTCCTTTTTTTCCAGTTGTCCTAGAGAATGAACATTGGCTTACCTGAATGATCCTTCTCTTTTGTGGCATAGAGAGTCCATAGAGATTGGGTAGGGTCCTGTCCTTGCTGATTGGACTGAGTCTGCCTAATTGAATTTAGCTCTGCCCTGCGCTGTTGGCCATGCCCCAGCTTTTGGCGAAGCACTTGACAGACTGGACATGACTCTGTAGATTCAATGAAAAGAACACACATCATTGCTCCCCCCAACCCACACCCTTGACCAGATGAATAAGAGTGGGCCTGGACACTCTACGCCACAGAAGAGAAGGAACATTCAAGTAAGCAAATGTTCATTCTCCTTTCTATGTCTGTGAGAGTCCAGAGAGATTGGGACATACCAAGTCTGGACTGTTCCTGGCAGGGCTCAAGTCTGGTCCTTTCCCTGCTGGTGTCTATGCACTCCCTGAAGAACCCTTCTGTCAAACGCTGCATCAGTCGATGCGAAGGCATCCAACTGGTAATATCTGATGAATGGTGAGGGTGACGACCACGTAGCAGCTCTACAGATTTGTTCAATATGTGCCTGTGTGGCCCATGCTGCTGTTGTAGCAGCACTTTGTATAGAAAGAACAGTCACCCTTTGAGGTACCGGAAGAGACCTACTTTCATAGGCTCTGGAGATGCAGGAACGGATCAATCTGTTACTGTTGACAGTGAGACTTTGGAACCCAAGGTGCCCGGTTGAAAGGACACAAAAAAATGCCTCTGTCCAACGAAGAGTCTGTGTTCTATGAATATAGATCTTTAACGCTCTGTGAACATCCAGAATATGCCACGTCTGTTCCAAGGTGTGAGTGGGATTAGGGCAAAAATTGGGCAAGATAAGCTCTTGTGCACTATGGAATCAGGAATTAATTTTGGGTAGGAAAGTAGGATCTAATCTAAGAACAACCCTATCCGGAGGGAAGATACAAAGATCTTCCCTAACCAATAGAACAGCCATTTTAGAAATTCTCCTAGCTGAAGTTATGGCCACTAGGAATGCCACCTTAAGAGACAACATATGTAAGCTAATGCATCTAAGAGGCTCAAAGGGAGAGCCTTCATTAACGCTTGTAATACATTAAGGAGATCCCAAGTTGGGAACCTATGGACCACTGGAGGTCTGATATTGGATGCTCCTTTTAGAAATCTGCGAATAGTCTGATTGAGGGACAGGAACCCTTTTCTGTGAATGTGAATCATTGGAGATCGGGCTGCCACTTGTCTCTGAAGGGTGTTAGCTGAGAGCCCTCAGTTTAGGCCATCCTGTAGAAACTCTCAGATATTGGCTATTGAGGCAGTCGTAGGTCGAATGCCAGCTTTGGCACACCACTGACAAAAGGTCTTCCAGGTGGCCTCATGCGATTAGTGGACAGTCTCCTGGCTGTTAAAATCATGTGGATTACCCTCTCTGAAATGTTCTGCTGTCTCACAGCACCCCACTCAATTGCCATGCGGTCAGTTGAAACCACTAAGGCTCTGGCTGAACTAGAGCCCCTGGTGCAATGATATCTTGTTTGGTGGAATCCTCCATGGATTGGTGATTGAGAGATTCACCAGGTCCACGAACCAGGGACGTTGGGGCCAATAAGGAGTAAGAAGGATGACCTCCGCCCTCTCCTCCAGTATATTTCTGATGACCGCTGGCAGAAGCAGAAGAGGTGGGAAAGCATACATACAGGAGGCCCTAGGGCCACCTGCTCCTGAGAGCATTGGTCCCTTCTGCCTCCATGACCACGAACCTGGTGAAGAACCTGGGTAATTTGGCATTGCCTGGAGACACAAATAGATCCACTACCAGATGCCCGAACCTCTGTGTCAGTTCCTGAAATAGAAGAGGGTGAATACTCCACTCTGAATGGTTGATCCTGGCCCTGCTAAGCCAGTCAGCTTGCACATTGTCCATGCCAGATATATGTTCAGCCCTAATGGACAAGAGATTTCTCTCTGCCCAGAGACCCAGACAGTCTGCCCCCAACATTAAGGACCTGGATCTGGTTCCACCTTGCCTGTTCATATGAGCCTTGGTGGCTACATTATCAGTCAAAATCAGTATATGAGACTCCTGTATCAAGGACCTAAACTGCTTGAGAGCTACTCTTACTGCTCTTAGCTCCAACCAATTAATATTTCTTCTTTGTTCTATTGCCGACCATTGGCCTTGTGCCATCTGTGACTGAAGATGAGCCCCCCCATCCAAAGAGACTGGCATCCTTGGTGATGACAAGTCGAGGGGGCTCTTTAAATATGTGTTCCTTGTTAATTGCTTGGGATTGCCCCCAGTTGAAGGACTGAGCTGGGATGTGGCCAACAGCACAGGGCAGAGCTAAATTCAATTAGGCAGATTCAGTCCAATCAGCGAGGACAGGAGCCTACCCAATCTCTCTGGACTCTCGCAGCCACATAAAGGAGAATTCTGCTACTTGGAAGGCCAGGAAATTAAAAGTTAAGACCGAAATTTTATAGGATTAAGACTCTTTCAAAGTCTTCTGCAAATAACATTACCTTAAAGGAAACACTCCCGCCGCTTAATTTAAGATGGTGCCTGGCTATCTTTCAGTGTTTCCAGTCCTAGCCCTATTATTATCACCATCTCAAATTATGGAATCTATATGCCGCCCAACCCCAAACATTTCTCAGCAGTTTACAAACCATTAAGAATATTTAAAGCAATAAAACAAAGCAAAGCAAAAAAACAGCAAAGATGGTAGAAATACCATGCTTCAAAATGTTTCTTATAAACATGGATAACTTCTTGTAGTCCTATCTATTCAAACCTTCAAAAGCTGATTTACTGATCACCCTGTCTAAATGTTGTGGATTTCATTTTAAGAGAAGCAACGAGAGATTGCAGCCACTGTAATAAGACAGAACCCTAACATAATGCAGGTTTCTTGCAGATACTCAAATGTTGGCTGTGAATGTTTGCAAAGCAGAGCTGTGCTATTTTTCACCTGAACTAGAACCCTAGAAGCCAGTGCAGCTTGCTATGTGAATGTCTTTTTCTTCTGCAAACATGTATGCTCAGCATGAGAACATCTAAAGGAGGCTGATGTCAAATAAGTGATATTGGCAGAGGGTGAGATTTAACCAAAGTGCTCACTTCAGAAGCTGTATGGATTTTTTTAAAAATCACACTTGAATAGGCTGTAGGAGTCATTCACTTCCCATGATTGGGCCAAACATATCTTTAAAGGTGGCCTGTAAGATGCAAACAGTTGTCTTCAGAAGGATTATTGTGAGGAGACCAATGCTGAATCCTGACCAATCTCCTTTCTATTCTAATGAGCACAGAAAATAGTCTAGATGTTGAGTGCTTTTCTTACACTCTTTTTTTTTAAAAAAAGAAAAACTGTTACTAGTTCTCATCTATTTAAAACATAAAGTAAAAAAATAAAATATGGAAGAACAGAGAATATTTTTAAGGGAAGAACATAAAACAGTTTCAAGGAATTAAGGACAGGAGATACATTCATACATTTCAAAGTAATCTTTTCATCTTCAACTCTCAAGTACTGGAGGTATCAACCACTATGAGATTGATAATTATGTACTTATGTTATGCCCAGAAAAACAAACAAACAAAAAATCAAACATACATTTGCTGAAGTATAAAAATGGAGCAAAATCAATAACCTTTTATATAATTATGGAAGAGAAGCTGTTATTTAACTGACTTACATTGTGGGGTGCCAAAAATATCCTAAAAATCTCATTTTGTTACTTTGGAGGTTGATAAAGCCCAGCAAATATGTGTGGGCAAGAGAGAAAATGAGGAAGACTCTGCTACACCCATAATTTTCATTAGAAGATCTATTATAATGCAAAATAATCAAGAGGCTTACATTCTTTGGAAATTCAAATATAATGTATGGTACTTTAGAAAGTATATTGATGAGCATTCTTACAGAATTGCACGTTTTCTTCTAATAAGTTCCCAACAATTGTAATTTTTTTTAAAAAAAGATTAATACAAGCAACATTAATGTCAACCAGATCAACCTTAATAGATCACATTTTCCCCCTAAAAATTAGAAGACATTTTTCACTGAATGAAAGTGCAAATATTTCTACTATTTTTTTTAGTAAGTCCTTTCTCTCTATCAATCTACAAATTTTACTATAATATTTTAACAGGGTAAATTAATTTACCAATGCTCATTTATAAGATGCATACATTTATAATGTAACAACAGCACAGTAAACTCTTTTACCAAAGTAAGTTTCATTATCTGTAATAGTGCAACTAATTTAACAATTTTAATTTTAAACTACTTTCCCAATTTATTAGCTCAATGACCACTATATAACTGAATTCAGTATTGTTAGTTAAATTCTCAAGCAGAGCTATAAAGCAGTACTCAGTAAATTAGAGATGATGAGACGTCTTTTTTTTTTAAATGTGAGAAATCACAGAGAAGACATTCCTTTTCCTTTTCCTGGACCTATTCTTGAACAATTCTTTTATCCATTTATACAACATTCTAGACTGTAAGGATAGTTATCCAAGTACTTTTGACATCCTTCTAAAAAATCCCCAAAATATATTAAATTCAAATAGTAATGCTACAAAGCTTATCTATTTATTCACAAGGCAGGCACATTGAATATACTGTTATTTCAGGGTAAGTACAGATAGGATTGTCCTGAAGTTCAAGTTATTTAAATCTTGAATAATTCAACAAGGAAATGGAAAGGCCAGAAATAAAAATTAATGGACTCTGACGTTTTCAAAAGTGTGAGGTACATGTGCATTTTATAAACGGAGAAAAAATCTCCCATATTTTTTCCTCCTCAGTTTGTTTTAATGAGATGTCATTTCATTAAACCTTGTGACCTTTGGCACACATTATTTGAGGACCTTTTTTCATCCAACATAAAGAATGGAATGTCCAACCTTTGTAATAGTTGAAGACATCCTGAAATATCTCATTATTTGAGATGATGTTAAGTGTATCTGAAGAATCATTACTAGACATTCTTTAACTAATGCAGTTCCTTCTTTGACCACTGCATTTTCTTGGGGGTGCATCTATCAATTTTCATCTCCATCTACAACACAGGTATCAAATGTCCGGCATCATGTTGCTGTCATGTAACAATGTGCAACATTTTCCCCTTTGCAGTTCTGGGGTGGGTGTGGCCTGCATGTGAGGCATTTGGCCTGTGGGCTGCCAGTTTGACACACTTGATCTACAACATTGAAGTTGATTTTGAGAAAATCATGACATTCGTGAAAATATATTCTGGAGTACCAAGAATTCCAATCATAGCTGAAGGAAGGAAACCTGACAAAACTTTGACACAAAGAAGTTGACTACAAGCATGTTATATCTTATTGACATATCATTAAAAAATTCAGATGTCAGGCTCATTGGCACTCACCCAGCCTGCCATATTTAGTGAACCCATATCTATATATTTATATATATTTATGTATATTTATATCTACACACACATACATACACTCAACTTATTCAATGTTTTTTCATCCATGTTAATTGGATTTTTATTTATTAAACTTGCATGCCACCTGACTCCCAATGACTCTCGACAGTTCACCACAACCAAAACAAGGAAAATTATAACTAAACCAATTAAAAGGAAGGAAAAGGAAAGAGAAGTCCCTTGAAGGCTCTTTGATCTAGAAATAACTTGATGATTTAAATGAGTATTTCTTATAATGTTACCTGTTTACACCGGTAAATGGTAGCACCTGATCCGATAGCCTTCTGAAGCCAATCATGGAGTCGTCAGTTTCAGTTGGCTGAACAGAAGTGTGGACTCATGATACCATATTCTGCATACTGACTCATTGTGTTAAGTTTGTATTTGTGATTTTATAGTCCTTCTGTGGAGCTATTCCTAGAGAATGGGACTAGATATTAGTATAAGAATTGGATTACTCTATTACCTGAAATGCAATAACAGAATGGTTTGGAGTGGAACTGAGTCCATGGGACTGAGACCATGCTGCAATCCCCATATTCTATGGTTTTGCAAGCATCCTAAGGGACAATCTTCTAGATGCTACCGTATTTATTTTTATTTAAAAGTTATGAAAGTATTCCAAGGACAAGATAAGCTTCCCTTCCTTTGTGTTAATATTGACTCCCAGATACAGAACCTGCTTGGATGGCACTAGCAGGTTCTTGGCTAGATTCATCACAAAGTTTTGTTTCTGAAAACAGCATGTGTTAGGCTCTCTTCATGCTTTTTTCAGATCACTCTGATGAGTAGATAGGCATACTTGGTGCTGATGTTGATGTGAAATTTCTTAATTGAAACAAGGAACCTCTCATGAGAGGCTATGATTGGAATATGCAAGTTGGTCTTTAACAAATCTACTGAGGCTAGAAAGTGGACAAGTAAAACTGTTTCCACTTTTATCTTTGATGTCTCCATTCTTAATGTTTGGATCCTTAAGATTTGCATATCTATCCAATTTCTATTCTTGAAAATATAATTGTTCATCTTTATCCTAAAATGTTTCACTTTATTCTTGGAGATAGAATAGATAGTTGTCTTTTGGGTTTCCTGTGAGCTCTAATGCATATCTCTAACTGATTGTCTCTAGCATTTGTCTATCTCTGTAAGAGTATTTTCCAGTGCATCTAAATTGTAGAAATGGTAGTGCTGTAGGTATTTAACTTAGTTCTTATCTCCTCTGCTTGGTGCTAATGCTTTAGTTGGCAAGAGTGAGAGACATAATTGTTTATTCCTTACTATCTGTTCAAAAATGAACGGTCTTTGGCCAAACAGGAAAATACAGACAGTCTCTGGTATGTGCCTTCTCTGTTCTTAGGAAGGATTTAAAATGGTTAGAACCAATTTTATTATTTCTCTGTATAGCTTCCCCGTCTTTTAATTGATGATCTATCTTGCCTCAACAATGGACCTTAATGTGTTTTCACTTCTGATGCCTTATATCTGGCTCACAAACTGCAGTTGATCTACTCATATTCTGCTCACTGAATATATTATCTAGGTTTTTCCCCCCAGAATTATGATGTAGCAATTAGGGATATCTTGGATTCACTGATACTATATATTACTAGCCATGCCAGAGTATATAGTTAAGATATGTAACTTGTTTGCTACTGCTGGATGTATCTTAGACTTGGCTAATTAGTCGGGCTACATAGGTCTCAGATTAATTTACACCTATTTTTGGAATAAAAAGCAAATTTCTACAGGGCAATGAGTCATCTTCTGGACAAACCTACCCACTCACTTTTGGCAAACAGTAGGGAATATATAGAGCTTGGAATTATACTGTTGGGTTCTTGTTGATATCAGAGCTTGGTTGTTTTGCAGATAATTTGTTTCCAGGCTAGGTAACATTATCAGGCAACGGTAGAGGAGAGATCCCAACTGTGAACAAACTTGGAGGAGGAAATGCTATGTATATTGCTGTAAGCTTTTAGAGAAAAAGATGGAAAGTACCACAAATACATATAAATAAATAAGCAGCTTTTTTTCTCCACTGCATACATTATACTCTGCATTATTCACGGTGCTAAGCTGCTGCTTGACTCCATCTCTATTGCTCTCCAGAGCACCTTTAGAAGACAAATGAAAATAAGAAAATTCATTCTGAGCCTTCAAAACCAACTTTATGGATCTTTTCCTGTGTGATTTATAGTTCATCTGAATTGCCAAACATTTCAAATTCATTGAGCCTGGAGAGCAATCCATATGCTTTCAATACTTGTTCTGTTAGTTGAAGGCAAGGCAGTACAAAGCATTAGATTTTTCAGTTTGAAAAAGGAAATACATTATTTAAAATTATTTTAAGGAGTTCAGTTTATTTGTAGAAGAACTGAGAAAAATATGTTGCTCTATGGTACTGTAAAATACTTCAACCATTTTCATGTAATTCTGATAAATCAAACAGTTCCAATAAAACATTTGGTAAAAAGGGAAAAGTTTTTGTTTTAATTTGCTCAGTCTAAAATTGACCATTTGACAATTATTTTCTGCGGACAATTCTTAATATAAGGGGAAATGTAAACTCTTTAAATAAGACTTTAAAAATAGAATGGTGACATTACTTATGACTGGAATAAGTATAAGTATGTGTTGTATTCAACTGTCCTGCTGTATGATATTTTTTTATCTTTATGAAGAAACCATTCAAAAAGAGTACACTTGAAAAAGTCAGAAAAAGACAAGGTAACAAGAATAATGTACCTTTGTAATTCTCCTGAACATACAGAAATTCATCCAAATAAATTAATAAAAATGGACCAATTGTTAAACTTTCTCACAAACATAATTTAATTTTTAGAATCAATGTTTGCTCCTGTAATCTCTTACCTTTCTGTCACTGTATATAAAACACATCATAAATTAAATAATGGAATGGAATAATTAAAAGTCTGAGCTATTTTAAACAATGTTATTTATTTATTTAGTTTATACTTATTTGGTCAAAGTTCAGCATAGTACATCTGTCAGACCAACTATGTCATATTATGTCATCAATCAGCTCCTATCCTTCTGTCACCCAATCGATTAGTCATTAAATTCAAGTTGCCACTTTCTTCTTACTTTAATTATGATGTAAAACATCAAAGTAAACCAAAAATAAATTTCCTCTTGAAAGGCTAAGTAAATTATTTTCTATTAACTGATAATGAGAAAGTTTGAAAACTGTAGGAAGTTCATTTCAATATAAAGTGGGGAGAGGAGGAGAAAAACAATAATTTCATGTAGGCTTCCAATAAAAAATGTTCTTGCAAAAATTATAGTTCTTTTGTTTTCTGTTATTTACAGAAAACAAAATTCCACAATAATTTCATTTTCCTCATCTTGCTTCAAGGTATATCCAATAATAGGGCCCAATTCAGTCTTTCTATGATGGGATGAAAACTGACCACATGGATGCCGTTTAATGTCAAAGCTCTGATTATTGGTATTCTTATGATAATTTCTTTGACTATTTGTTACCAAATACCAGTATGTGTGCTTCCTTTTTACCCACGCAGGAAAGCTGAAGAGCATTGTAACAAAAATTATTATATACTTTTTATACTTTTAATATAAATATTAAATATTCAAAGGGAAAAAAGATGAAAAAATATTAATATGCTAAAAATAATAATATGCTGTGTTCTTGGTTCACATTAAAATGACATATTTAAGCATTGTAAACAATGGGATTATTAATTCAAGTATGCCACAAGTGGAAAATTAATTACTGTATTTTTCGCATTATAAGATGCGCCTGACTATAAGACACAGCTAGGTTTCGAGGAGGAAAACAGGCAATGACAAAGATAAAAGAAGCAGAGTTCAGCACTGTAAAAGGACCCCACCACCGTGGCCCATATTTTTCGCTTCATAAGACACATAGACATTTCCATCCGCTTTTGGGGGAAAAATGTATCTTATGGAACAAAAAATATGGTATATATTCCAATATAGTACATCCCTCCTATACTTGAATCTAGAAATACACTAAATTGATTGGGACTTGCCCTTCTTTGATACAGCATATACTTTGTGACAAATTGTTCACTGCAGATTATTGCCAAGGTGAGAAACAGGAAGCCTATATATTAATTATCAGTTCATTTTAATGACTTTGTCTGATGTAACAGCTAACTAGCAACTCTGAGTTCCAAGATACAATTTCTAACATATTAGGAAACTATCAGTGTATTTTTCAAAAGTACCCTCAGTTTGTCATGCTGCCAAATACCATATGCATTTTGGTAAGAATTCAGTGTCCACAAAAATGCTTAAAAACATTATAAAAGGACTAATACAGACTTAGAAAGACTTTATTATATAAAAGACATATTTTATAATTATAAAAACAAAGTGTAACTTATATTTATTACAACTAAGCTGTATTGTTTATACATTTAATGTGAAGTAAGCTAGCTAATTGGAATGCAACTAACTGATCTGTATTTTGTGCTAAGATTTAGCAATGTACAATGGGCTCTATGCGATAAAATTGCCATCTTAAGACAAACAGGGCACTATAAAAGAACTTTTAAAGCTTCATGAAAAATATAGACAGAATGAAGAAATCCGAGGGTGCAGTTCACCCATCCTCTGCTACGAAGACTTAAAAGATAATTGGTACACATTTAACTGAAGAACAATTACATATCAACTGTTCCTAACAGACTAAGTTTCCTTAAATTCATTGCCAGTCTTTACAACAACATTCCATTAAGCATATGTGCAATCAAATGCCCATGAGCAGTAAAATAGTTTGGGGGGGGGGGAATTGCCCCAAAGGTAAACAGCCACCAGAAATTTTCATATTTACTTTCACACTCTACTACTTCATCTAGAAGCTTTGAGAATGACAGTTAATTTTGCGCATTGATATAAGAACTTACCACTTGCCCATTTTGAGGATTTTTATGAGCATATGGAGGTCCTCGGATATGATTCCACATTTGGCCAGAAGTCATTGCAAAAACAACACACTGAGAAACAAGCAGAAATAAAGTATTACTTTACTTCATCACCAGGAAATATTTCTGAAATATTCTGAAATAACCCCAGGCTCTATTACTTTCAGACACAAGCAACCAGAAACTGGCAAAAAAAAAAAAATCAGAAATCATGGTCCTTTGACCAAGGAGTGGCACCAGCAGTTGTAAAGACGGCTACTCAACATGCAGTCAGGAGACCATGGTTGGGCGAGGCACAATCGTTTACAATGTACAAGGACTATCTCACTTTACAATGACTACCAATCATTATAACAATTATATGCCACCATGGGTACTAACCTCACTTTCACATTTCACCACTAGTAAATAAGATAATGGAAAATGGAAAATTAACTACTTACAGCCATTTCTCAGAGCATGATTGCTTATCCAATTAGGAAAAAAAATCTGTTCTATAGTGTGAAAATATAAGTTAGAAAGTGAGGTTGCTACTTTCACCACATTAAAGCAGAATCTTAGCTGAAAAGCAAGGATTACATTTACATTATTTGTCTTTTATTTATATGCAACTAAAAAAAATAAGAATATTTAAATGCTAGTCACTATAAAAAGAAACAGGGTATTCTACCCATGTTTGCATCAATTACAATCTCAAACAGAATGTAGGAGTAGATTCCTAAAGACATGCAAATTTGACCCTAGATTAAGCCTAATGCTAAACTACACACAGAATTCATATGCCATTAAGCAACATATATACTAGGTAATAAACAACCGTCTCCTCTTCTTGATGCCTACAAAAAAGATCAGTACTTTTTAACAATACTACTGAAGCAGGTTAACATCTGGAACCTCATACAAGTAGTCCTGGACTTACACGTCACCTAGCAACTGTGCAAAATTACAAAAAATGCCCCCAAAGTAATTTACGACCCAGTTTAAAAGTTTCAGCTGCTACAGCATCCCTGTGGCCATTCATCCTCATGGCTGACTCCAAAGATGCTGCAGTGCACCCACCCCCCTATTTCCCACAATCCTGCCCTGCAGGTCGCTATAGACATTTTGATACCCCTCGGGTGTTTCTACACATTTCAGTCTCTGATTGCTCACTTACCTTTTACCATAGACCTCCTTCTGGATCTGCTCAGCAGATTGCACTGACAATGAGATCAAGCTGCCCCATTTGTCAGTATCCCTAAACCACAGGAATGCAGCCTGGAAGCAGTGCTATTTTTACAATGGCCGTAATTAGAGCGCTCCAGTTGTACATGTTGGAGGTTTTTAAGAGGAGATCGCACAACTATTTGTCTGATTTGGCATAGGGTTTTCTGTTTGAGCAGGGGGGTGGACTAGAAGACCTCCAAGGTCCCTTCTAACTCTTGTTCGGTTAAAATCTACAGCAATAGGAATTATAATATTCATTCCTTTTTATTTATCTTCTATCAAACTTTCAAGCTAATAATGAGATATAAAAAAATGTCATGAGGATTTTGTTCTGTTCAAAAAAGGAACTTAGGCCCCTTTCATATCCATAAGTTCAGATTCATGAGTTCAGAGGAAGAAAAAAAATGATGCTGGCAAATGTACTCCTCCTTATTTATTCATTTATTTATTATCCCCTTTTTATTATTAAGTCATCTCCAATCAGACTGCAAGATAAACAATGAACCAGAAAACCAGAAAACATTAACACAAATGGACAAGAAGAACAGAAAAGGAAATACAACAGGGCAGATTCAATCAAAAGTTTGTTTGAATAAGTGGATCTTCGTCTGTTGCTGAAAATCTACAAATCAATCCATTTTCTATACATGAAACCTGGCTGGGTGACTTTGGGCCAGCCATTCTCTCTCAGCCCAACTCAGCTCACAGGATTGTTGTGGGGAAAATAAGAGGAAAAAAAGAATATTAGATATTGGATGTTCACTACCTTAAGTTATAAATAAAAATAGTAAAGTCAGGATAAAAATAAATATTCTGGAAGATGGAAGTTATTGCTTTATTATTTTTATCTTTCCAGGCCATCCAGAGCCACTGAGAATGAGTTGGGTGGCCGTATGAATTTTCTTAAATAAATACATAAAATAAGTCTAGGAGGCAGAAACAAATGTATCCCCAAATTCCTCCTAAAGCAAAGAGCCATAGAGTGGGAATGGACTTACCTTTCTTAAATTTTGTCAGCCCCAAATTTAAAAGTGTATTTTAACTCCACTTTATCTAACTTAAAACATTATACATATACAGAATAATTCTGATGAGCTTTTGTAGCTTGAGTTTAAAGCTTTTGGAAGCTGCAGAAAACATCTACAGTCAACTATTCACAGAGTTGAACAAAGAGCAGCTTCAACAACTATGAGCCTGTTGTGATAGCCTATTTGAAAAATGTTAGCATCTGGGCCTTCTTGCTATTTTAATGCATTATCTATTAATAAGGAGCAAACTAATATGAACGCTAGCAGATGTTAATGAGCCATCTAACTCACATGTAACTTGGAGGCAACTGTCATGCCCCTGGTGGAGACTGACTCTGAGGAAGAGGAGGAACAGCCAACAGGGAGTGGGAGTGTGGCTCCAGAGGTGGTGGAGGAGGCTGGGGAAGGGCAGAGGCCGGCTAAGTAATCAGAAGAGGATCCAGGCCCATCCCCTATCTATCCTAGGGCACGCAGAGAGGAGAGGATCAGGGAAAAGCGAGGTCTACTCAGGAGGAGTTTACCATGATCCTCCTTGTGGCTTGCAGCTGGAAGCTATGGATAAAAGTTTGTAATTGCGTAGTCAGAATTTCTGGAGTCAAAGTTTAGTGTCTCCTTTGAAAGAGGTTTATCTTTGTTGGCGTTCTTCCCATGGACTCTCCCCGTTATCTTCCTGGAATGTATAATTATCTTGGCTTGCTTCGGAACTCTCATCAATGCAGTTTGTTTTGGTTTCCTTTTGGCTCATTATTTACTTTTGTGACTTTAAACTGTGCCTAATAAAACAGTGAAGTTAAGTTGAAGGCATTACCGTACTTTAATGTATGTTTTGGGTTTGGGGTTAGTTTGAGACACTACGGGTCATCACAGCAACATAAACTCACATCATTAGACAAGTCATCTACATTAGACCTGGATGATTACACAATGCTTGGGAAATTGGGTTTACAGAGAACACTGGTCTTCGTTGTAGGTTCCCCTGGGCTGCTTTTCTTTTCAGATGGCTAGGAAATATAGCTCATTTTATTTTCATTTTCTTATTGTTTCACATTTAATAATATTCAGTTCCATTTCCTTTTTCCTGTTACTTCATTTTTGACGTTTCTCAAATTCACATTCACTATGGTATACAAAAATGCAATTCCTGAAGGCAGAGCCTCCTCGCTGACAGACTGTAGATCACGACTCTCTGCGGCTATGGTCCGTGCTCTTTTGTTGGAGAGACCCCATCATTATGATTAGGGGCTGAAGCTGCCTTGGAGGGGCGGTGGAGTAAGGGGAAGCTGCAAGCCAGGTTGAGGGGAGCTGCATCTCCCCCCCCCGGGCTTGGTCTTCCCCCCTCCCCCGAAGACGACTGCAGCGGTGGTTTGAAATTACAAAGGGACAGGAGAAAAAAATTAGAAAATATTTTTGACAGCTAAGCGGGGCTTCGAACCGGGAAAGGAAGAAGCTGGAACTAAAGATTTAACTAAATTGGACTAAAATATTTTGGGAATAAACAGGCATAAAATAAAGCTGGATTTAAGATTGTCAAAAAATAATCATAAAGTTTACATATTGGAGACTGGACTGTGCTGGAATATTGAGGTTTGAAAAACCCTAAATAAAAAAATAGGGGAAAAAGGTGAAGACTTTGTATAATGGAGAGTGGTACCTTTTGACAAAAACTTGAGCTCAAACAAAACAGAAAGCATCCTGTTTCTGAATGAACTTGTGTGGATATAACATTAAAGAAATATTGAAACAAAGTAAGAATCTTAGAAAGTGAAAGCAAAACCAGAATAAAGGAAAAAGCAAAGAAAGACTGACTGTGGGATTGATTGGTTTTTTTTGTATAGACCCTCGGGTGGAATAACTGAGAACTTTAGAAAATTGAAAGAAGAAAGAAGGAAAGTAAAAAGTTTTTTTTGGTGGACTTTAACGATCATAAAATATAAGAGTATGTAATGATGATATCTCTTCGGGAATTAAAAATGGAACTTAAAAATATGAGAGAATTACTACAGGAAAGAGGCGAATCACTTTGCTCTGTGTTAGAAAAAATGGAAATGGTGATTGAAGAACAAGAAGAAAGAGCTTCAGAGGAGGAGGAGCCGACTCAAGGAGAAGACATTTTAAATAGACAATTAACACGAAGAACACTACAAAGAAGTGGGGAAAGAAGGAAGGTTAAAAAGTTGAAATTGAAGAAGGCAATCAAAAGGGGGAATATCTGTGAAGTCAGGAAAGGCAGAAAGACCCAGCAGAAAAGGGGAAAGGAAGATATTAAGAAAGAGAGAGATATAAACTGGAATGAGAAAAGATATGGGGAAAAGAGGGGGAGGAGAAGCAGTAAGAAACAGGTGCATGAAATAAAGAAATACGGAAATAGTAAAATGTTGAAAAGAAATTGTTTTTTCAGAGATAATGGTTGATGAATTAAAAAGGGGATTCTGCAGGGTGACAAGGGGTAATAAGAACATTTCTGCAATTAAAAATATTTAGAAAATAGGGTAATATAGATACTGATAACTCTTATTAAAAATCAGGGGGGGGGGGAATATGCTGCGGAATCCAAATGAAAAGATGTAATGATTATTATTGTAACTTCTTAAAAATAATGGATGAGGGAATAAAGGTGTTTTTTAATCACTGAGGTGTCACACTCAAAACAGTAAAAGGGGGAAACCTATACTTGTTTTTTTTTTTTTAGTGTTAAAATTTGTATTAATCTAGAATTTATAAAAAGAATGTGTAATGGAAAGGGAATATGACAGACTAAAGAACCAACTAAATTATTAAGTTAACATAGACTATTAAAAGCAAGTAGAGACATTGGTAACTTATTATTATTATTATTATTATTATTATTATTATTATTATTATTATTATTATTATTATTATTATTATTATCATTATCATTATCATTATCATTATTATATTATGCAAATACATGTTGTTTATCTTTATTTTTAAAACAAATATTAAAGGATTATATTTGAAATAATTGAAATGAAACAAAAAGATGTTTCGACTGAGATAAATGAAAGGCTAGAATTAATGTGTTTGTTTCTCTCCTTACTGAAAATTTGGAATGGAAAAGATAATAATAGAATTAAGTATGCATATATGAATGTATAATTGCTGTCATATTTGTATGTAAAGGTGATGACCCGGAAATATGTTGTCCACTAAAAAGAGATTTTTGTTTTTAATGTGAAAAACTGAATAAAATTTGTAAAAAAAAAAAATGCAATTCCTTCATGAAGCACATGCTAAAAGGAAACTTTCTGTCCTATATTATGCAAATAACTTCTTCCTATTTGTGGAACATATCAGCCTTTCTAAGTCATAGTAATACTGTAATTCAGTTGTTCAGGTTGTTCACCCCTTGAACATTCTATATTCAAATTATTGAAGCATTATTATACAATTTATTTTCTAAAAAAATATGCCAACTTTTCCCATCTGAAAAAAAGAGTCTGATACCATGCTTTTTCCAAGAACAAACTTTGATGTATGAAGTCACTCCATTTAATTCTAAACCAGACAGAAATAGATTGCTAACAATACTGATTATATAACTGATCAGTGGATCAGACCCATGTTTTCACCTGTATAGACTCCTAATTATATTATTTATTTAATTTTAAAAGACTTATATAGCTTGGCAGCACAGAAAACAATAATTGCAAACCTGCCAATTGAAAAAGGTTTGGGTTCACACTTATACCACGGTTACATTATGACATCCTAAATCTTGGGGAAGAACTCAATTAGTATAAAAAAAAAATCAACACCAGGTTAAGAATGTGCAGCTTTGATTTCACATTTTTGTGTATATTATAATGATATTATCAGAAAATGATCTGTTTTTATCTGTCTTTGTTGTAAATAATAGTAATTGTAGTATTACAATGTTATTCTATAATAAAAAAGCACAATAATAATCAGGTGGTCTTCCCTTGAATATCATATAAAAGCAGCTCTGGGATCAATTGCTGATTCTGGACTTGCTTGTTGACCAGCAAAAGCTTCAACATTAGAGTGGCTGAAATCAAGGAAATGTGGACATTTGCCCATCACTTTGCAATCATCTCTGGCCCAAGATATGACAGAGAACTGTGTAAGATGTTTAAAAGATGACAATGTGAACAAAGCATCTTTCCTTGAAGTATTAATATAGCTGTCGAGAAACTGGCAAAGCTTTTTCAAAAACAACCTGTATACACAGCCCTTCCCACTGGGACACCAGTCAAGAGAATCACCTCTGCGTGCACACAAAGACAGCTGGAGACAACTCTCTAAGCAACTGCTAATCTTGGCAAAGGATGCTACTGCTTTAACATGTCAAAAGAGGATATTTTGTTTGCACAAACACACTTTGCAATGCTTTTGAATGTTCTGCACAGCCCTAATAACTACCAAGATGGAATCTGACCCATAGCTGCTCTTCTTGAATAGGTCTACAGCAGGGTGAATTTGTATTTTGCACCTCAGGTCTGTCAGGCTTTAAAACAGTAATTATAATCCTTAAGCAGAATTTCACTGAGAAGCTCAGAAGTATCAGGCAGGACATTTTAAATTCTGTTTTAGCGAGTAACCAATTTTGCACTACTTAAAAGCTGTAACATAAAAAAAAGAGTTTTTGTAGGCATGGGTATACTGCATTGAATCAAAAGCTGGAGATATTTCATAAATGTGCATGGAACCAACCAAAGGGTAATATGAGATTGAAAAAGAAATGACTATGATTTTCAGATGGTGATACCTTCTAGATACTTCTGATTTTCTTTTTCTTTTGACATTTTAACCTTTAGAACTACTGTCACTTTAATAAGCACTCACCAATGCTGGAACCAATTAAAATTTAGTTCAAATACTGGTACTCTCCTGACTGCATGCCCTTACTCAACCAATACTATTTACTGCCCTTGAGATTAGGCACAGTTGTTCCTGTTATGATTTTGTAATCAGTACTGCCTTTCTCTAAGCTATTCATTGATGCAGCACTTTCTCATTAGTAGTCCAAAGGAGACTGGAAACTCTGGGATATAGAGAAATGAATTATTTAAATTCAAAACTTTTTTTATTTTTAAGTTGGCATACCAATGCAACCATTGCCCAACCGGTCTTGTTGTAGATGAATTCCAGGTTGTTTCGTCGCAAGTAGAGCAAACCACCAACCAGCGACACTAGGAGGGCCAAGGCAATAGTACCTGAGTAATTTGGTGGCCTGAACACTCTGATCTGTAAAATGGGAAGGGGGGGGATTTGATTAGTATAATTCTACTTTCTGACACTAAAAGAAAATGCAACCTGTAAACAAAATTGGCAGCTCATGATAAAACTCATCTGCATGAAAATCAATCAAGCCATCCAGTACAACTTTATTTGCTGTTATGAAAAAAAATAATTCTTCAAGCCATAAAGCCAATATGAAGAGAAGGTGTTTCTGTGAACATGCATATACACTTAAATTTAAATAGAAACCGTTATGCTCCAGGAAATAAAACATTATAAATACATAATTTGCACTTTGTTAATTAAATAAAATCAATCTTAACATTTAAATTCTTTAAAGGATTTTATAAAGTTGCAGAAAATCTCCCAAAGTCTGGAGTTCTGTAGTCTGACAGGACAGGAAGGAAAGAGAGAGGGAGGGAGGGAGGGAAGGAGGGAGAGAAGGAAATGAAGGATCTTGCATTCAAAGAGTCAATCTGCAATGAACTAACTTAAATATATTTATTAAATTATTTGTCACTTATTTTCACTATGAAGAGTAGTAAAACCTATCCCATTCATATTGCATTAGCTGTAGAGATGAGTCGTGGTCTATCTTCAGGTATATAGTAAAATATTAACATAATAACATGCAGTCTTCATAAGTGTTATTATTTTAACTGGCTAGAGAAAAGAAGTTCAATATACAATTCACCAGGGATATATTGACTACTACCAAATACAATCATTGGTGGCATCGTCACTATATTTAGATGGCAAAAATAACTCCTTCCTCTGTAATAGATGAAGTTTTTGTCTACTTCTCTAACCAGTGTGTCTTCTAACACAAGGTTGGAAAGTCTATGTACCCTCTCAATATCACCGAACGTAAGTCCCAGAAGTTCCAACCAGATGATTCAAAGTTTGATCCCAAGTAAATCAGAAATTGAAACACATGGTTGTGTCCAACATAACAGCAATCAAGGACAAAACTATATTTTAGAGAATATGCTGAAGATAATGGGTGAAGCATCTATTGTTGGTTCTATGAATGAGGCAATTATCCAACTGAAACAAAGCAGCTATGGAAAGAGAACAAGCTGAATAAACTTAAATTGGAAAGGGTTTTGTTTAACCTCTCCGAACAAGATCTATTTTGCAACTCTTCTTAGTGAGAAGAGTTCTTCTCTTGTTTTGTCCCATCTTATTCAAGAATACAATTAGGAATCATTTGATAAGTAAGCTCAGGATCTGCTTCCATACCCATCTCCTTACCAAAAGATGTGAAACAAATCCCTCTTCGTTTGATTATTAGTATTATTAACAGTATAAGAATTCCAAATCTGCCATTCATTGGAAATTAATGAGAGACAAATCAATGTAATTAGAAGGGTTCAAATGGGTGGAAAAGTGATTTAAATAATTTTGTGCAGCACTCTTGCTACTACATCTGTATACAGTTAAACAATGGTTTTCGATGTATTTATCTAACTGCTCACTTATAGCATTAAAAAGTCAGACTTCTGGAAATATTACTTGCAATAAGTAATATTTCAAGTGGATGCTTACATTAATCACCTAATTGGTATACTATCATTCCTCATGTTCTGTTAGGAGACAGTGAGATTAATATTTTAGCTATGCAAAGCAAGTTTGAAATATATCATTAACGTTCTCATCTTTTACATTACTATAGAACCATGAAAAGGCACTGTTGGTACTGTTATTTTAGCCCTTTTTTGTAGAAGAATATTGTTGTGGGGGGGGAGGGAAATCATTGAAGGAGGAATCCCAATTTTTTGCAGAAACTAGAAGATTAAAGTGGGTCAGTCTTTTTCTTTTGTTAAATGACTTACGTGAACATCCATTCTGTCAGCAATCCATTTAGCTAACTGTTCTGCAGCAAATCCAATTCTCTGTAGGTCAAATGTGTCTGCTCTCTTGGGCTTACCTTTTGGAGGAAAATGCATGAAGGTTGGAGCAGAGTTCATATTGAGCTGAAACCAACAATAAAGATGCCATCAAATACTAAATAAACATATCAATTCTTTGCCTTTATCAGTCTCTTTGAAAGCCATTACCATAAGTCCTATATATGATACAGAAATTCTAACTAGATGCATGTCCCAAAAGTTACAACCTTCCAGTTATGTTACTACGATAATAATATCAAAAACCTTGTAGGGTCCCTGTAAAAATTGCTGACATGTTAAAATTTCAGAAATTTTGAATATCCAAAAGTGCTAAATAAATGGGTAAAATCTGAAGGGAATTTTGAGTGAGAGAAGCAGCTCTATATGTGAAAAAAAGGTCATTTCTCCCCTTGCAACCTCAGCATTTGCCCCGGAGCAATATTCATTCAATGTGATTGTTCTCCATTACTGAAGTAAAGAATTGTATTTACCTGTATAAGAACAGGCCAAAATAAACATGGATAAAGTTACATTGCAATTTGATAGAGCTAGGACTCTCTAACAATGACAAGTTTGGAACAAAATTGTCTCTAATGATGAATATATGCATAGCTACTTTCATTCAGCAGGATTCTATGTTTGCTACACAACTGAATTATGCTAGATAAATATATTATTTAAATATTATAAATTCAAATTGTCTATTACAATCAAGTGAGATACTAAATAATTGTATTTATTCCTAGTACAATGTATTCTGTTCTTTTGTTGACAGCTCAGTATGTTATAAAATATAAGATACTATAAAACACTTTTTTTATCAAATGTGATATCTCAGATAATGATATGTGGATTTACTGCCTGAAAGAAGAAACTGTTTTGTGATAATTGAAAGTTTTCATTTTTTAAAATTTCTTCAAATAAGTTATTTGCACAAACTCAATTATGCAAAACTGTGGGAAGGGTTGCTGGGGGTGCAGTTTTCTCTGATACAGGATGAAATAGATCACGTTTCCTGCATTTCTCGCAAGAAAGATAGCAAGAGGGCACCTATAAAAAGTCCAGCTAAGATTCATTGGATAGGAAACAACAGTAGGGCCAGCAGGGATTTTAAGAGTTATGGATATCTCTTTAATATTCCCATTCCAGAAATTCCCCACCTCCCAAAGGGCAAGGGCAATTGTTGGCTCATCCATTCTGGAAACTTTAAAATACAATCTCTGCAGTAAGCTGAAATCTCCTCTTTTTTTTTCTTTTTTTTTTTTGCATCTTGCCTTTGGGGAAAATAAGAATTCCATATTATGTATGACTTAGCGGACAGGTATAAATGTTCAGTTCAAATTAAACTCAACCTTGGGCAGAGAAGGGGAAAACTAGTCAAAAATTCACAATGACTTGGTCTGGGGAATCTAAAGCCTGGATTAGATAAATGTTGGAGAAGGGTCAGAAAGGATCAAGTACATTAGCATTTTTATAAGCAGGGGAAAAATGATATGTGATGCTTTTATCTGATACCAACTAATGGTTTACAGTGGGGTTGCATCCCAATAATCTCAATCAAAAGAGGACTATGTTTCAGCTTAGAGTATTTTTCAAATGTTAGAATAGAAGAGGTATTAATAAACTCCCATTCAAGCTGAATGTGGGTTTTAATGACATTGTAAATAATTCATGCAGTTTGGCAAATGTATAGAAGTCATTTGCCATTGCTTATTTTTAGGGTCTTATGCTAGCTATAGGCCTGATATTTCTGAGGTATCCTATCCAGTTACAAAAAAGCTGTAGCCTAATGCAATTTAGCTTCCAAACACAAGTTACAAGGTAGGTATTAATACTACAATATTATACATAAAACAAGAAATACAAAGTGTTCTCAAAGAAAGGATTTCCTTTAAATATAGTTTTAGTAATTTCTAAGGCATACCCTCACCTGCTGAAAAACATCTGCACCTTCATCATAATCAACTAGAATGAAAAAGAGCTTGTTTGAGAATGCTGAAGAGTAGCGCCATGAGTTAGCCAATACTTGATATTCTTCATTAGCTTGCCTGAAAGTGAAACATACACATAACATGTTCAACTTTTAGCAAATATAACAGCTTGAATTACCTGTTTCCCTGCAAAAAATTATTCATATACAGTAATTTCTTGTAAAACCCTGCTATCTTAGCCAAACCAAAAGATAGAAGAATAAAATAGAAATAATAATTAGTTGTTTACCCACTGTAAATATGCAAAGATTGAAAACAAAGAAATAATGAGAGCAAAGTTACTTTTTGTTTCTGAAGTACCAATAGTAATAAGCGCCCTAGATGCAATTCCAAAATATCTGGAATACCACTTGAACATTGGCATTGACAAAATCACCACTGGTCAATTGAAAAAGGCAGCTTACTTGGAACAACTTATAACTTATGATGATTCATCTAACCCAGGGGTGTCAAACTCACGTCATCACAGCATTGTCATGTGATGTATTGTGACTTTTCCCCCCTTCGCTAAATCTGGTGTGGGTGTGGCCAGCACGTGACGCATCCGGCCCGCGGGCAGTGAGTTTGACAGCCCTGATCTAACCTCATCAAACAACATATTGATCTCCTAAGACCTTGGGAAGGACGATGGTGGTCAAAGGTGCTAAATCTAGGCTAAATATCTGATTGAGTGTGCAACTAAGCACAATAAGAATTGAGACCATTACAAAGTATCAAAATCTGAAAATTAAAGTTGAAAGTTTATAGCATAAACTGGTATTGATGCTCCCAGTGGTTATCAACACAACTCTTAGAAAATCTGTATATTGACAATATCTGTATATTACAAAAGAAAATACTGCTTGGACCTGCATATATAACATACATTATGACATCCTAGGCTTTTGGGAAGAGTTCAATGCATATGAAAGCCAACTACAGTTACTAACAGTTGTGATTTCATATTGTTATGCATACATTAATAACAATAGCAGCAAAAATACAGTATATAATAAAATATAAACATGGATGAAAATGTTGAAATACAAAGGAGGAAAAGCAGTAAGTATGTGTCTACATGGAAATAATAATCCTATGGAAAATTATGATGTCCATTTTATCTTATACAGTAGAAACTCGTCACAAATGCTTCTGACCACGACCAAATTGACCAAAAAACTTTTTGAATCTGGTCACAAACACATACTCGGGTGGCGATCAAACACGACCCATGACCCAGAAATTCCTAAAACAAAACGTTAAAAGATGAAGAAACAGCTAAAGTTATGGAACAAATTATGGCTATGACCAGAGGTTCTACTGTATCTCTTTTCTCTCCCTTTCTGCAAATATGTCAATGATAATGAGAAGAAATGAAAAAAAATAGACAAGAGAAACAAGTGGATCATTCATAATTCAATAACTCAAAGCCATTGATTAACATGGACTATCCATTTATCAGTCTCAGCAGTTTCCTCCTATAAAATGAGAAGACTATCTCTTAGATTGTCCTCTAAAGTTGCAATCCCATATCATATAGGGCAGTGGCCTCCAACCTTTTTTGTGCCACGGCCTGGTACCGGCATCACAAAATGATCCGCGGCCTGGTACCGGCATCAGCACGCATGACAAGGCAAGGCGAGCCGAGCGACCGGCCAGCCAGCCGTCCCCCGCTTCTCCCCACCTTCAACTCCTCCTTTGTACCTTTGTCAATGGGCTTCGGGACAGCTTCGGGATGGTCGCTCGGCTCGCCTTGCCTTGGGTGCTGAAAGAATCCTCATGCCTTAGTTTCGTTCGAAGCCTCCCCTCCTTCGATGAAACTAAGGCGCGAGGATTCCTTCAGGACCCAAACGCCACTTTCCAACCGGAAAAGCTTACCCGGAAGCACTTTCTCATAGAAACAAGATGGCGGTGCCCAGCAAACCGGCGGCCCGGTAGAAAATGTTCCACGGACCGGTACCGGTCCAGGGCCCGGTGGTTGGGGACCCCTGATGTAGGGAACATATTATATAGGTTCTATCATCTAAGAAGCTTCCTTTAATGAGTTCTACACTTCCTGCATTATGGAATCTTCTTCCCCTGTCCAAAAAGACTTGAGATGTGTATTTCTCATTTTGTTCATAATGGTATGCATGCCCATAAACTGAAAACAGGTAGTTGCCAACTTATGACCACAATTGGGATAGCAATTTGTATTGTAAGTCATTGTGGGATGAGTCAAATCATCACATGACTGGATCTAATTTTACAACTATTTTTTAACACGGCCGTGAGTCAAGTCACTATAGTCAACTATAAAATTAGTCATGAAAAATGAGTCATGCAGTTGTAAATCAAATCATGTGGTCTAGCTTCCCCAATGGCAGTTTTTACCATTTTTTGCTGGAAACTGGCAAAAATATCATAAATCGTGATCACAGAGACCATAGGAAGCTGCAAGCAATCATAAATGTGAGTTGACTGCTCAAATTGTAATCATGCAACTGTGGGCAAGACAGATGTAACTTTGAATTTAGATTACATTGAACATTTCCTCAGCTGATTCCAAGGTTGATTCAAATCATCATTAAGCAAAAGGTTGTAAGCTGAGGAATACCTGTAGAAGTATGCCTTGACTGAAATTTTGTTTGGAGGAGAGGGAGAGGGGAGAAAGTCAATCTACACTGAAAAGAAAACCTTCATTCTTTTTTTTTAGAATACTGGTCTAAACTGTAGGGGTTGTTTACAAACAAAAAACCCCAAGAACACTGATGCATGTCAGCTGCTGATGAAATAAGTGGAAAGGAGAGAACTGGGAAATCTTACTCAATACCATTAACAAGATTATAGTCATTTAGTGGCTGTGGTGTTTTTTTTTAAGTAACAGTTTTTCTAAAATTAAATTGTGTTGGGGGAATCTATGTGTTTTTAATCATGTTCACTTAAAAGAGAAGCATTAAAGGATCCAATTAGCTTCCTTTCATTTTTCTTACTGTATTCTGATGAATACCATTATCTGTGTTTTGAGAGTAATGCATGGCCATATACTTATATTCATCCAGTTTAAATATTGGCACAACTGCCTCAAGCAACAACAACAAATATTAACTCTCCTGGCCTTTCTTTCCTTTTAGTATACTGAAAGGTCACATAGTTTTGCATAACCACTTTGCAAACCTCTTTTCAGGAAAACTGATATCCATAAAGGGAATAGAACATGGAATGAAGTAATACCATTCTGTGTAGCCAAATATACAGGAATAGTACAAAACTGCTTAGATCAGAATATGTAGTGTCCCCCACTGTACCCTGATTCTTCACGGGTAACTCTGCATTAGTAAAGATGACAAAAATCATATGCATGTTGAGTCAAGTGTACAAACTCCTCCTGAAAACTTTGTACAGGTAGTCCTCCACTTATGATCACAATTGAGCCCAAAATTTATGTTGTTAAGTGAGAAATTTGTTAAGTGAGTTTTGCCCCATTTTACGACTTTTGTTAACACATTTGTTAAGTGAATTACTGCAGCTGTTAAATTAGTAATACGGTTATTAAGTGAAACTGGTTTGCCCATTGACTTTGCTTGTCGCAAAGTTAATCCCAGGACACTGCAACCGTCATAAATATGAGTCAGTTCAGCTGTCAAGCTGAATTTTATTCAGGTGATCATGGGGATGATCCAACAGTCATAAGTGTGAAAAATGGTCGTAAGTCATTTTTTCAGGGCCGTTGTAACTTCGGTCACTAAACTGTTGTAAGTCAAGGACTACCAGTATAGAGATGCATAACTGATATCACACCCCTAAAATAAGGTAATATGCCATAATTAAGAAGCCATTACACACCTTAATATTGATTCATTTCCAATCATATCGCTGTGTGTTTTACCTGTTTGGTATTACAAAGCAATGATGTGCAATTTAAATCTGGTCATCCCTCTTACATCATTTCTAGGTGGAAACATTATCATGAATTCCACTTCTCTAAGAAAAGGACATTAGAAAGAGAGCAAAGAACCTTAAGGGTTCTAAAGCTGTGAGTTTTGGCTTTTATCGTTTCTTTACACACCGAGCCATGCTTTATCTTACAGAGATAGATACAGAGATAAGATTCATTCACAGCCTCTAAGAGTAGAGGACATGGGGCATCCAAGGCACACCAAGGTCCTACTGGAGTGTTGAGGTAGGTGAACTCTGCGGCACACTTAGATAAACTGACTTTGCAAAATTATCATTCATCTAGGGCAAATATAACACATTGCTCCCAGGAGATGAGAGCTGATTAAGAATCAGCTGCTTCTATAGAGACAGATCACTGCACAAGTTAGCTCAGCACCGAGTCAATTTTTGCTGTACACATCTGAACAACTGGCCCAAAACTTGAATATTTGCACTTCTACAAAAAAAAAAAAAATATATGAATAACTGCTTTTGTACCAGTTTTTTTAAAAAAATAATTTTGATCTCGGCAGCTGAAGGTATACCTGGATCAAAACAAAGATAAACAGTTCCAACATATGAAACAATAATATTTCCCTCACCCTTTCCCAAAATGATACTGCTGAAATGATAAAACAAACCAAACCAAAATCCAGGCAGAGTAGGGTTTTTTTTTCACCTGACACCATGAGTTTAACACCCCTGAGTTAAATAATGAGAGATTCTCTCCTACAAACATAGAGAGACATTGAAAGTGAGAATTATCTGAAATATCTTACCTAAAGAGAAAAAGGCTGCAAACTTTGCTGGGTTGTGCACATCAAACCTACTGAGCAAAACAGGATTCACTTCCAGATCAATTTTGCATAAGATGCAGCACCCACCCTTTGGAGCACCATGTCACTCTGCTAGATAGATCATGATGCTGCTGGATTTCTAGAAAGCTGTCCTGAGTGTTTTCCTAGGCAAAGGGATTGACTGGTTAGGTGATTGACTGGTATTCCTCATTTGCCACGTTAATGCCATTTTGCTTTTGTTATTATTAATTATATTTTCTTATTGTTTTTGTTTTGATATTTTAATTCTCTTAAGCATGCACAGTTGCATTTGCAAAATGGGAGCCCTTACCAATGGATTAAATGAGTAAATCTTCTTGAAAATCCCCCACCCTATTTTTTAATTGCCTGTTAAGGTAGAAAATTTAGGATTGCTTCTTGGAAGTTGCACCCAGTGGATAATATTTTCTCTTCTTTCAATTACTTGTGCTTTTCTTAATCTTCTAAATCCAAAACAAAACTTCCAATAATGTTATTTATAATCATATAAACTTAAAGGATTTTATTACAAAAAACTACCATGTTTATAGACAAAAAGTCCAATCAAAATGGGAATTGTCCTTTGATCTGGCTGGTCATTGCAGGAATACAATGTTGATTATTATATGCTTAAGATTCTTGTCATCTGAACTGAATATTTTCAATGTATTATAAACTGTTCTCAAATTATTTGTGAAAAATGCATTTGTTGTTCTATTCAAATTGCAGAATTGATTCAGAGAAATGCCTACTTTCTAGCATCTAGATTCATAGAAAAATATTTGACTTCATCTTTCACTCTTTTTTTAATGTTTTGTTGCAGTCTAAAAGTCTGGACATTGCTACCCTGCACAACTTAGTGAGAGCAATAAAACTGGATGATTGCAAAACCTAATCAGGTTGATTAGCAGGGGAAAAGAGATCATTAGGAAATACCAGGGCCAAATGATAGACTGGAAAATTGGGAGACAACTTTTAGGAAGGTGGTTAAAACAGAAGAGTTTATTTAACTGTAAGGTTGTCAGATCATCACCCTACAAAAGGGATTTAATGCAATTTAGATTGTATGTGCGTGTGTGTGTGCGCACACGTATGCAAATATGTATGTAACTAAACTATGTAAACTGCCAGGTCTCCAATTAGAGTTGGCACTACAAATTGCAATAAATATTACATCAATATTATTGCCAGTGGAACTACCTAGATAAATTCATAAAATTGATAGGAGATAAGGTCAAACTGATGGACATTTCATATTCCTCCTAAGACTTTAACATTGTTTTTATTTAGAATTTGCCATAACTATCTTGATGATCTTCTTAGTAGGTAGGTGATACAAAAACAATTAATACATTATATTCAGCCAAATAATCCGTTTCTCATACAATTGCTGAATCTTCAACCTCATTTCATCATAAATTTATATGCTGCCCAGAATCACTTTGAACCACAAGATGAGTGTCATATAAAATTTTTTAAAATAAATAAATCTCAAATCTTACCTACAGTATCTCATGATAATTACTGACAAGAGCAAAACCAACCAACTAACCAAAAGAATATTTAAGGGCTTGTTAAATAATCAGATTCATCAGATGATTAATACAGCTTAAATAACTTGACTCATTAGCGATTAAGAAACTTGGTCATGACCTATAAAGCTTTACACAGCTTTATTTTTATTTGAGGAACCACCTGTTACCCTTAATATCTACTTGAGCATATTGATCTGTTAAGGTTGGCGCACTCCAGGTTCTTTCAATTAAAAATGCAATTTCGCAGGACCCTGGAAGAGCACCATCTCTATAGGAGCACCCGAATGAGGTTCCCCGCAAATTCAAATGGATCCCATCCTACTGCTATTTCAAGGGATCTTAAAAATTTGATTTTTCACCTTTTAAAGATGACAATCGATGCCCTTTTCGTCTTCTCTGTTTCCCTCTGTTCATTTTTTTTGCCATCATTATTCCTTTGCTTTGTGTTGTTTTTGTAGTTTTATTCTTGTTTTTAAAATATTTTAACAATTGTAAGTCATCCAGCATATACATTTATTAAACTGTTATCATCATCATGATCATCATCATCATCATCATCATCACTGCAGCCCATTCATCCACCCACACATAACTAAGCTCCACATCTCAAAAGCATCAAATTGAAAAAGCTACATTATCTTTTTTTGTTTTAATCCAAGCTTTTTAGATTGTGGCAGTGAAGAAAAATTCTAAAATGGTTAATGCAGTTTCCAGGGCATGCCAAATATTTTCTTGCTGCAAGTTTTGCTTGGGAAGATCTGTCTTCTGTGTACTGCAGCGTAACTATAGAATTTTGGCACAGAAGAATAACCGGCATTCAAGAAAGATGAGTGCAGTCACTGCTAAGCAAACAAAATGCCACTTGGGGAAAAAGGTGCATTTCCCCATTAGCTCAGTGCACTGATCTCTCCATGAAAAGAAAACCAGTATTTCTACACCATGGTTTTAAGAAGAAAAATAAGGGCTCATTTCCAAGAGTTCATTAGTATAGAAACTAATGGGAAGAGGGAAGACTCCCCATATCTTTTTGCTATTAGTGATGAGCAGAGAGTTACAGTATTCTTGTCCTTCAACATCCTATTTAAGTGGCAAAATTGGAAAACAAAGCTTCTAGTTATGTTGCTGAACTATCATTAATTAATGAACAGTATTATACAGTATATTCATTAACAACCTGTAGAGGGCAGTCAAACAGCACTGAATGATACATGCCAAGCTTTAAGTCATAACTGCAATGCTTAGTTGTCTAAGTCTAACAGAAAAATTCTGAAATTTGAATACAACAAGACAATAAAATCCATTCTCTCCAAGCCAATCATTTACATTGAAGACACTGGGTTACATTAATGCAAAACCACAAAGAGACAAATAATATATCTATCTTTATATTAAAGCTCATTCTATGAATGAATTGTTTACTAATTAATAAATGTTTAGTATACTTGGAAAAAGATTTCTACCTAAATTTCAAGCTCATTATGTTACATTAGCTTACATATTATACAATAGAGATCTGAGAAACAATTTGTTCAGAGAAATAGGTGAGGTTTTTGCCTCATGAAGCCTCTGGCATATATATTTATATCCTCAGCTGAAATTTGGCAGGTGCTCCAAAAATAAACTTTCATGGCTAAAAAAGAAAAGAAAAACTATATTGTAAGAAATGGCCAATCTCAATCCTATAAGTATGGGGTAGAGAGAAGAAGAAATTTCACGAACTTTCTTATGCCATCTTTAAAAGTTGAGAGTCAAGGTAAGAAATGGAAAGGATTTTTTTTAAAGTATCTTTTTTTATAACTTTAATCAGAACCACTGCAGAAAAAGAAATTACAGAAGTGCAAGTTGTTCTGTTAAGAGCCCCAACAGACCATTGTCTCTCAACCTTGGCAACTTTAATATGCCTGGACTTCAATACCTAAAATTCCCCAGCCAGCATACACCATTCCATTTCTGCTTCTCTTCTCCACCCCGCTCCCCTCAACATCCTGCAGCCAATGAGCATGCTCCGTGGGCTGTTTGCTGAGCAGGTTGTAATGGCTTTTTCTAGCTTTATAAAGCTTAAAATCTCCCATCAACATATAGTAAAAACCATTACTAAAGATGATAAGCTGCTCATATGTTCAGTTAGGTTCAAATACAGCAGCCTGAAAAAAAAATGTTGCCACCATCTTTTTATTACATTTAATACACTTGATGTTCTTTTCAAAACTGAGCTAGCTAAAATAGCTTCAGACTAACAAAACTGCAAAACAACCTGGCAACAGCTTTCCTGTAAAAGGACTTTTCTCTAGATGAGCTCACTGTGTTTAAATGTTTTGAATATATCATATACCCTCAACAGAACAGCAGCAAGTTTACTAAACTGCTGGGGAGAAGTTTTCAGAGCATCACTCCCACTTGCCTACACCTTCTGTTCGAGGACAAAAGAACAAATGGGCACAAAGGGAACCCATTCTTCTAGCATATTAAGGATATTAGGCCAACATAGAAGATAAAGACAAACCAAAAGAAATCTTAAAGTCATCTTTTTAATAATATTTTGTGTGATGCTCAGTGCCTTAATAGGCATATGTAAACATAATAATGGAATTTTGCACTTCCGGTTTGAGCTTCTTCGGCGACAGACCGAAACCTCATCTCTGCGAGGTTTCGATCCGTGCTCGCCGCTGGAGCACCCCGAGACGGCTGGTTTCGGGGCTAAGCCACCCCGTAGAGGTGGTGAAGAAGAGAGAGACTGCCTGCAGGGTTGAGGAGAGCCGCATCTCTCCTCCCCAGCTGGCCATTACTCCCTTTCCCGACAAGCACTGAGATTTTGAAGTATCAACTTAGAGAAGGTCAGATTCGTTAGAACTTAAGTTTGATCAATGGACAAATCAAATTATCAAAAATAGCAACAATCACTACAGTGGCAGGAGGGATGATAGGATGCATTGACTCCCTAAATCTTATGTATATACATCTCCAGAGACAGCATGTTTATAAGCCTATGAACACACATGAGCATATAAAAGAATGCACAGATACAGAAGCTATCCCTAACCAATTTATTCCATTCAAAGAGAAAAAAGCATGTTGAGGTGGTAATAATAGTTATAATGTAGTTTCTTCTAAGGAAACATTTACAGAATTATGATATTGATTCCAAAGCAACAAAACTTACAAATTTATAAAATACAAAACAACTAATTCTTAAATACACTCTTCTAGTGGCTTTGGGTCATGTGTCCATGGCCCTGATAGAATACTCAATTATTTTGTTCCCTCTGCAAAAATGTTCTTTACCCACTTGCTTCTGTGCTAAGGGACACACTTGTAGGACACTTGGAGATGAATGAAATCAGCAGAGACTAATGAAAGCATCAAGCAGATGGGGACAGTTTGATGGCTTGATTTTTTTTTTTTTTTTTTTGCACTTACTCTTAGATGCTCTAAACTGGAAAAATGGGATATTAGTATCTATCACAAAAAGGTGTTTTAACTGTAGAAGGCAGTAATTTTTACTCTTTTTACAATTTCATTACATTTTTAGATATTTACCCAATACTATATTTCCTTTGGGCAATGGCTACACTGAGTAAGAATCAATATTAACATAATATTTATTACAGATTATAAATGTAACACCAACACTATTAGATAATGATCCACAAACCCTTAACGATTTTTCATTCTCTGCTGAGGAGATACATCCACGTATGAATCTTCCAGTGTAAGGGCACTTCTACCCTGCCCCTTTCATATCCCAAACTCACAGAAACAGTTTGAAAAGGATCCACGATCAGTTTACAACTGAAAGACTTCGGAAAAGTAATAAAAATAAATGCCCTGTACCCAAGCCACTATAGATTCAACAGTGATAACAACTGCACCACATGTACTCAATACAAAAGGGCAAGACAAAACAGAACAATAGTCAAGCACTTTGCATATGTTATCTGGGAAATGGAGGAAGAGCTGCAAAGCTATCAAGTAAACAACCCACATATAGGACCTGAAAGTCAACAGCTAGGAGCAAGGGTAAAATAAGATCTCCACCAAAAGAAAAATGGACCCACAGAATCTTTGTGTATGGATGTATACCTATACAAACACGAGGCTCAGACTGATTTCTACTGCAATGCAGCTATACCAGAAATAAATCAATTCAGCTCTCCAATATTATAAACATCATGGGAAAACAAAAGCCAAAACGCTGCAGATTTTTTGCATTGAATTCCCCTAAGTAGAATTGAGGATATAACTGAACAGCTGATCTTCGTATATTCAGCACAGTTGTCTGCTGATGGGATGCTTTCTAGACATGCAAATGCTTCCACATTTATTTGTTGACATTTATTTGTTAGATTTATATGCTACTTTCCTTCAGGAGCTCAATTTTCCCCTTTTTTCTCCTAATCGTAACTCTCTACGGCAGGGCTGTCAAACTCCTAACCCGTGGTACAAATGCATCGCACGCTGCCCATGCCCACCCCCGGTTTAGGGAAGGGGGTAAAAGATCTGATACGTCACGTGATGCCGCTGTGGTAACATGAGTTTGACACCCCTTCTCTAAGGCATGTCAAACTTACCACATCACATAACGTGATGTTTTTCTCATTCATGGAACTGGGATGGCCATGGTCTGCATGAGGCATTTGGCCTGCGGGCTGCCAGTTGGACACCCCTGCAAAAGTATATTTGTCTAAGAGAGAAAATAACTGCTTAAATCTGGTTCCCCAATACCTTAAGCACCAAATCCTACTGCTTAACAGAACTATTTCAGCATTTCAGTTCATAAGAAAGTTTTTTACATGCACACCTTGCTACTGCAGATAGGCACGTTATACAGGTAGTCCACAACTGACAACCATTTGTTCAGTGAGCTTTCAAAGTTACACAGGCACTGAAAAAAGTGACTTATGTTTTTCCACACACATGACCATTGCAGCATCCCCATGGTCACATGATCAAAATGTGGGGTGTGGAAACTGCCATGTATTGATGACGGCTGCCATGTTCCAGGGTCATGTGATTATCTTTTGCAACTTTCTGATAAGCGAAGCCAATGGGGAAACCTGATTCATTTAACAAATGTGTTACTAACTTAACAAGTACACTTAACAAAGGTTGCAAGGAAGGTTGTAAAATGGGGCAAAATTTCCTTCGCAATTATCTTGCTTAGCAAAGGAAATTTTGGACTCAATTGTAGTTGTAAGTCGGAGACTACCTATACTCATAAACAAGTGACTACAAGTAACATTGCCAACATTGCCTGAAAAATGTACAGGCTTTGCTTGCATGTTGAAATGTGAATATAAACATATAGTCTGAAGGGTGTCACATTCTGCTTGGTAGATCTAAACAGTCCCAGAGACTTTCAAACTAGTGCCAATACCCTTATACATTATAGTGTGCAATGTCATCAAGTCTTACTGAAGCCTGCAACAATCTTGGCTTGCAGGAAGGATATTATCTATGCATGTATACTAAAAGCTCATTACTTATCATCCACATTAACTTTTATAAGAAATTGCCTAAACCAGTAGCTGTGTGTGGTAAATCTGATACTGACCTATGTTCAGGGGATCATAAACATGTTCAAGAGCTTATCCCTACAATTTTGCATCTTTGGTAAAGTAAACAGTCTCACAGGAAATTTGTAGTGAATACGAAGTTCTCTGTGTTTTACCCAGCTCAGGAGAAGATATGGGGAAATTCCAGACCTTTTGCTGAATCTATGGTCTCAAGATATTGCAGAACTGTAACTTCCAGCATGAATAATGGTAGGAATGGGAATTGTAAGTCAGTAGCAATAGAAGGGCAAGAGGATTCCCACCCTCACATAGACTAAAACCAGTAAAATATAAGCCTCTAAAGGTCTGATCTCGTAAACCTGGGGGAGAGGGGGGGAATCACATGAGAAAGGACAGCTGCTAGAAAATGTTGCTTGTATCTTCCTGACAGATAAAGTATTTCCTTCTTACTGGAAGTTGTTCGAAGACTGGACAATGAGCAGCAAATCTTGGTTTCATTTATTACCTGTGATATTAAGAATGATTATATTCTCTTCAATGATGACCACCAACATCACTGGTGGTCAAACGATCTGGATATCAATGCTTTCAGTAATGACCTTGAATCTTGCTCGTCTATTTTTCTCTACTTTCTGTGTATTGTCTCTTTTAGTTTGTAAACTCTAATCGTAAACCCTTGCCTTTTATGATTATTGATGTGAATTTTTATAAGAAATAATAATTTTTCTGAAAAGCAATATAAACTGAAATAAAAGAAAAAAGAGGAAAGATTAGAGGACAATGAAAAAGCAGAAAGCTTGCTCTGAACTGCTAGGAGAGTTGACATTAGACTCTATTAGTTAAACTAATAATATACTTTCAGATATTTCACACTGACAGTTTCTAATTTTACTCATTTACTTGATACAGATACAATCCAACTTTCATTAGTTGTAGCTACAGCTTGAATAGCAGCTTTTTGGTAGAGGAGATTGCTTTTCCACTACATTTGCTGAGCAAAATTGATAGTTTCACTTAGCTATCTTCCAGAATAGGAGGAGAAAATCCTTAATTTCCAGAGCTAATCATCATTAGCTCCCAAATGATCAAGTGAAACTTAATGATAAGAGGCAGAAGTGATGCACTGACTTTATTAGTGGTCAGTGGGAATACTTTAGGTGATCAAAAGATTATCCTCCTTACTTTTTTTCGATAACTTGGATATGGAGGGTAGTGGTAGTGATGACCATATTTAAACGATACCCCAGTCTCTCAAGGTCAACTGTGGCTCAAATCCACATTAAAAAAAAACCCAATAGGAAGAAATGAGATTCATAGAACCTAACTAATTACAGCAATTAAGCAAGGCTATTTACTTTGCATAATTTATTTTTCTTGTGCTGGCCCCAGGAGAAGCAAAGATTATTAGCAAGCATTGGTGCCTTGGCCTTCTACCCACTATAATTCTGTGATTGGCAACACACAATACTTGTTTTCCAAACCATAAGGCTTGCAAATTCTTAAGGAAAAAAAAAACACTCAAGAGAAGGTTCTCAGTTCATTGGATTGTGCAGTCTATACATGGCATGATTATAGAAAATGGAAAGAAAATATTCAAAACCAATTTTCCCTCTGATTTCTCAGCTTCATTCTCCTTTCCTAAAACAAACATATCCTGTTATGCCTTTCATTCCAAAAGGTATCAGTGTATTCTCCAGCAGAGATTCTCTGGACAATAGATAACAAAAATATTTTTAAATATTTCCTTTTTTTATACCAGCAATTAGTGCTAAAACAGGATCATTTTAAAAACTGAAAATATTCTTCACATTTTAATACTTCAAATGAAAGCATGAATATAGAGCAGGAGTATCAAACTTGATTTCATTGGGGTCACATCCGGGTTATGTTTGACTTTTGGGGGGGGCTGAGTGGATGTGGCCAGGAGGGACGTGGCCAGCTCAATGTCACATGCCAAGGGCGCCTGTAGTGGCCCTAAGGCTCTGTCAGCAAAAACGGGCTTCCGAGATCCGTTTTCGGCTATGATGGCCTCCTGCAACCGTCTGCCAGGGAAAACAGAGCTGAGAGGGGCACATGCGGCCGCCCCAAGCTCTGTTTTCATTGGCAGAAGCACCGCGAGCCAATCCTTCACTTTTTCCAGGGCGGTTCCATGGGCCAGATCTAAGCACCCTGCAGGCCGAATCTGGTCCCCGGGCCTTGAATTTGACACTCCTGATATACGGTATATTGAAACAACAACCATATTCTACAAAAGGAGGCTCACAGATCTTAAATCTCTAACTATTCAAAGCAATTCTAACACAAAATGTAAGAGTCATTAAAGTGTCTATGTGTTCCAAATGCATTACTGCAAATCATTACTGTAAAATAGTATATAGGCAATACTTGTTTTTCAGTTTTTCAGCAAACTTCATACATGACCAGAATTTATCTTTTAATTGTTTGTTTAAGAAATATTAACTTTCTGTTATCATTTTCAGGTAGAGAAATGTCAACTTCATTTAATTCATATATTTTCCTGTAGCAAAGCTGAGATCTTAAATCCAAACTATTTAAAATATTTTGAACTAGAAGCAATGAGTAAATTGTTTCTTTTTTTAGATGTCCAGCTGCATTTTTATGAAATGAGCTTGCAATCCTAATATTTATTTAAAGATGGATTTCACTGAAATTGATGGGATATGTTCACAGCCTATGGCATGTAAAAGATGAATTTTAAGCCCTCTTTTTTCCCAGTAAATGAGATCCTTTTATGAAATGACAATATTTATGCGGTATAAAAATCCAATGAACAAAAAGATTTACATCAAGATCAGCATAATAGAATGTGTTACTAGCTCTTTCATGTAATAATCAGGGCAGTAAGCATTTAAAGCTGTTCTGATCATTCCTGATCTTCACCCTCCTGAGGATAAAGTAGTTTCTTGGCAACAAACAATAAACCCCTTTACTGTTTGCCAAACCAATTCTGTCATGCCAATCTGTCACTCAAAAAAGGCACTACCAGGAGCCTGTTCAGAGTTTATTTCCTGGAAAAATAAAACTGAAGGTGAATACAGCGAGGAACTATATGGACATATAAATGCCTAGAAAAGCCCGATAGAGCTCAGCGTGCAACAAATTCTGGCAACTATTTCCGCCCAGATTATGTCTTAAGGCAGACCTGGGGCTGCCAAACTGCAAGCATGTGCTTATGTGTACCTTTAGCAACTATGTGTATCTTGTGCAACATCAACAACTCATGAATATGTCTGCTCTCTTCAGAGGGAAGCAACTCATGAATACGTCTGCTCCCACTGCAGAGGGAAGCATCGAGTACTTCTAAAGTTGAACAGACTAAAATCATTTTTTCTTAATAATGTATTTCACCTTTCCAGCCCAGCAAAAGGAACACTCAAATCCAACTATTTAGATAACTATGGGATTCAGAAACTTAACTTGGTAATTAAAATAATTAAAATAGTAAAATACACAAATCAATTTGGTGATATATTTTAATCATGTTTCCCTTCCAGGATCACTCACAGGCTTCCAGGAAGTCTAATTAGAAGAAGTGGTATTGTTATAATGGGCACAACTTTGCCAAATTTCAATCCTCTGGGAGTCACGGATTCATGCATTCTGTGTATTCCCCACAGCCAGCCATTCTTCATACATACTCTCCACAGCAATGACTGCAAGTCATATAAAATATGCTCCAAAACATTATTAGGACAGACACTGTATAGATTCTATACATTCTCACATGGTCCAAACTTGATAGTAGATCAGGCCATTAGCAGAATATGGAGCAGATGAAAACTTTACTGTATCTCCTCTAAACAAAGAATTTCTTTTTATTCTTTGCATGGAACTGGTAAGATGAAAAGGAATGAGACATTTGAACACTATTATAATTTTTATAATTTTTTAAAATAATGGCGTCTTAACTTTTCTACAATAAATCCCCTTATCAGACTTTGTTTATTTTTCAAGTCTGTATTCGACAAAATAAGTGACTCCTTGGATTTTTGTATCCAACCTATTAGTAGGAAATGCTAGATGTGTTAAATTAAATAGCTAAGACACTTTTAATGGAGGGACAGGAGTGGAGGGGGAGGAGAGGAGAAGAGAGGACTTACCTGCAAACTGAGCATTGTCTCTGTGGCTGCAAAGCTGTAAACATCACAATCACTGAATAGTTGCGAGGTGGTGCCTTCACAAACCTTCTGAATTTGTCTCCATTCATACGGATGACTGAGCGCCTTGAACTCCATTCGATAAGCTGTTCCACCTTCTCTGCTAAAAGATTCTGAAATCAAACACAAAGATAAAGTCTCCATTACAAAAGTTTTATATGCCGGGATGCTGCTGCCATAAATATATATTGGCGAAGGAACAGAACAGGACTGAGAAATGTTAGCAACTTCAGGTGCCTCTTTTCAAAAATAAAATTTAATAAATTATAAAATTACAGTATCCCATGGGTTAATTAAAATCCCACATGTAATCAGTGAAATCTCTGAAAATTTCCAGCTATTTGAGCTTATTCAGAAGGGACATGGAGTTCACTCTGCACCCAGAACCGAAAAAAGATTGATAAAGCCTAGAATAATATCTTCCATTCACATCAAACCTTCTTGAAAAGCTATTATTTAACTAGGCATATATGGTGCCAATTTTGTATTATGGAAATACAAAAGAATAATAGAGTTAAGTGCCATAACAAAGTGCCAGAATTCCTCTTCCTGCTCCAAGAGCTACAGAAACACATATTTCACTGATTAGTTGCTGAAACAAGAATAGCAGCTATCAATCCATATTTTGTCCAGTTCACCAGCTGGGACCAGACCAGATACTTCACCATTTGCCTTATTTATCCAGCCTTTTACTCCTTAACTTCTGGAATTTTTTATTGGCCTTCATGTGACCTACCTGCACAAATAGTAACGATGGAAGCAAATCACAAAACTATTTGCCTCCAATTAAATTAAATGCAGTATTAAATCTATGGATGTCTGCAGATCTACAATTATGAATAATCATCTTTCAAAACTATCTTCCAGCCATCTAACATAATAATAGCCACCCTATTTGATTAAGATAGGTAGCCATATACATTTGCAGAATGAAGGAGTGAATGAAAAAAAAAAGAGTATTCTGAAGTTACACGTTGGTTTTCCCAACAGGGAATGATGAAATTGAAGGGGTCCTTGGTGATCTCTGAGCTTAGTTGTTTTCTTGCAAATGTTTCGTTATCCAAGATAGGTAACATCAGTGCTAGTAAGGAGTGGAATTTGCTCTCAGCTTATATTCTAATGGCTTGCCCTCTCAGTGTTGATGGGGGTGGTCTTAGAGGTTCTTTGGTTGAGCTGTTGACTTGTTTGGCAGTTCCTTGATTGGGGTATTGTTTAGTTGATTGTTGATCTGATGTTAATCTTGGAGATAATGTATGTTCATCTGGATGCTGTTTGCTTGTGGGGAGGTATTTTGGTCTTTTTGTTCCTTTTTTGGCTTATTGATTGTCTCTTTTGCATAGTATGTAGATATTGTTTATGTCTATGTGTCTACTGATGGCTGATTTGTCAGAATGCCAGGTCCCTAGAAATTCTTTAATATTTTTGGACTTGGCTTGGTCTAGGATGATCGGTTTCCCAATTGAAACTATGTTTAAGTCGGACCATATTTTGTGAAATTAAAGAGTTTCTATCATGTCTTTTGACTGCTAGTTGGTGTTCACAAATGCATTCTGCCAGCCTTCTACATTTTTGTCCTAATAGTTTTGCAGTCATTACACTGTAGGTTATAGATCTCCTTTTTTTTTCCTCCTGGAGTGCTAGGTCTTTTGGTATACTAAGGTGGTTTTGAAGGAATTTACTGCAACTGCAACTACATAGGACAAACAGGCAGAAGGTTCGGTTAATTTCCTCTGTGACCTGTATTAGTGTATCTTTCCCATCCTGCTGCTACTCAGCTACATCATGTAGTTTAGGTTTATAGGGATTTAAATTTAAATCCCTATAATGTAATGTATGGTTGCTGCTCAAAATAATTCATAAATCTTCATGGGTAAAAGCCACTATCTTGTTTATGGATTTATAGAATCCATAAACACTTTTGCAGAATACACAGTAAACACCCATTGGTTGGCTAAAATGGCAGCTTCTGAGTTGCCAACACACTTTATAGATGGCAAATTTGGATTAAGGTGAGAGGATTATCACAGGATTAGAGTGTTGCTGAGTTCCTACCAATATGAAACAGATGATTCAGAATAGCTTGTCATGTTATCAAGGCTGAATGGATAACGCTTCCTGTTCTAAATAAAATCTCTGGTATCTCTGTTGACACAAGATACTAAGATTTACATAAATCTCACAAATATAATTGTGGCCTCTGCTTGTCCAGTTATATTGGATGTTTTTTAAGTTTTAGACATTTGGATGTAGACAAGAACCTTGAAGAGACAAGGCTTGATAAAAGCAGCCAAGACAGAAAATCTACTGAAGGACTGGTAGTAGAAAACCTGAATTCCATCATATAAACTTTTTTAAAAAACCTTCAATATTTTTTTATCAAAATGTTTGAACACATTGTGGCATCTCAATGTCATCCTCAGACAGCAATGATTATTGGGATGGTGGTGTGTTTCTAATATTTTGAGGCACAAAATTTTTATTGGATTGAAAGTTCTAACATAGCTTTAAAATAGCTTTAAAAATGCAGGCTTTAACACTTTTTAAATCTAGAAGGACAAAACTATCAGCTCCCTGTATTGACATCATCACTCTGTCATTTGATAATGTTTGAAGCCTGGATACAGGTTACTGCAAATAGACTAGATCAGAGAATCAGCACAAGAAAAAGTATATTTTATTGAGATAGGCTTTAATAATGGAACCTAAGGAACAGTTTGTACTATCTCTTTTGTCTTTCTTATAACTTAGTGAATCTGGGAAATGTTTGCTGGGTCACCTCAAACTTTATCTAGCTTCCCAGAAATTAAATAATGTCTCAGTCCTCTTTGGCTTGGTAACTTCTTCTTGTGCCATACCTGTCATCAGACATTGGCGATCATGTTGGCGATAATATTTTTATCAACTGCCACATGAAAAAGTGCTGCTGAGTTTTGTCCAAACCAGTCCCTTAGATCTTAATTTTGCCTTGGTAACAGTAGCATATTTCTGTCAAGGTATCGCCAATATTCCAGTCCAGAACAGAATAACAAAGTTGGAAGGGACCTTGGAGATCTTCTAGTCCAACCCCCTGCTCAAGAGGAGACCTATACCATTTCAGCTGACCAGTGTCTCTTAAAAACCTCCAGTGATGGAGCACCCACAATTTCTGAAGGCAAGCTGTTCCACTGATGAATTGTTCTGCAGAAAATTTCTCCTTAGTTCAAGGTTGTTTCTCTCCTCAATTAGTTTGCCATCCATTACTTCTTGTCTTGCCTTCTCTTCCGGTGCTTTGGAAAGTAAGTTGACCCTCCCCTTCTTTCAGGCAGCCCTTAAATGTTGGAACACTGTTATCATCTCACCCTAGTCCTTTCCCCCCATTAGTTTAGACATTTCCAGTTCCTACAATTATTCTTCGTTTGTTTTAGTCACCAACCCCAGCATCTTTGTTGGTCCTCTCTGCACTATTAGCAGATTCTCAACATCTTTTTTATATTGACATGACCAAAACTAGATGCAGTATTCCAAGTGTGGTCTTACCAAGACGTGCTACTAACACTTCATGTGATCTTGATTCTATCCCCGTGTTAATGCAGCCTAGGATCGTATTGGCTTTTTTTGGTGGCTGCAGCAGCCAATAAATTTAAATAAACAAGAAAATAATAATACGGGTGCACACAATCGACTTGGCAAATAATTTATACTGGGAAGTACATGACAAAATCCCTACAGGTTGTGTTGGACCTCTCAGCAGCTCTCAGTTCTATTTACTGAATAATAGTGATAAAAACAATGCTGAACAATATTAATGAAAAACTCTATTGCTGGAAACTCACAAAAAATGAAATCAGTTGATGTACATGTAAATAAGATGCCATTCAGTAAATATATATGCATAATACTAACAAATCTATCCAAAGAACACAATTAATTATTCAAGATACACAACAAAGCTGAATACAATAAATGGCAGACTGGAAGAGCTGTTTGCCAACACTGCCAACTGAAAATCATCTTAAGTAGCTAGCAACCTACTGTTTTTGTGATTCAAGACAATGTATATAATCTAAACAATACACTGGTTTTTTTTTAAGTACGCCAGCTATATACTGGCAACTGATCAAAGCTGAATTACAAAACAGGGTGAAAAGTACATTTAAAACAGTAAACATTAGAACCTTTATCAAAAAAGCACAACAAAGAATGTTCTTCCTGCATCAAATTCAGGAAGTTCAGACTGCCCCAGGAGATGTTGATAAAATTTTACAGAAGAGTTATTGAGTCTGTCATTTGTACTTCTATAACTGTCCGGTTTGGTACAGCAACCAAGCAGGACAGGTACAAGACTTCAACAGAGAGTTAAAACTGCAGGAAAAACAACAACAATTGGAAACAGACTGTCTTCTATAAAAGACTGTATGTTGTGCAGATCAGAAGGAGGGATGAGAAGATATGGACATAAAGTGTTTCACCTCCTCCCTTGGAATGGTGCTATAGGGCAGGGGTCTCCAACTTTGGCAACTTTAAGACTAGTGGACTTCAACTACCAGAGTTCCTCAGCCAGCAAGCTGGCTGAGGAACTCTGGTAGTTGAAGTCCGCTAGTCTTAAAGTTGCTAAGGTTGGAGATCCCTGCTATAGGGCATGTCAAAGCAACTAAACACAAGGACAGTTTTTCCCTCAAGTCATCACTTTGCTGAACACCTAATTCTCACAGTGATATCTAATGTTTTTTTTATTTACCAATGTAGTATGGCTTTGGGTTCTTATTTATCCTTTTTATTATCTTCTTTACCACCCCCCTCTTATTGGTATTATTGTTATTGTTACTATTATTGTTGTTATGTTGTTTCTCCATATACACTGATAGCTTCTGCACTGGAGCCAAATTCCTTTTGTGTCTAATCAGGTATTGAATTCAACTGAATTCAATTCAAAATATTAGTTTGTCAGAAATACATAAACATATGGTCTTGAAAATCAATAAAATGCTGAGAGTTAAACATTTTTATACGATATCATGGTAAAGAAACCTCTTAGGCCTGGTTAATCAAAATGTTATTATTTGCATGCATCAAACTTTATACTGACAATTAGGTGCTAGCGAGTCTAACAATAGTACAAGATTTTGAACTCCCGCATTTCTTAAACATCAAATTACTTCCAAATACCACAATATCTGCAGCACCAACATGGGTTTCTGATTAATATAAACTATGTCAACTTATTTTTTTTTAAATAAAGTTTTTTATTTTTAAACACAAACATACACATACAAAAACATAAAAACATAAAATCCTCTTCCATTTTATATACATAGTGTGTCAGTTGGTTACGTATCTTTTGTGCTATACTTTTGTAGTCATTTACTCACAGAGAGCGGAGCTGGCATCCTGGCGGTTGGACAGGAGATCTTGATTCTCCAAGATCACCGTCAATATCTCAGCTGCTGGTCGGTCCCCATGGACCTAAACCGTCCCGTAGAGACGGTGATTGACAAGGGCACGTCCTGTTGATCCCAGGGACATCGCAAAGTCCCTGGTTGATCCAGGGAAAGCCCTTTTTGCCGTCGGCGGAAAGGCAGTCTCCCAAGCTGCTGAAGCTGGGACAGTTCCGGAACGGAAGAGACTGGAAGAAAGTGTGTCAGTTTGGTGAGATGAACTTTTACTTATTATTTCTTGGAGAGAACACCCTGAAAAAGTGAAAGTGGACTAAAAGTGAAGAGGAAAGCGGCGGTATTATTTATCAAAGTGAAAGTTTTGTCCTTTTCCCCCCCCTTTTTATTGGAATTTTGAACTTGGCAAAGCTGTTTTCCTTTTTAAGCTGGACTGGTACTTTTTAATCTTTTTATTTCTGTTTGTATTTCCTTCTCCTTTTTTAATAATCCTTTTGAAAATTCTTTTTTGATTAAGACTCTTCTGCTTGATTTAAGATTTATTTCTCTCCCTTTAAAAAAAAGGGGGGGAGATTCTACTTTTTCTTTCTTTCTCGTAGATCCTGGTTGCAGATTGAGGAGGGGGAATTGAAAGTGAAGGAAAGTAAGTAGCACTGCTGCCCAGAGGCTTGGATACATTGTTTCTTTTTCCTTTCACTAGTTTGTGTTACGATTAAGGACTCGGAGCTGTGTATTGGAAAAGATAGAAATGAGCATGGCAGTTTGTTTATAGGTGCTCATTTCTGAACAGATAGCTGGAGTTTGGAGTTGAAGTTGAAAGAAAGAAGATTGAAGTGACCTTGAAAAACTCTGAGCTGACTTATCAAAGAGCCTTGGATATTAGGCGGCAGAGGCTTGTTTTATATTAGAATTGCTTTTTACCTTTTGCCTCCCTTTCTACCCCTCCTCCCCCACTAGTGGGGCTCTTTTTTTTTCTTTTTAATTGGATTTTAACTTTTTAAACTAGGATCTACAATGTAAACCTTTTTTTTTTTTTTTGTTTTCTTTTTTTGTTTATTAAGAGGAACATACAGAATATTTTTCTTTTTTCTTTTGCCTTTTTCTTTTTATTTTTACATACCATTGCATATAATTGGATTAAGGTATACAAGTGCCTGAAGAGCATCTTTTTCCTTTTTTCCTTTGAAGTGACAACTGTTTGCCTTCGTATTTTTTTTTCTTTTCCTTTTTCCTCTTTTTTTCTTTTTTCTTTTTTCTCTCTCTTTCTTTACAGATAAGCATTACAAGATGAGTAGAAAGACAACAGCCCCAGCTTCTTCGATACCAACTCCTTCACCATCTGGAGGACAATGATCTATACAGACAATATTACAACAGGAAAAATAGAAAGAGAAAGAGAAGATTACAGATGATCATGCAAGGAATTCAGAAAATTGACCAAAAAATTGAACAGATGAAAAAGTGGAAAATATTCAAGATGATGATGATGAAATATGAAGACAGATTCAAAAAAATTGAAGAAGAAGATATACAAAGAGATAAGAAAATAGGAGATATTGATGTTCGTTTGAGCAATATCGAGAAGGGCAGGGGTGAATCATTAGGATAGGAAATGGACAAATCAGAATTTTATCTAAGATTTCAAAATATAGAAGGTGAAAACCTTGCTGAAATAATGGCAGAAATATTGGCAGAAGCACTGGAAATAACTAAAGAAAAGATGATGGATGGGATGGATGAAGTGGTTTCATGTCTACACAAGATATGCAACGAGGAATAGAGTACCACGAGAAGTTCACATCAGATTTACTAAGAAGAGTATTAAGACACAGATACTCCAGGTGGCGAGAGAGAAAACACTAAAATATAAAAATAAAGAAATTGTAGTGCTGAAACAGATACCAAGAAGAGTAAGAGAGATGAGAAGAAAATATTTATTCTTGACGAAAGAGCTACTTAAAAGAGGAGTAAACTACAGATGGTTGATGCCAGAAGGCCTTTTGTTCACTTGGCAGGAACAAAGACACAGAATTGACACAGTTGGAAAAGCTGAGCTATTTTACTTAGAATACTTTAGAGAAAAGGAGGAAGAAGAAAGAGGAAGTGTCACTAATTTAATTCCAAGAGGAGTGTATAGCAGTAATTGAAAAAGAAGAAGGTGCAGTAGGCAGTGAACCCAGAAAACAACGAGAATTGAGATCCACTAAGCAATAAAACGCTCCTATAAAGCTTAACATGGATAAAAGAAAATTGATTACGATTAACATAAATGGACTTAATTCAGCTATTGAAAGAAGGAAAGTATTTCACAAATTAGATAAATTAAAATTTGATATAATCTGCTTACAAGAGGTACATATTAAAAAGCAACATGAATATATACTAAAACAAGAAAAATTAGGGAAATTATTCACATCGCTGGCACAATCGAAAAAAAGAGGTGTGGCATTATACAATATATTAAAGAAACAATTTTGGCAGAACTAATTTATACAGATGATGATGAAAGGATTTTGATGGTGGAGATAATAGATAACAGGGTTAAAACACTTTTAATTGCAATTTATGCCCCGAATGATAAACAAGAGAATTGCTGTCATAATCTTTCTGGAACAAAGGAGAGGTTGAGATCATCCATGTGACCCAGGACAGCTGCTCCTTGTGAGTAGACTGCAGAAACTGCCATCTTTATGGTTGACTTATACATGAAACGGCTGAGAGTCAAGATTACATCACATTCGCATAACAGCCTTTATGGACCTAAAGCCTGACCAAACTATATCTTCATCACCTTTTCAGATTTTTATTTCATTTTATTTGTTACATATTGGATAAATTAAGACTGGCAAGGTTTTATTGTATTTATTGGGTGACTTTCTGCCTTCTTAAAAAACAATGGTATAAATTTTATTTTAAAGGTTTCAAAAGTACATGATTTTTTAACTATGCAACAAACAGGTATTTGGCATATGGATTTTGGAAAGTTAATAACGGATTAAGGGAACAGAGGGATTTGGAATTATACTGTAGTTTTGAATTATTTAGAAGATATTTTCTCATGGGAAAAAGGAGATTATTTTTTCTTTTCTTTTCTTTGGTTCTGATAAGGAGATCTTGAAGGCTGGATGTTAGAGCCAGAGAATAAAGAAAATGGAGCAGAAATCCTTAGTGCAAATTTTTGAATATTTTTCTTCCATATTCAACCACATCGTTGGACAGAATGTATCAAATGCTTGATAAAACTGACAGTGCATGTTCTAGTGAATTTACAAAACAGCTGCAATGAAAGTCTATGAAATTAATTTAAAGGAGGATTTAAATGTAGTACAACTGAATCTGATGGATGACTTATTCTCTAAAGAATATGAACAGGTATTAAACCAGGAAACTAATCTGGGTAATTATTTCTTCTGGATAGACAAAAAGCTCTGCTAGGACTTGCAAAACTTTTTTAGAAGTGACAAAAAAGCATAAATTTTACTTACTGATAGAAAAGCAATCTATATTAAAGTTCTGCAGGATTTCCACTTTAAAACACACATGAGCAGCAAACTATCTCTGAGATTTTGGGGGGAGAGAAGTTGTAGCTTAATTTTAAAAAAATATGGGCAGATTTAGAAGATTGGCTTGTTTGACCAGGGTAAAAAGAAAATAGATATATCTGGTTGCCTTTCTGAAATTTTGTTTACAATGATTGATTGACAAAGCATTTGGACCTTGTTTTCCTTATCTCTAAGAGATGAGCTATGGGAAGAAGAGAGGTTATGTTTTGTTTAGAGATGGTCATAAGCTCCTAAAATTGTTTTTCCCTTCTGGGTTAGGGTTAGGGTTTCTTCATTTATAATTCTTAATAAAATTATTTGAAAATATATAATGGATATCCAAGAAAAGAAACAAATAGATCAATGAACAATGAATTCAGAATTCTCACTCAAAGTACAAATGACCAAACTATCTTACTTAGGATGGCACAGGCCTATATCTCTGGAGAAGGGTCTAATAATGGGAAAAGTGGGAAGAAAGAGAAGAAGAGATGGCAACCAGTGTTAATGAGTGCATAATTTAAAGACCTGTAGGACCAAGCTACGGCAGATAATCGTGGGAAAAATCTATCTATGCATTTGCTAAGAGTTGCCACATACTTGATGGTATATAACAGTGTTGGTGAATCTTTTCAGCAGCAAGTCCCGAAACGGGAGCGCACGTGCATGTGTGCCAGAAACCAGAAGAGCAGCCGGCCATTGCATACGCGCACGCCAGCTGGCTGCTCTTCTGGTTTCCGGTGCACACATGTGCACTGGCCACCTGGTCTTCTGGTTTCTAGTGCACATGCATACGCAAAGACCAGCTGGCCAGTGTGTATGCGCGTGCCAGAAACTGGAAGAGCAGCCACCTGCTGTGCGCATGTGCACCTGGAGGCTACTCTTCCAGTTTCTGGAGCTCCCATGCATGTGAATACAAGCTGGCAGGCACGCTGGAACCCAGAAGAGCAACAGCGAGATGGCTCTGTGTGCCACTTTCAGCACGCGTGGCATAGGTTTGCCATCACAGGTATATAATCAAGCAACTTTGTATATTTTGTTTCAAAATATGAAGCTATATATAACACATGAGTTAATTTGATCAATTATACCAGAAATATCCATTTTAATTGGTAAAGGATCTTTAGGTTCTCAAAATGGGCGTTGGTATGTTTACCTGAGAATGCCTTTTCTATACACGCTGCGAGAGAGTCCAGGAATGGGTAAGACTCCTCCCTCTGACGTTATCGAGCTGAGTCTGCCATAGTATAAAAGCCAGCCGTGCTGCTGGCTCCCCAGCTTTTTCGGCGAAGAAACTTTACAGACGTAGCGTGTCTCTGGAAAATAAAACAGTGAAAACAACCCATCCCAACCAAGACCAGACAAATACAGGGTGGAGCTGGACTTCTCACAGCATGTATAGAAAGGGCATCCTCAGGTAAATATACGAACACCCATTCTCCTGGGTATACCAGGCTGCCGAGGTCGCTGCACTCCTAGTAGAGTGGGCTGTGAGCTTCTTGGGAACCAGAAGAGAAAAAGTCTTATAGGCAGTGGAAATACACGCCCAAGTACTCACAGCCTTCCTCTCTGTCGAGCAGGCTGAAGCCTCGACACTGTAGAAGAGCAGATCTCTGCTCTCCTTGATGGCACAGCTCCACTGGATCCTCGGGAGCTGTGCTGATGACTTTTTTCTTTTTGCTTTCTGTCTTTGATCTAAGTAGCCGCTACGTGAATAGGCAAAACTCCAGAGACACTAGCTCTTTAACATTCAACATTCGAAAAGCTGGGGAGCCAGCAGCACGGAGGCAGACTCAGCTCGATGACATCAGAGGGAGGAGTCTTACCCATTCCTGGATTCTCGTAGGAGCATGGAGAATTAATTTGCATACTTCATTTTTAACCAAATATATCAATATTTTTACCCAAGAACTTTCCCATATGGAGCCCAGTCATTTTTCCTCATTAATGTCATATTGGTCCAAGCCACTTTCTCTTCTAACACATTCAGGCTAACACATCTTGTTTTCTGAAAAATCACATATTTAATATATTAAAATATTTTAAAGCATTAATCACTAAAATTTGGAATTCAGGTATGAAACACAGCCTTATCACCTTCTGGAAGACCACAAGATAGCATTAGTTGTGCAATATCTTTCAAGGGGGGCACAGATGAAAATGAGAGTAGGAAGCTTCTTGGAGACAAATCAATAACACCACATGCATTCTTAAATATCTGCAACCAAAGGAACAGTCTGAACCTGCACCATCAAATCATGATATTTTGCTGCCAAACTTTGGGAATACATTTTTGGGAGTTTTGAAGGTTTCTTGTGGCTTGAAGATTACCCAACAGTTCTTTAAACACTCAAAAAACACTAAGGAAACAACGAGAATCAAGCAATAAAACTGGGGTGTAAACAAGAAACTGACAATCAGAAGGCATAGGGCAAAACACTATAAGGATTAAAAGAGTGAACTTGAGCTAAAGGACATGCCAGAAAGGACCAAGAAAAAGATATACACCAGAAGAACCAAATGCTTTTATACTACCTCCTTCCAGAAGGATCCAGGGGTCAATTAGAACAACAGTACCATTTCTGTTCTGTGACTCACTCAATAGGGCACATACAGAGATTTCAACAGCTTTGACAGTCACATAAATGAGAAATGGCTGCAAGTCAGAATCCAATTTCAACCTGATTTCAGATACTGTGAGATATATATGCTCACATAAACAGCACTAGATCTACAGATATCCAAATGGTCACTGGGCCTATATTTCTTTCAAAGTGTCTTTTTGTCTCTTAGTAAATACTGTTGAAATTGAGAAAAATGCATATCCTGGAGGAAAGGGAGCAGATTCAGGAAGACAGCACAAATGCTACAAAAATTTTTGTGTAAACCAAAACATTGTACACCTAATAAGGAACCAACATCATACACAGATTCAACTGCAAATATTTCAACCAACATTAGCACAAACAGGGTGCTGAGTATCACAAAGAAGTAAAGAACACATAACTACAACAAAGTTGTTAGACCAGAAATACTTATCTGTGACTTCAAAATGAACCATACATTTGACCAGGTACATATAGAAATAATTCACTAAGCAAACAGCCAAGGAGCCAGAGAATTGAAGTGAAGGAACCATCATCAGAATAATAACACTTAGATACAAGTTACCTCCTAATCAGGTACAAAATCAAGCTACTCACAACAAACTGACAAGGCAGAACCCTCAGAACTGAATTAATATCATGTCCAACTAATAAGTAGTTTCCAAGAAGCAACCAATCACCAAGCCCCCCCACAAACACACATCTAAGCTACTGCTATTCCATAACATCAGTGAGATAAGTCTTACCAGGACTTCTGGGAAGAATGGAAGACTGAAAACAGCTCTGCATAAGAGAAGCTGATGACTGTAACTAAGAACATGGAATTGATGCGGAACTTGGGCGTTGGTAGAAGTTACCGTGAACGCCCTTTCTATCTATGCTGCGAGAAAGCCCAGGATGTGTTGACTCCTTCCTAAGATGTCATTTAGCTGAGTCTGTACTAAGATATAAAAGCCAGCCACCGGAAGAGACCCCAGCTTTGGCGAAGATATTTGACAGACTGAAAGGTATCTCTGAAAGCACAAAACGAATACAGAAATATGTCCTACCCTCTCCAAACGAATCAAGGGAGGGGCTGGGCTCTCTCGCAGCATAGACAGAAAGGGCGTTCACGGTAACTTCTACCAATCCCCATTCTCCTCCATGCTGCATCGAGAGCCCAGGATGGGACATAACAAAGCTTGCATGTCCACGGGCGGGTCCTCGTCCAGCTCATCACACTGACTGTGGAACCACTAGTTGAAGCACCCGTCTGCTGAAGGCTGCAGTTGCCGAGGCAAAAGCATCCAGACGGTAGTGTCTGATGAAAGGAGACAGGGATGTCTACGTGACCGCACAACAAATCTCCTCCAAGGATGCTTGGGTCGCCCAGATAGCAGAAGTGGCCGCGCTTCTGGTAGAGTGCGCTGTCAGACCTTGGGGAACCGGCAGGGCAGCTTTGTAGGCCTGCTCAATGCAAGACCTGACCCACCTGCTAATAGAAGGAGAAGAGGCCTTGTGCCCCAAGTGAGAAGGGAAAAAGGAAACAAACATGGCTTCCGACTTCCTGAAGGAGGAAGTGCGCTTAATGTATATTCTAAGAGCCCTTCTTACGTCTAGCATGTGCCACTGCCACTCTAAGTCATGGTGCGGGAGGGGGCAGAAGTCAGGCAACATAATGTCCTGGGACCTGTGAAACCAGGTGTTAACCTTTGAAATAAATGAGGGGTCCAGACGGAGAACAACCCTATCATCGTGAAAGGAACAAAGGTCTTGTCCGATGGAAAGAGCAGCGAGCTCGGAAACCCGCCTGGCTGAAGGGATGGAAACGAGGAACATTACCTTCAGAGTCAGGAAACGGAGAGACACTGTTCTAAGGGGTTCAAAGGGGGGCTTCTTAAGGTATTAAGGACCACATGAAGGTCCCAGGAAGGATACCTGTGAACCACCAGTGGGTGCAGATTGGAAGCCCCTTTCAAAAACCTCCTGACTGAAGGGTGATGGTATAAGGAAGGAAGCGAACCCCATGAGAAAAACCGAAGAGAGGGCCGCAACCTGCCTGCGTACGGTGTTGTGGGCCAAACCTTTCTCCAGACCATGCTGAAGGAATCTAAGAACTTCTGCCAACTGGGCTGAAGTAGGAGAGAGACCCTCCCTAAGGCACTATCAGGAAAAGGCCTTCCAGGTGGCATCATAGATGCGCCTTGTAGAAGGTTTGTGAGACGTCAGGATAGTGAGGATGACCCTTTCTGGGAGATCAGCATCCTCTAGCCACTGTCGCTCAAGTGCCACACGATCAGCTGAAGAGAGATTAGATGAGCTGGGATCCTCCAAGGAGAAGCCACAGATATGTTGACCAGGTCCGCAAACCAGGGCCTCCTTGGCCAATAGGGTGCCAGGAGGAGGAGCTCCGCTCGTTCCTCCAACATCTTCCGAATTACTGCCGGAATGATGGGAAGCGGGGGAAAGGCGTAGAGGAGACCCTTGGGCCATCTGCACCGAAGAGCACTGGTCCCCTCTTCTCCCTGGCAAGGAAACCTGGTGAAGAATCTGGTGACTTGGGCGTTTTGAGGAGTGGAGAAGAGATCCACCTCCAGTGTTCTGAATCTGAGGGAAAGATCCCTGAATAGAGATGGAAGAATGGACCATTCTGCCTGGTCAACTAGGCTCCTGCTGAGCCAGTCGGCCTGGGAGTTGTCGACCCCGGAGATGTGGTCCACCGAGATCGACAACAGGTGTTTCTCTGCCCATAACCCCAACCGTTGAGCCTCTTTCTTGAGGGCTTTAGACCTTGTCCCCCCTTGCTGGTTGACATGAGCCCTTGCAGCCATGCTGTCCATAAAGACTAGAACATGAGAGCCGGTCACTGATTGCCTGAAATGCTTGAGAGCCAGAAAAGTGGCTCTGAACTCTAGCCAATTTATGGGAAGGGTCTGCTCTGACCTGGACCAAACACCCTGAGCTATCTGGCCCTGCATATGGGAACCCCAACCCAGGAGGCTGGCATCGGTGGTTATCACAAGCCTGTCTGGGTCCCTGAACAGGAGTCCCTTCCGATTGACGGGGAACGTCACCAATTGAGAGATCACTGGATTTGTGGCAGGAGCAGGACCTTGAGGGATGAGTGTCTGGTTCCTGCTCGTAGGTAGGGAAGCAGGAACCATTGGAGTGGTCGGGAGCGGAGCCGAGCCCACGGGACGATGCCAATACAGGAGACCATCTTCCCCAGAAGTTTGGACAGCAGTGACAGGGGGACAGTTTGATGTTGCTGGATCTGGCTGATGATCTCTGCAAGGCTCTTTCCACGAGCTGGGGACAGGAAAACCTGGCACGACGTGGTATCGATGACTGCTCTCAAGTGTTGCAATTTGGTTGTGGGAGAGAGCTGGCTCTTTTTGGTGTTGATGGAAAACCCATGGCTCTGGAGATATGACAGGGTAATCTGCAGATCCCGATGGGCCGCAAGGATGGAAGAGGAAAGAATCAAAATGTCGTCCAAGTAGCATTGGATCCTCACTGGAACAGAACGCAGAGATGCCCTCAATGCTGCCAGAGCCTTTGTTAAGACCCTTGGAGCCGATGAGAGGTCGAAGGGAAATGCTCGATACTGGTAATGGGTATTCTGGTAAAAGAAATGGAGAAACTGGCAATGATGAGGCCAAATGGGGATGTGGAGGTAAGCCTCCATGAGATCAATGGAACAGAGGAGGTCGCCCTCCTAAAATAGAATGCAGAGTCTGCATTTTAAATCACCTGCATTTTACAAATTGTTGAGGAATTTTAGATCAAGGATGGCTCGCCACATCCCCGAGGCTTTGGAAACGATGAAAAGGCGAGAGTAAAACCCACATCCCCGTTGAGGGGGGGAACAGGTTGAATAGCCCTGATTTCAAGAAGGTGTTGAATGGCCTGATTCATGAGGGTTTGCCTTGAAATGTCCCGAGAGACAGGACAGATCAAAAAATTTTCTGGGAGTGGCGTTAGGAAGTCCAATTGTAACCCTGACCTAATAGTGCTGAGCACTCAGGCATCCGTCGTTGACTCCTCCCATTTGGAGGCAAAGAGGGCTAGGCGACCTCCAATGGGTGGCGAGAACAAGGGATTACTTAGAGCAATGGAAGGAACAACCCCCTTCCCCCGAAAGGGCCGTTTACCAGTAGAAGGTTTTTGCCTGCCAGATGCTTCCACACATTGGTCTTGGCGTTGGGAGTACAGCCTCTGAGAGCGAGGGAATGTCTCTGCTCGAAAAGCAGGAGGGCGATAAGAAGCTGGGCGATAGTTGGCTTTCTTCCCAGAGGAAGAGAGAATTTTACGTTTATCTCTGGTTTCGATGAGATAAGGTTCCAGAGGATCGCCAAAAAGTTTATCGCCTGTGAAGGGAACTGAAGCCAACTTCCATTTTCGGTGTGACTCTGCCTACCAATTTTGGAGCCATAAAAGTCTTCTTGCTGCTACTGAAGATGCCATTGCCCTAGATACAAATTTGGTGGAATTGAGAGTGGCATCCACAGTGAATTCCGCCGCAGCGATAATTTTGTTAAGGTCTTGGTGAGACCGAAGGTCAGAAGCAGGCAATCTATTCTGGAGTTGGTGAAGCCACCGTATGGATGCCCTCGTGAAAAAGGATGCTGCTGTTGAAGCCCGAACAGCCCATGTGGTGGCCTGGTGATTGCGCTTGAGGGTCTGTTCTGAACATTTGTCATCCAGTTTCAGGATATCTTCTGGCTCAGTGGGAGTGCCAGAAGATGAGAACGAGGCCACAACTGGAATGTCAACAGAAGGCACTGCCAGGGCATTGTCCAGGGCTGCGCTAACGTTGTAGAAATGCTTATCCAGAGAAGATGGGCGAGGACCTGCCGAAGGGGAAGCGCACTGTTGCTTGACCATGTCCAGGAACAACGTGGGAAAAGGCAAAACTTCTGCATGCACTACAGGCTTGGAGAAGAGCGAGTCTCCTTGGCCAGAGGGATCTCCTTGTGGCTCAGAAGCCACTTCCTCCAGCTACAGCTTGGCAGTGACCAAGGCCTTGCTGAGTAATGGCCTGAAGAGAGTAGGTTTGAAGACCAATGCAGAGGATGTCTGCTCTGGGCGAGAATCTTCTTCCTCTGAAAGATTTTGGTCATAAATCTCACCCTCTTCACGCTCTGAACGAGAGGAGTAACTGTGTTCAGATGGTGAAGCCCCTCCTTCCTCATCAACCTCCTCCCATTCTGGTAGCAAAGAATGGACCCTGAGGTCCTGGGGCCTGTGTAAATCAGGATGATGAGGCAAGGAACTTATAGATTGACAAGGGAGAAGGTCTGAACCCTTTCCAGAGGTTGAAGAATTTGCTTGAAGCCTTCAGCCAATCCTTGCCTAATGGCCAATGAGACAACATCTTGGATATCCCCTGGCCTATGCTCCAAGGTAGAGGCAGAAGGCAGAAGGCCCGCTGCTGTGGGAGTGAAGGTGGCTTCAGGCCTAGATTGAGAAGAGGGTCGAGGTCTGTAGGAAGGGGGTGCATAGGGCCCAGAAGCCTGTTGGAGATCGAGCCCAGATCTGCTGAGGTCCTGAGGATCTGATTGTTCTGCGAAGGTCCCAGGAGACCAGGATGGAAGATGAAATTGCTCATATATAACTTCTCCCCTGGGGGGGGGGCTTGGCTGGGGCCCACAGGTATCACCTGAAACTTGTTGCAGTTGCCCTCTCATCTGCTGAATTGTTTTGTTAAACTGCCGCTCTAGGGCTGCATGCCTGCACTTCTCTGCCCTCAACTTAGCCTAAGTTGCCTTCTTAGGGGCTAGAGCCTTAGCTCTGATTTTAGCAGCCACTCCCTCTGGACTGATTGGGAGTGCTGCCTACGACTTTTTCTCTTATTGGGCTTAAGAGACTGATCCGCTGTGGGGGTGAAAGCTTTGCTTGAGCCTTATCCTGATCCATTTGTAGAAGGAAAGCTCTTGCGTTGGGAAGAAGCTGATTAGAATTTAGAATAATTCCTTTAGGGCATAAAATGGGCCTGGGCTCACAAAATGGCCGCTCACCTCGTGGTGGAAGGCTTCAATCCAAGATGGCCACTGACTAGGAAACCGGGCTCCGAGGTTGAAGAATCGCTCCTTAGGCTAAAAAAGAGCCCCGAGCGAAGTCAGCAGAAGAAAGCACAGCCCCCGGCCACACGATCAGCTGGCTGGCGCTGTTATCGGTTTGCCGATCGTTTTTACGATCGCTCAAACCGCAGGAGTGGGGGAGGTCTCAAGACACTGCCCAGCTTGCCTCCACAGTGCTCTGGCAATGTTGCTCCCAATGTTGCAGGAGAGGGAGCCCTGCTTTCCTGGAAGAGCAGCTGCCCAGATCCCTGGGAGCTGCTGAAGCGAGGAAAAAAGGTCTTGAAATTCATACTTTATTGCTATCTATCAGAACGCTTTCAGAGACACAGCTACTGACTGAAAGAAGCTGAATCAAAAGCTCGGGTCTCTTCCGGTGGCTGGCTTTTATATCTTAGTACAGACTCAGCTAAATGAGTCATAGGAAGGAGTCAACCCATCCTGGGCTCTCGATGCAACATGGAGGAGAATGGCTTCTTTAACTCTTTCTGAACATAGAAAAAAATGTGAATCAACCAAACCGCATTCCATATGGCTGCTCCTCACGAACTGGGAGCAGGATAAATTTGCCATAGTTGCTCAAGCCAAAATTGGAGCTTTCCATTGGACATTTCCTTTATTAATCCCAAAGATGCTTTTTCAGGAGGCAACTGGACTTTCTTGTTTTTTCTTTGAAGAGGTTTCACTTCTCACCCAAGAAGCTTCTTCAGCTCTGACTGGATGGTGAGGAATGAAGGATTTATATTCCTTGCAGACAGCTGATCATTTGCATCCTTTTTGAGTGTTGCTGAAACACTTGGATCTTTATAGTACAGACCTTTAGCTCTGCAATTTGGGATGAACATACTTCAAATGGTGTGGGTGTATGAACAGATTTCCAGGAAAAAATGCACACAACAGGAACCATTAGCACTACTCAGGGAGCCTGAGGACACAGATAAACATCCAAGAAAAACATCCATCCAAGTCCTTCCATTCCCCACCATCCAGTCAGAGCTAAAGAAGCTTCTTGGATAAAAAGCAAAACATCTTCAAAGAAAAACCAAAAAGCCTCCTGAAAAAGCACCTTTGGGACAACCATGACCTGGATGACTGACTTTGCTAAGTTAAAAGGCACTTTTCAGATATCACTGAATAATTTCTTTAAAGAGGTTTTTTGAAATGACAAGACTGAAACAGTAGGTGAGTGCCTTCAAACCTTAATATAAGAAAATGAAATTGTTTCTTTAAAAACTTTAAGAATTTAAAATAAGAATGAAAAAACAAGACAAGGCTCTGGCTGTAGAAAGTTTTAAACAACTTATGGGCTCTGAAAATATTGGAATATTTGATTCTGAATAAGGTTTTGAAATTAATTTTCAGGTATAAATATTGTTTTGTGGGAAGAAAAAATATTTTTGATACTGGATATATAACCAGAGACATATAATAAGCAACTTATAATGTTGTTCAGAGGCTTTTTGAAGAATTGCAATAAGACCTTGAATGACTGATATTAGCTGTGTTATCTGTTCTTAAGGACAGTCTGTTCCCATATAAAGCTGTTATATAAAAGGATTTGTAATAAAATCTGAGAATGTGAATAAGAATTTGCCACTAGACATACAAAAAATGGGTGAGTCTTAAAACTTAAGAACAAAATAAGAATGTCAGTCTCAGAGAGTAATTGAAATATTTTTTTCCCTTGCTAGACTTAAAAAGGTGTCTTTTAAAAAGTTTTGAAGAAATTTGAAACAAGGATCAACAATCATTTGAATGGATTAAGGAGCAACATTGTTTTTTATGCAAAAGGAAGGAACATAAAGATGTTTTACTTGATAATGGTTAAAATGGATCATGTTATTTTGGATGGTTCCTTTTGGACCTGCTGGCATCTAGACTAGAAAGATGTTGGATTTCCTTACAGCTTTAGATTTTGCTTACAGCTGGCATTGTGTTTTAAGCCTTTTTCTCTAGTCACTTGATGTCTCCTAATCTAACAGCATTTAAATAGGCTTAGCCTCTGTCTTTTCCTTAAAGCAAGGGATGTTTATGAACTTATTCTCTTTAAAAAGAGACATTGTCTCTTTTTGTCATCTTAAATTCAGCCTTTTGTTTATACAATGATATTGGGATCACTTTATGACTTTTATATAGGGATCTGTTTACAGTTATAAGCTAAGAGATGGCATGATGACTAACATTTTTTAATTAATGTTATTTTAGGGCTGTTTGGATATCTTACTAATTCCTTGGTTGGAGACAATGTTACTTATTGGATTTGCCTGTACTCAAGCATTGAGTTATAGGACAAAGAACTTTATATCTGTTAATTAAGATGAAGTGAAATTATAGTGATAGTATAACTTGTACTAATGAAATTGCTTTCTTGGTGTTTTTTCTCTCTATTTTTTCTTATGTGTTTTCTTGTACCTGTTATTCACTCTATTTGCTACTTCTTTTTAATATCATCTTTCACTATTGTAATTAAAACTTTTAATAAAATTATAAAAAAAGACATAAGTATTCTAAGCCACCTGATTTTTGAAACAAAAGGAAGTTCAGTGGGTTTGGAAATGACTTGTGAACTAATTATAAACTTTTCCAATAGAAAGCTCAACAGTAAGAAGAAACAGTGATTCACATTTTTCTATAACAACTTTGCAAAGAAATATATATTAAGCAAACTGTACATTTGTAATGCCTACAAGTTGTCTGACATTTATTTTTCCTTAAATAAACTAGGTATTCTCTCCAATTTTGGCTCCCCACCACCAATTTTCTACTTTTGTATTTATTGGGCACATATATTTCCCTTTGGGCTGTTTAAAGAATATTCTCCTTTGCTATAGCTTTATGTATGTTTCTCAAGTTCAAAGTGATTAAAAAATGTCTTATTTATCAGTGGGCTTACTATGACTCCTCTACACAAAATTACTACTAGAAGGAAGGGATTTATTTATAACAATATTTACTGAACCAGTATGCACATTTTTCTATCCCAAGAAATGAAGGGCAGCATATTCTTTACTTTATTGTTTTTTAATCAACTGTTCTCAAAAACCTATTCTTCAAATTGCTTTGATAAGTAATTAACCATAGCTTGTTCAAGTAAGGTCAACATGTACCTTTTATTGGCCACCCAATCTCAGCAGCCTGTTCCATGAAGAACCTGAATTCATTGGTTGAATCTGAATCTGAATCCATTTTTGTGTGTCAACATTAAGAAGCAGAAGAAAATGGAGGTAACAGGATGTTCAGCTGAGTGTAACACTAATGTAGTAAAGGCAAGGTGTGCTGTCTCTACTCAAAGAGGAGCAGGCAAGATGAGATATCTTTACTGCTTTGAAGATGAGAAAATTAAACTGCTGCAAATCATGGGGCATTACTAGAAAACACAGCATAGTACAGGTGAAAAACTATTACATAAAAGTGAACAGATGGATGTACGGCTTAGATAAGATACAGCTTACAGCAAGGGAGGGATTCAAAATCCCAGCAACCGGTTCACTGCCCGGTTGCCGGTGGGCATGGCCATGGTGGGTGTGGCCCACTGGAACTTCCTGTTTCTGGCTTCCGATGGGCCTCGAGAGCCCAGGGAAGGCCATTTTCGCCCTCCCAAGGGTCCAGAGGCCTCCCCTGAGCCTCTGGGAAGGCAAAAACAACTTCCCCTGGGCTCTGGAAGCCCACTGGAAGCCAGAAAGAAGCCTGTTTTGCAACTTCTGGTTTTTCCGGGAGGGCCATTTCTTATCCTCCCAAGGGTCTGGAGGCCTCCCCCAGGCCTCTGGGAAGGCAAAAACAGCCTCCCCGGGCTCTGGAGGCCCACCGGAAGCCGAAAACAAGCCCATTTCATGACTTCCGTTTTTTCCAAGATGAACTTTTTTGCCCTCCCAAGGGTCCGGGGGCGTCCCCCAGGCCTCTAGGAAGGCGAAAACAGCCTCCCCGGGCTCTGGAGGCCCTCTGGAAGCCGGAAATAGGTCCATTTTCAGACTTCTGGAAATTTTCTCCCCTCCAGAGCCTCTGTGCAGACCCTGCACTTACCTCCATTGAAAATGGGCTGCGTGGAGGCTCCTGGGAGTTGAAATACCGGTTCGGCAAACTTTAACAACTGGTTCATCCGAACCAGTCCAAACCAGTCAAATCCCACCCCTGGCTTACAGGTAAGATGTCTCTCTCTTTCTCTCTTTCTCTCTCTCTCCTCCCTTCCTCCCCCTCCTCTCTCTCATAAAGAGAGAGAGAGAGAGAGAGAGTGCATTACTACCACTACACTCTAAATATAGGAATGCCAGCTCTTTCATACTTTGCTTATGATATATCCTGAGAAAGAAACAGATTTTTGTTTTGCTTGATTTTAAATGAGTGAATCAAATACAAAAAAAACAGACTTTCAAGAAAGAAGCTAAGGGCTGGATAAAATGATTCCTTTATTGTACAAACACTTCCTTAGCTTAGACAAGTCAGGCACATGCCACAACTCCAAACAATCACTATGCCAATATGAATCCTTTCTACAGAGAAATACTGATGTTTATATCTTTAAAACATTTAGTTGCATAGTTGAAAATTCCAGTTTGGAACTTTTGAAAAATTGGAACATTTGTACAACTATTGTAAAATAGTTGTACAATAATCATTTTTAAAAACACAGCCTTCACGTTTATTAAGTCAAAAACTAAACTTTTTTAAAAATTCTGTGATGTTTTGAAAGAATTCTATTTAATCTGGGTACTATTATTATCCATATACTGAATCATGATGCATGTGTTTTAAATTATTGCCTTTTCCATATTTTTGTACAGAAAGCAAACAAGTAACATTTATATACTTTCCTATTCTTTTGAAATTATAAACGTATCTATCATTTAACATTTATCATTTAATACATATACAGTTCCTCAACTTACTACAATAGTGACTAGAATTTTCATTGCTAAGCAAAAAAAGTTAAGCAAAGCTGTTGCTAAGGGAGTCATGCACAATTTTATCATTTTTTTGCCATGGTTGTTAAGTGAATTACTACCACTGTTAAGTGAATCACATGGTTGTTAAACAAATCTGGTTCCACCCACTGATTTTGTTCATTGAAAGCCAGCTGGGAAGCTCACAAATAGTGATCATGTGACCCTAGAATGCCGCAACTATTGTAAATGCATGTCAGTTGTCAAGCACCTGAATTTTGATCATGTGACTGTCAGGTGCTGTGACAGTTATAACCACAAGGACTGGTCATTATTTCTTTCAGCACCTCCTAACAGAACACCGGAATGGCTGTAAATCAAGGCCTATCTGAACAACATATACATGAAAGAAAGTTAAAAGGAAATGTTGAAATAATCCACATTCAGATTCATGGATTTGAAATATATAAGCCAGTTTTCCCTACAGTGAATCTTTCCGCATGCTAGAACTGCAATTTGTACATTCCTAAAAGGAGCTAGTTTGGTGTAGTGATTAAAGGAATTAGAGTGTGAGTTCTAATCCTGTAAGAAGGCTGCTGGGCGAACTTTCTCTCAGCTTTAGGAAATTGGCAATGGCAAAAATTAACATAATGTGAATGTACAACCTATTGATGATTTAAAATATCTGCTAAAAATTACTTGTTTTTCTCTCCTTGCTCTATAAATGTCAGATAGTTACATATAGGAATCCAACATCAAACCTGTTCTAAGTATAGAAACAGTACTGTTCATTTGTAAATTGCTTATGAAGTGTGTATACAAAAATGACAACATAAGAAACAGGCATACTTCATAATATAAAAGCATAAAAGGCATGATCATTTGCCTTAGCTACAGCTAATGCAAAATGCATTCAGAACTTAACTGCTAAAGTTCCAAACCATTGGGTTCAATGTGATGTTAACACAATTTGACAAGAGATATTGGCTTCTGCATGAATCTATCTTCTTTCATTAAATACCTATATATAAATGGATCATTCTAAAGCTCATACATACTCTATAATGAAACCTTCCATTAATATATTCCTTCTCACATACGGAACAAGGGTACAGGCAATCTCCTGTTTAAGAATGAGTTCTGTTCCCTAACTCTGTCTTTAACCCAAATTTGTATTTAAGTCTCAATAAGGTTACTGGACCTCTACTTCTGTATATCAAGGATGAGAAACAACAAAAACAAACCTGTTATAACTTTAAGTTTTATACCTCAAAACTGAAGTATAAATATCCAGCAAGGAGAAACCAATTCAAGGAAAACATATTGGAATTCAATCTCTCCTCCTCCTGAAGTGTTAAAGTTTCCTGAAGAGAAAATGATCTGACTAAAAAGGACAACAAATTTTCTTCCTCAAGCCAACAAACTGCTGAAGCCACACAATGCTTCCATTCATTGCTGAAAATAGGCTACCTATGTATTAAAAATACACAAATGATGTTGTGACACTCGTGAAAGCATTGCAGTTTCAGTGATTTGTTAACTTGAGGAAAGAGTTCTGTAAGGTTAGCTGTCATTTTGTAGCAGGTAGCCCCATTCATATCTAGGAGTTGCCTTTAAGTTGGATATTCTTAACCTGGGGACTGATGGGTGTAGTTCAACAATGCAACATAAAGTATGATCTCCTTTTCCTTCAATCAATTAACTGGGACAGTTGTTGGTTTAGTGGTTAATTAAGTTGCCAGCTGCTTCTATCATTTCAGCTAGTATTCTGATACTATTCTAGCCTCATTACAGATCTCTCTTGATCAAAAGATGAAAACAATTTTCTGGAATACTTAACATGTGTTGCTTTATAGCAGTCCATTGTTTTTCTTTTCTTTAAAGCATAGAGCTTTTCTGTAATTACTGTTTTAATGTCACTCGTCTTTCAGAAATCTCAGGCATCCCCAAGCCATCTACTAACCTGAAATGGCCAACTGCTGAACATCAACTATAGAGTAGCACTAGGTGTAAGTGTGAACTTTTTCTGAGACACTTTATACATTTTGTTATGAACTATGGTGGTGCAGAGGTTACAATGCAGTATTGCAGGCTAACTCTGCCCCTAGGCCAGGAGTCTGATCCTGACTGTCTCAAGTTTGATTCAGCCTTCCATCCTTCCAAGTTCAGCAAAATAGGTCCCATATTGTTGGGGGCAATATGCTGACATTTGTACACTGCTCAGGGAGTGCTGTAGAGCACTATGGAGCAGTATATAAGTCCAAGTATTATTGGTATCTTGCTGATTTTCTGTAGTTGGATCATGAAAACTATTCATGAGGAGAAAACCAACTTCAAAATAAAGAGCATGGCTCAAGTCTCTGACACAATGCATATTGGTGGGGTGCAAAATCTATATATGAAAGCTCATCTGATTAAATGAAGACTAGGATGCATCAAGGAACATTTTAACTTTTCTCTGCATTTTCAAGAATTGCTGACAAGATGTTTTTGTTTCTGTGTATCAATTTTCTGTAATACAACAGAGACTGTTGCAATAATTATAATGGATTCAGCTCTCTTTTCCATTCACAATTTTAAAAAACCAGTTATGCTTTAGAATAAAGAATTAAGCTTTTAAAAATAACATGTCTGCTGCTAACTTCTTATTAGTACAATTTCTTTATAAATTAAGAAATTTGGTTTTATTTTCAACAGCTGGTTCTAATATGGTTACATTTAACTGTCATGACCAGCAGACTTTAAATACCCAACATTTAACTGTCATGACCAGCAGACTTTAAATACCCAATTACTACTTTTGGGATGCAAATTTATAATTGCTTCTAGTCAGTGGACCAACATAATAAAGTGGGGAGGGAAGGTTTATATGTTTGAAGAGATTCTCCTACAGAAGTTTTTTATTTCAGATGAATATATTTTGCATGAACAATTATCTGAAAATGTGATGGGTGGTCTGTGGGCTCAGATCTTCATCATTTTGCTATCTCTTCATTCAAAGATATCTATTTAGAAAAAAAATTGTTTAAAATAAACACAATCCTATGTCCTAGTCATCCATCTTGTCCAAGACCGCATCATCTGTAAAATAGTATGCAGACAGTGCATTTTTCTTTTTGCAAAATCTGTGATCAGAGCATAATGCACTGAAAATGCTGAGACCCCACAAAGAAGAATTTGAACAAACTGTTCTCCAGACATTTTTGATGTTCTTCTCCACTTCCACAATCCTTTTGAATCTTACTACAGGCCTTAAACTGTATGCTATAGAAATTGCTAACTATATTTTTTTTTTGATATAATGCATAATTTGGAAACAAACTAAACTGGTATTTCCTATAGAATTAGGCTTGTTCATGCACAAAATTTAAGAGGATCATAGAAAAAAAAGCCCTTTCTGAAAAGGAACTGCTTTATATTTTAACAAGAATACTGACAGTTTCTGAACCACCTCATCTGGGTAAGGTGAAAGAGGAAAAGAAATTAAAAAATGTAAACCTTAATTTACATTTTTTACAAGAACTGTAGACATTGTGGAGGGAGAACTGTGTTAGTTTATGAATACAAAACAATCAGAAGGAATCTGGTGAGCCTTTTCCAATAGACACATTTTATTAAAAAGTCATAAGATTTATGAACTGCAGGTTACTTATATGAGATGTACATAGAGGATAAATTAATGTAAGATTTAAATTGCAACAGAAAACACATTCCCTGCACACACACACACACAAATGGTATTTTATACACACTGCAGCTCACTTCAATGCAATTGCTATTTCAGGTAAACTGGGAAATGTTGAATAAATTAATGAAGTTTCAGGGAGAAAATTGCCAAACATTTTAAAGACAATTATGGATCTGTTGGTTGGAATGATTTTTTTTCATATTTCTCTAAGTTGTTTAGAAATCCTCATTTTAGTTGTAAACCATTCTTTGTCAACACTCCATAGTTTCAGAATTTATGTACAGCAGTTACAAAATAAATCAGTGCACATCACAGAAGGGGTTTAGCATCACACAGTTTTGGAAAATAATAGTTTCCCAAGACAATTTTGCATATGAAATTTGCTCATTTAATTTCAAAGGGATGAAAAAACATCCTATAGCGCATTAATTGCTAAAAAATGCTGTTTCAGCTAACAAAGTTATAATTTATTCTCCATCAGCAGAGCAAACATGTGCTCTGCATGAAAGAACCCTGTATTAAGTTCCTTTTAGCCTTTTAGTTTTTGCTTTCCATGCAAATTTGATATGAAAGACAAACTCTACATTTTGCACATGAAATAAAATCCAGCTGAACCTTTGAACCAAAAGTTATAAACTTAAATTCTTTAGGATTTCCCATAGTCTCCAGAAGCCTCTGTATAATACATTTCAGTTATTCAATGTACATCGTGCATTAAGGAGCCTCTGTGGCAGTAGCTAGAGTGCAGTACTGCAAGCTACTTCTTCAGCCAGCTGCCTACAATTTGGCAGTTCAAATCCCACCAGGCTCAAGGTTGACTCAGCCTTCTATCCTTCCAAGATGGGTAAAATGAGGACCCAGATTATTGGGGGCAATATGCTGACTCTGTAAACCACTTAGAGAGGGCTGTAAAGCACTATAAAGTGGTATATAAGTCTAGGTGCTATTGCTATTATCTAGAAAATCCTACTGCACCAGTATTGGACAGTCTTATAACTTTAACAACATGATATGCCATGGTCATCAAAATCTGAACATACAGGCAATTATTATGCTATTCTCCACGCTGCAAGAGAGTCCAGGAATGGGTAAAACACCTCCCTCTGACATCATCGAACTGAGTCTGCCACTATATAAAAAGCCAGCCCCATTGCTGGCTCCCCAGCTTTTTGACTCAGCTTCTTGCACATCAATGAGCTAGTGTCTCTGGAAATTGGTTGCATTAAAACAAGCAAAAAGAAAAAAAAAGCAAATAATATCTTTAACAGCATTCTCAGGTAATTATACCAATGCCCATTCTGTAATAATTCCATATCTTAAACATGATGATGAGAATATTTATTGATGAAGAAATCTACCTTATCTGGGCAACATTTATACATAGACTTCATTTATAGCAGTCAGTCAAAATGATTTGGTTAATTTTGGTTTCATGTGTTACATGAATCCTGACATTGTGATGTTTAACTATAGGATTTGTCTGTCTATGATTTTTTTAATTTATTTTTATTTAGTTTGATTTGTCAATCGCTTATAAGATAATAGGTATAAGTACAGTGTATATACATAGTTATGAATACATGAAATGGGTACATATATGAAAAATAAAAGAAACAATAGGACAGGGACGGTAGGCACGTTGGTGCGCTTATGCATACCCCCCTACAGACCTCTAGGAAAGGGGTGAGGTCAATAGTAGACAATCTAAGGTTAAAGTTTTTGGGGTTTGGGGAAGAAACCACAGAGTCAGGTAGAGTATTCCATACATTGACCACTCTGTTGCTGAGGTCGTATTTCCTGCAATCAAGTTCAGTGCGGTTAACCTTGAGTTTGTATCTATTGTGTGCTCTTGTGTTGTTATGGTTGTAGCTGAAGTATTCATTGACAGGTAAGTCATTGCAATGTATGATTTTATATACCATACTTAAATCAGACCAAAGACGGCGTAATTCAAGGTTTTCTAGGTCTAGAATTTAAAGTCTGGTGGCATAAGGTATTCTACAACGAGTAGAGGAGTGGACAACTCTTCTTGTGAAATATTTCTGGACTTTCTCAACTGTGCTAATATCAGATACGTAATGTGGGTTCCAGACTGATGAGCTGTATTCGAGTATTGGTCTAGCATATGTTTTGTATGCTCTAGTTAGTAGTGTGATATTACCAGAGAAAAAGCTACGTAGGATTAGGTTAACAACTCTTAATGCCTTTTTGGCTATGTAGTTACAGTGGGCTCTAGCACTTAGTTCATTAGAGATGAGTATTCCAAGGTCCTTTACAGAGCTTGGATCATCAACAAGGTCTTGACTATTCAGCTTGTATTTTATTTTCTGATATATATATATATATATATATATATATATATATATATATATATATATATATATATATATATATATATATATATATATATATATTTGCCAAATGTAAGACAGAGCATTTATTTGTTGAGATTTGAAGTTGCCATTTGTTTGACCATTCTGATACATAGTCAAGATCTTTTTGAAGGGTAACAGTATTGTCTGTGGTATTGAACAGCTTTACATCATCAGCAAAGAGAACGCAGTTGCTCTTAATATGATCACAGAGGTCATTTATGTTATTTTAAGTCATTTCTGATTCCTGGCAATTGCCTGATAGAATTTTGAAACTCTTTAACACTGCTTCTTTCCTAATGCTGAGAATGGGTGGCTTTGTGCCTAAACCAAGACTAGAGCTCCTAGTTTGCAGGTTCCTATCCTGATGCCTATCCTGACAACACAAAGTGGCCCTCAGCTATAGTTTATGGTTTAGTGCAATTTATTCAAACCATGATTAAAGAAATAATGGCTTAGTGCAACAGTCAACTGGTACATATATAGCTATGGCTCTCCATCATAATAATGCCCTGGGATCTTACATAAGACCCACAAACATTTTCAAAAAATTGAAAATAATACAGCTTCAATCCAATACTTTGAGATAGTGCTTACCTTTACAGAGAATAAGGTAACAAATAAACTGCAATGAAAAAAATAAGTCCAGCTGGGAGCTCAAAACTGCAACCTTATTAGAAATTAAGCAACTGTTTTATAGTTAATTTCAGTTATTTTAGCACTGAGCAACAGGTATGTATTTGACAAACTGGCCATTTTGTGATTGTGCCCATAATTCACTTTCAAAAATCCAAATGTGCTCACTGACTCAAACATTTGCATATCTGTGCTCAGAAACACTGCACGTGAAGAAAAGCTACTTCTAAGCACTCCAAATTATGTTTGATCAAAACATGGAAAGGCGAAACAAGGTTCCAGTAAATGAGAATAGGGTAGAAACTAAACAACCTACTTCACAATTGGAAGCACATTCCACTATGACAAAGTCACATTTTCATTCAGTCCAGTAAATTTTACTATTTCATAGGCACCACTGAAAACATTCTATCAAGACCTGAATGTGGGGATAGTTACTAAATTAGATAGCATTGAAAGGGAGAAAACAATGGCTATTAGGGTTGATGTTTATTTGCTACTTCCAAAATACAATGCCATGCCTAAAATATTTGCTGACAGAGAGCAACCATGAAGGAAGGCTGTCAACCTTCTGCCCATGCTTATAGTCATCCTAAATGCACCAGCTGGTCACCGCATGACCATGAGTGCTGGACAGGATGGTTGTTTATCTGTTTCAGCAGGGTTATTCTTAAGGCTTTTGTAACAACTACGGTATATAAAGCAATGCTGTTCCCACCCATTGTTTAGATGGGTTCTTGTGAATCTCTTTATAGGTGGCCAAAGGGAGGAAGGAACAGTCCAATTACATTAAACAGTAGGTGGTCCCTTTTTTCTCTTAGACACTTAATTGATCCTCCTTTCCTCTGTGCAAATAATCCTAGTCAGGTTTGAAAACTAAAAATTGGATGGCTCATTGAAATGAATTTTGAATAGTACACCCCATAGAGCAGAACGCTTCAGGGTGCCAAACTTAGACTGTTATGGAGCACCACGAGAAGCCTGCAATAAGAAAAGCTGTTAAAGCTTAAGTCCTTTGTTTGGAATATTACCTGTCAGTCAGAACTGAACAATGTTATATGTTTGTAGAAGATCAATCTTTCAATATTTCTGGCCTAAAATGGAACCGTCTGATCATGTATACTTCAAGTTTTGATTGGAAAGCCTTTGAAACATTATTAACAAAAAAACACAGACACTCAGTGGAAGCACATGAAATATTTAAATATTTTTCAGGTAATTCAGAATTTAGCTCTTCCATTACTGGTAGTCCTCGACTTAAAACAGATCATTTAGTGACCATTCAAAGTTACAAAAGCACTGAAAAGTTTTTATGATTACAACCACTACAGCATTCCCCACGGTCCTGTGATCAAAATTCAGACGCTTGGCAATTGACTCATATTTATGACAGTTGCAGTGTCCTGGGGTCATGCGATCCCCTTTTATGACCTTCTAACAAGCAAAATCAATGGGGGATAGCAGATTCACTTAACAACAGTTTGACTAATTTAACAACTAAAGTGGATTATTTAAGAACTGTAGCAATAAAGGTGGTAAAATAGAGCAAACTCACTTAACAAATGTTTCACTTAGCAACAAAAATTTTGGGCTCAATTGTGGTCGTAAACCAAGGATTACCTGTATTTTATGTTGGCTCAGTTCAGCTCTTCTTTCAAAGAAAGGAAACAGAGTCCCAGAGTGTGTGTAATGGATTTTAGGAGGAATGTTCAGGATCTTATCAGTAGAACTGGATAAAATTCACTGTTTATGTCAACCACATACACTGTATATGAAATGAAATTGAATGCTGGGTAACTTCAAAAGAAGTCTCCAGGATCTGTAACATTTAAACCAGTCAGGCAGTGGTGGCCGAATACATTAAGCTAGAAAGCTAGCCACCTAAAGAGCATAAGGGGAATTTTTCCTATCTGTATTTATTTTTTCAACCTTTTCATATTTCCGAACAGCAGTTGGTCCAAAATGCATTTACAGTTTCTAAGTGTCACTGCTTACAATTTTAGTTATTTCAATCCCATTCCTATTTCTACTAGAAGGACAATTTCACAATAAAACCCTAGTATAAACTCTCTTCAATTCCTTAGTATAAAAATTAGGGTGTCCTATGCTTTGAAGCTCCACTTAACCATAAGAACTATGTCAAAAACACAAAATGTTGTTTTGCCTCAGCAGAATAAGGATTCTCTCCCCCACATTTGACCTATTTTCATGTCTTTTCATAATTTGCATCTAGGTTGGTACCATACAGTAAAAGAAACAGCTGACAGCTAATCACAAATAAGAAACTGATAAAAGAACCAGACAGAATATTTAGGAAATGAGGACAAGGCCATTTCATAAAAGGAAAAATGAGGCGAAGAATCAATGAGAGGATAGAAAATCCAGAAAGATGTTCATGGACCCTGAGTTAATTTTTTTTTTAAAAAAAATCCAGTTTGGGAACATCAGTAAATTGTTTGAATGAAAAAGAAAGTGCAGGTATGTCCCTAAGTCGAGTCGTGAAATGGACTGTAAGATAACCTTGAGGACAGGAGGAAGAGTCACAACAGACAGGCAAAAGGAATCTCAGCCTCTAGAAAAAATGGGCTGGTGAAAGCATCTCACAAAGGACCCTCTCTGGCCTCTTGGGCATAAAGGAAGGGAGAAGAGACATGCTTTCAACCCAGTAAGATTCTGTTACTAAAACCTTACAGTAAAGGCAGGTGATGTTACAGCTTCCTTACAGTCCTATCAGCTGTTATTGCTCCCTTACTCGACCTTTAGCGTATGTGATTATTCACTATCTTTTCTTCTCTATAATATTCTCAGGGTTTCTGTATATTTGACTCCTATCTTGGTTTACAACTTTTGTAATTTTTTTTGAAGAAATAGTGCATTTACAGTGCACTATTTATAGTCTCTGCTCTGCGCTCCAATAACCTCCTGTGCTGTGGTAGAAATGTCCCCTCTTCTCCAATCATAACTTGTTGCTCTCCTTGGCCATTTATCTTGGACCCCAGGGCTGCTTGACTCCTTCTAAATAAGGAGACCCATTGAACATTGTGCTCTAAATTCCATTTTTTAAACTAGTTTGCATGTCAAACTTTTTTTTTTAGCAAGGAAAATCTTCCTAGGATTTCTTTTCTTCTATCTTAAGTGAAAGTAATTGTTAGGAATATAAGTCACCTAATAGGTATTTGGGTTAGAAATATATAAACCAGGATAAACATTTTAAAACTGTATCTTTAAGAAAATGCAAAACTGTAATTAGGTGTGGTTTCTCAAACGGCCATAAGATGGAGCCAGAAACCTGGTTTGTCTTAGTCTGAGTCTCAGAAGAGTGTATCTCCGTTTCCTTCTGTTGGAAAGTATTGCCGTTCCTCCATTTTTCCTAATTGACTGCTATTTCTGGATTTGATGTTTGTTACTGAACTGTTTTCGACACTGGAATTTGTTATTGGATTATCCCTGGATTGAAAAACTGACTGATTTATCTATGAATGACTCTGGACTGCTTATCTTAAACTTTGCTTAAACTTTTTGGAAGTAAAAACCTACATTTACTGTACAGTGTATCTGTGTACTGTGTGTGTATTATTCAAACACTACTCTCTATACGTCTCCCTGTATGCGCTCATTCTCCTAAAGGGGAATTACCTCAACAGTAATAATGATGAATTACAAGAGGACAGAAGCTCATAGCTGCCTATGGAAGCTTTGATAATTTCACCTGGTTTTTAAAAAGATCCATCAAATTTTTCATAATCATTTTGTTATGAAGTTTCACCTGTCATATGGTAAAAAACAAAAAGAAAGAAGGCAATTTGAAATTTCTTCAGAAGGTGTCAGGCAGCCAAATATTCATGAAATTGTATTGTTAAAATGTATACAACATAATACTAAAAGCAAAACAGAAATTACCTTCTGTTTGGCTGGAACTGATGGTGGCAATACAACAACTCTGATAGGCACTAGGATACATTGTATTAGCAAGTTGGAAACATCAAAGCATTTTTAAAGCTGGCTAACAAGCAACACACAGATAGCTTTCTTATGACATAAAAATCCAGTTCAATTTAATAATACTTGCTTATTGCAACCATGATACTAAATAAAACAATCTGGATTTTCCAGGGGGTTATTCAGGAAGTGTTGGATAAGTACTTGCAGCACAGTTCAGTAGAAGAGATCAATTAACTTGCTGAACTGTCTTATGGAAGCTGGGCTGCCAACTAAAGACATATGGGATGGGAACAAAGTTTAAGACAATCTAATTACAGGAGGGATCTTGAATTGCTCTAGGCACTGCATTTAATTTATTGCAAATGACCCAAAAAAGTTTGTTACTGAAATTTTCTAAGACATAGTTCTGAAACAGGCATTTTAGAACCATCCAATACAGAAACTATTCTCCACATGATTATATTTTAGGCCTTTATTTTCACTGAAAGAACATAAAATATATTTTGAAAAATGTTCAATTCAATGTCCCATTGCTATTACTATTGCTATTCTTGGATAACAAGAGAAATACTGTATTTTTGAAGAAAAAACAAAAAAAAAATCCACTTGCCTTTTGGAAAGGCATCTTTTTGGACCTTTCAATTCAATGTGAACTGATTAATCCAAAGTGATTCCATTCATTCCACTTTTTGGAAAGCTCTCCAGATAATTCCCTGTTTAGTGTCTTGTAGGGAGATTAGATTGATTGATGTGATTCTTATATTTTTGTTCTTTTTGATCCTATGGTGAAACCGTCCTGTTGATTTTTGTTTCTGTATCTATTCCATTTTGCTGATTATCTTATCTTCTTTCGCCCAAGGACTATATGTAGCAGCTTTCTCCAAACAGCCACAATAATATAGTCTTATTTTCCTCCAAATGGCTCTAATCTAGAGATCCAGGTTCAATCTTCCAGTAGGTCTATGGAATTCATCATATAATTAGTAAGTTATTGATAATAATGAGAACAATAGGCAGTATCTATATTCCTCCTGAATCATTCAACATCTCCCATACATTACCTTAACAATCATAACCACAATTTCTAACATCACCTCTTTCAACCCTTACTTTTTTATTCTTTGGAAACTGAAGCAATAGCTTGATCAAGATAGGAAATTCAAGGCTGAGGAAGGACCCATGAATATCCAGGTTTAAACATCACACTTTTTGCCAGTACATTAGATTTGTTATTAATACTGTTCTTCTTTATTAAAACTTGCATGTTCCATCAAGTGTCTGCTATATCATCTCTTTCTTGCTCTTACATCGATTTCCCCAGTGATCCATCAACAAAATTACCACATCACTTTCTTTTTAGAGATCAGGAATACTTGCCAATGGAAGCAAAGGTGCTGCAGATGTTATTTGCCTCAAGACAATGAACATAAGTGGAAATGATACATCAGCTATCTTGGGAGAAGCAGGAGTAAAAAGCAAAAGAAAGTTTTATTTATGACTGAACTTAAAACAGAAAGAAAAACAAAGCATAGCTCCTAGGTATCTTATGAGAGACAAAACAGTAATAAAGCTAAAGCCATAAGGGGGCAATTGACCGCCAAACTAACCAACAAATTATGAAGAGAGATGATTATGGGAAATAATTGCCACAAGGCATCTAGAAGGCATCCTTTACAGAACTGCCTAATAAGACTATCCATCTATCAATGATACCAACCAACCTTAAAAAAAAAAACAATTCTAAATCTCAGGTCCATATCCCAGATTCATCCATTGCATTAAGCCATAGCTTGCTTAACTAAAGTTTATAGAACAAACACCTAGATTTTATTACACCAGCAGAAATGAACAATTGAGGCAATTTCAAAAACAGATCCAAGAACAAGGAATAAGGTTTATTGGGGGGGAAAACCGAAAGCTGCTATCACAGATGTTCAGCAACTATGTTAATTTGAAAATAACTGTTTTTTTTAAATATTTTTTTACCTTCTAATACTTCTTTTCTTCTTCATTTCTTTCATGGCTTACCTCTTCATCTCTTTGGAATGAATTCACTTGTTTGCACCTGTTCTTGGTTTTGAAACTGTCAGACTTGCTAAACATTTTTTCCTTACTGAAACCTTTTATATAAATCATAATTATATAAGTTTACATCATAATTATGGTTAAAAACCAGAATAGCTGAATTCAGCTAACTTAAAATGAAGCAAACCACTTTACAGCTTACCATCAGGTGTGAACACAATATATATTTGATAGCCAGATATATTTCAACTAGGTACTTGCACACTGCAGCTGTGATCCATGATGCTGACTGTGAAAAAGAGTCAATTTTTGCATGTTTATCCTTTTGCACTTCTAAGCCCATATAAAATATGCAACTCTATTTCAGATTTAAGGAATACTTTCAAGAAACAAATATATAGCCATTATCAACACAATATATACTGGGAGACTATGCTGCTGCAGTTCACATTGAATAACAAATGAATAAATGCCCCTACATGGAAACAGATTTTTATTTTGAATGCTTTCATCAAAATGTTAAAATTACAATGACCAATTAAATTTTTAAAAATCCCCTTTTCAACAATCTCAGCAGGATAAAACCAAGTACTGGCCAAGGCCCCAAGAAAAACATAACCAAGCAAGTTGACCAAGAACTTCCATTCCACCATCAACCTCAGCTTCAACCTATATACAGAACAAGTTTGATGTTACAGTAAAATTATATAATAAGTGTATAAACACCATGTTACGCAGCAAAACAACAGATTTCCACGCATACCTCCATGCTTTTAATTTCCATCCAGAATATATCACCAAATGTAACATCTATTGCCAGGCTCTACTATACAACTAAGTTGTTCTCAACCAGTTTACAGAGATGTTTACCTAACAAAATTAAATCTGACATTCAAGAGATTGAATGATTGACTCAACAAGATCAACACACAAATCAATAGAGCCAAATAAATTTCTATAGCTTGACAGAGCACAAAAACAGAATAACAAAACACCACTTGGTTGTCACTTTCAGCTTATAGTTCAAGGCAGAAAATTGCACCATTATAAAGCTACAGACCATACTGGACAATGTCATCACACTTTCTTAGGTATTGGCTATAGTCCCATATTTACATCAAACAACCACTCAACCCATAGCAGATTGTCACAAAAACATGAAACAACAGAAAAATGATGCCAACATGGAAACCCATATCTTGCAATGAATCCAGATTTGCCCCAACATTTACACCAATAGCACAATCATTGGCCCAAACAACTTTATACAGTGTTAGTGGTACCTTAACATGCTCCTCCTCTAATGTCATTTATGGCACCATTTGCCAGCAATACTGCTCTGGATTTTATACTGGATAAACAAACCAGAGGAACTGAAATAGATACAAATTTGATCTCAGGACTGGAAACAGTAATAGTAGAATATTTTAGCGTCCCAGGGCATTTAAATACAGATCTATTTAAATAGTAATTATTTCAGACTAATCTAACTACACCAACAAAGAAAACTATTTACATACAGATCTATTTAAATGGTAACTATTTCAGAATAATCTAACTATACCAGCACAGTAGAGTGGAACTGTGAAAATCACATACATCAAACATTTTCAAACTATCTCAGAAAGTCTTAACAAACACACTGTGATTATCTATTGATATTGATAGTGTATTTGTTTATATATAACCTGAATTTCTTCAACTACCTCCTCTCCCAAATCATCCCAAATCAAATCTCATATATGTTTATCTATTCTAGGCATATAATAAAATGAATTGCAGTTCACAAATATACTTTATGTATTACTTCGAAAAAAATGTTCTGTGACTTATCCTGATATTTGGCTAGCATAGAATTACCATCCTCCTATAACAAAAAGAAAAAGTAAATAGTGTTTTTGAAAATTGGAACTTAATTATTGCTTGAATATTGCAGACAATTAAAGAACTGAAGCCAAATTTCATTGGTTTCAGAAGTTTTCAGCATGTTTTACTCAAAGCAATTCATACTGATTCCAACTGCATTGCAATTTTATATTTATCAAAAATGCCTGTTGAAAAATAATATGTAACTATAGAAACATACAGCTTCGGTACAAAGTTAGGCAAACTTCCATCATATTAAATATGCTTAACTCTATGCTGGATAGTAGCCACAGAATATTTTGAGAGAAAGGTGTGGCTATACAATTTAAATTTAGACTTCATATTAAGTGAGATCTGGCACTATATAATACAATATATAAAACAACGTCGAAAAAGCACTACGCAATCTAAAACCATCTCTATCTACTGGAGCGGATGGAATATGTGCCTATTTCTTAAAAAAGCTATCCACTACCATAACTGAACTTTTAAGCATAATCTTCGAAAAATCTTTCAGCACCAGCTCCTTGCCAAACCTATGGTCACAAGCCACGGTCATCCCCATCTTCAAAAAGGGAGACCCCAGTCTAGTTGAAAATTACAGACCAATCTCTTTATGCTGCGTCACCTGGAAAGACATGGAATCAATTATTAACCAATCCATTATCCTCCACTTAGAGACAAACAACCTACTCTCTAATAAACAATTTGGTTTCAGAAAAAAACTATCCTGTAATCTGCAATTCTTACACTGCAAAAACATATAGACGACACAACTCGATCAGGGCAAAGCAATAGACGCAATCTACATAGACTTCTGTAAAGCCTTTGATTCAGTGGTACACGACAAACTACTACTACCGTGTTTCTCCAATAATACGTCCCCCCAATAGGAAGACCCAGCATATTTTCTAGGCATAAAATGAAATTAAGCCCCCCCCCCATTTAGGCCTATTTTAAAACATGCGAAATTGGGAGGGAAGGTGGGGGGAACTTACTATTAGGAGCTCCCCGTGGGCAGCTACGCCTTGCCGCTCCTAACAGCCGATCATGGCAGAACGCGGAGGGCTCCCTACCCCCACCAAGCGCCTTTGCTGCAGACCCGGGTCAGCAGGCAGCATTTCAGCCGCTTCTCAGGCCTCCGTAGCTTCCACGGTTCCCACCAGTGCTGGTGCCTCTCTTGCCAGCGCTGTCTCCAACAACAACGTCTGAGTCGTTCCTGCTTTTCCTCCATCCCGTAACAGGAAAAAAAAATTGAGGTACCTGGGAGCGCCGTGCACTGCGTTTTGGTTTAATCCTGAGTGGCTGGGTGGGCGTGAGAAGAGCCGAGCGAACATCTCTGCTGCTGCTACCCTTGGTGCTCCAGCCTCCGGCTCTTCTCTTTCAAAAGTCCCGGTACACAGCCCATTCCTGCATTTCAAGCGCCAGCATCGTCTCCAACAACAGCGGCAGCAGTGGCGGGAACCGTGGAAGTTACAGAAGCGGTTCCCGCCACTGCTGCCGCTGTTGTTGGAGACGGCGCTGGTGAGAGAGGGACAGCTGCAGCTCGGCCTGGGCGCGCTTGGAATGCAGGAACGGGCTGCGCACTGGGACTTCTGGAAACTTGCAGAGCCTGAGGCAGGAGCACCAAGATTAGCAGCAGCAGAGATGCTCGCTCGGCTCTTTTCATGTCCACCCAGCTGCTTGGGATTAAACCAAAACGCAGTGCGCGGTGCTCCAAGATACCTCAAAATGTTTTTTTTTCTGTTGTTACAGGGACAGGGGGAAAGTGGGAGCGACTCAGATGCCGTTGTTGGAGACAGCGCTGGCGAGAGAGGCGCCAGCACCGGTGGGAACCATGGAAGCTATGGAGGCCTGAGAAGCAGCTGAAAGGCTGCCAGCAGACATCCCGCTGACCCAGGTCTGCAGCAAAGGTGCGTAGCGGGGGTAGGGAGCCCTCCACGCTCCGCCATGATTGGCCATTAGGAGTGGCTGGTGGCGAGGCCTAGCTGCCCATGGGCTGCTCTAGGTGAGGGTGCAGGGGGGGGGGAGAAATTAATTCACCCCCAAAAAGACGTCCTTGCCATTTTTTCAGGGCTCAAACAAAAATAAGAACCGGCCTTATTATATGAGAAACACGGTAAAACTAAAATCTTATGGTATCTCTGGACAACTGCATAATTGGATAGAAGCATTACTGTCAAACAGACAAAAAATGGTCAAAATTGGGTGCGTCTTATCAAATTCTGTACCTGTCAACAGTGGTGTCCCCCAAGGCAGTGTTCTAGGACCAACTCTCTTCATACTCTATATTAATGACCTCTGTGATTATATTAAGAGCAACTGTGTTCTTTTAGCTGATGATGTAAAGCTGTTCAAGACCACTGACAATACTGCTACCCTTCAAAAAGACCTCGACTATGTATCAGAATGGTCAAACAAATGGCAACTTCAAATCTCAACAAACAAATGCTCTGTCTTACATATTGGCAGAAAAAAACAGAAAATAAAATCCAAGCTGAATAGTCAAGATCTTGTTGATGATCTAAACTTCATCAAGGACCTTGGAATCTCTAATGATCTAAGTGCTAGAGTCCACTGTAACTACATAGCCAAAAGGCATTAAGAGTTGTTAACCTAATCCTACATAGTTTTTTCTCTATAAAGAAAACTTTTAAGAGGCACAATATATAAGCAAGCATACTTTTTGTATTTTTGTATACATCAGAAATAAAAACTACGTTACACTAATCTTCTTAAAATTTTACCCCTATTTATACTTTTCTATATGGTACTTTGGACATTCTCCTGAAATATATCAAATTGCTGGAGTTGGTGCAACCGATGTTTTTTTTCTTCCTCTTTCAGTATATTATAAATCCGGCATGTATGCACAAAGTTTGTCTTCTCCCAGGATTACAGAGTAATAGGTGCATCCAATATGGTGGCTTACAGTTTCTGGTACACTTCAGGCTCAAAATTCCAATAGTCTGGGAATTGTTGGCTTAATTCATATGGTTGCCAGTGGCAATTTTAAACAAATTGCTTGGACAAGTCTGGGAGTTAAAATCCACACATCTTAAAGTTCCAAGGATTGAGAAATGCTGATCTAGAGCTAGTGGAGTTTAACTGGTAAGACCAGAGGAACCCATATACCACAAACTATGCAAACCTACTTGACAGATCATACTTAATACTTTATAATAATAAAGCCAGGAGGCAATGTTCCACATGCTACTTTTAGCACTTGGAAGAAATGCAGAATATTGATCTAAAATATGATTAAATATACTACTCAAAAAGGACTTATAGGAATGTATCTTATACCACTGATTTTTAAGACATAGTAATCTTTATTGTGCAGTTGTAGAATCCACTTCTTTCCTAATGATATCTGGAACTCACAGATATTAAAAGCAAAATGTACATGGTTGATAAATGATAATAGAGTCGTTTCAGTTTATCAGCCACACATGCTTGTAACAGTATCTCTTTGACCATATTCTATTGACTGTGTGGGCTTTTTCAAGAAAACTGTTTAGTAACAATTGTAACAATTTAGTAACAAAAAACCAAATATTATCTGCATCGCTCCAATTCTGCTATCTCATATAACAAGAATTATGCCAAAACATTCCAAAAATCAGGTTATTGCAAATGTTCCATAAAAAACAGTTGTGTCAAAGTTCATAACAAAGAATGGCAGTTGTTATTATCTCACTGGAACTCATCAGTCTTTGCTATTTCATCTTCCATTTAATGCATTTCAGTCCAAAGAATGGAATGTCAGAACTGCCCTATGCCTTGACATGAAAGAAACAAACACACAGTTTCCAGAAAAGATATTGGGGCTTGCTTTCTTGTAATGCAATGTTCCCTCTTGTAATAACAAATTAAAATTTGCATTTTGCAAACAAGCACTGTCCCTGACACTAAAGGAGGTTAGATCAACACATCACAATATAGAATTTGGCATGCCAGAATTCCAAAAGCAGATAGAGTTTGCCCCATGATCTCTAAGGAACTAAATTGGCCCAGCCACCTGCAAAACCAGGAAAAGTTCCAAAGCATTTGAAGGCCAATCAAATCTCTGTAACTAATGGCCAAAAGGGGAGCAATGGTAGATTTTCGAATACATTTCTAGGTCCAGTAACAAAAATTGAGATGCTTTTTCCCCTCTTATGCCTCTAGTCACAATCTCATTGTACTGAAAATCTGTAATTAAGGAAGGAAATCAGGGTTTTTAAGATGCCACTATTGGGCTTAGGAGGCTCAGAAGTGTATCCAGTGTTTGGTATCTGGATTATAAAGGAGGACAGAAAAGAATTTTTTCTCTACACCAAAATGAAATGTGTTCATGTAATCTGTCTGCTACCTTTTCTTACCACCCATTAGTTTCCATTAAATGCAATTTGGTTTATCAGCCTTATTGATATATTAACACAACTTTGTTATTATTCATTTCCTAGATTTGTACCTGCCAAAATAAAAAAAAAATCCAGTAATTCATATCATAATTCATTCTTAAAAATCAGTAATACAAAAACATTAACTGGAGCTAAACAAAACCCATATTAAAATCTACTTGAGAATCCCAGGATGGTTTTCAACGATGGAAGCATTTATCCACCCAAATCTGGTAAAAATCTGAGAAAATATTGATATAGAAGATATTCTGAATATTAAAAGGAAATTAAAATCTAAACAAGAGCTCAAAGACCAGGTCATTGAATTATCATGGTGGCCTCAACTGCAAATACAATCTAGATATGATAAAGATGCAAAAATGTATGGCTTTTATAAAAAAAACAGGCAACTTTCTATCAGATATTGTTGAACTCCAATGAAAAACTGATTAAGAAACTATACAACATTCTATTAAATTTGAAAATGGAAGATGAACAAGAAAAAGAAAAAATGATATAGTGGGCAATTTTTTTGGGATATAATATAGTTAGGAAAATGGCAAAATATATGGGAAAGAAATTATAACTTAACAATGGCAACTTCTTATAAAGAAAACATATATGTAATGTTTTATAGATGGCATTTACCACCTGCTAGGTTAGCCAAAATGCTCAAAAATATGTCTAGTAAATGTTGGAAATGTAACAAAAAAACCTGGCACATATGATTATCTGTAGCAGACTTGTGCTAAAGCAAACAAAAAAAATATTAGGACTGCTTCATTTTCCTCAACATATGGCACACCTCTGAAATAGCATATGTTAATGACAAAAATAAACAGCTGAAAACTAAGGATTAAAACAAAGAAGAAAGTTGTATTTTCCAAACACAAGAACAAATTTCATGATTTATAAAGTTCATTAAAAAATAACCAAATGACTATAGTTCTAACTTCTCAGAAAGTTCTTTATCACATACAGACTCTTTCTCATACACACACACAACTGAAAAATTCAGGACATTGAATAATTTATTTTCTTTACTTCAGAAGTTTTGATGGAACAGTGTGTGATCAAAGAGGTTAATCTTTTATATATATATATATATAATCCTCAAATGATTTAGAAAATAACATAGCATGTTGAGTCCACAATGATCTAACTTATGGAGGGATAATTAATTCAACCCCAATGTATTATATCAGGTGTAGGCGACAAGCTGATCAATCAATTCCTACCATAATCAATGGATCAACACTTGTTTGATCCAAAAAAGCCGACCTGATACGTGCAGGGAAAAAAGGAAGAATATACCTATAGGTTTCTTCTTCTCTTCATATGCTCTTTAATGTTCTCTGTCTAAAACTTTTACTTTTGCTTTCCTTCCTTTGCTTCTAGTTTGCCTTTCATAGGTTTTTTAATCTCTAGTTTGATGCTCCCCATTTTTCCACATCTATGAAGTTATTTTTCAGAGTTTCAGAACTGTACATTTACAGCTTAAGATGAAAACATTACATAAAAATTAGCTAGAATTCATAACTAATATTAAAACAATGACTAAAATGTTTTTATTCTATCTAAAATGAAAAGCCTAGGCATCCTAGAGATTTATTATATATTTCTTTTGTCAATGTGGTCCTGCCTCCACTCAGGTTGTCTCCCTTCTTTTTTCCTTGCCCTTTCAAGGTAGCCCTTTCCTCTTTGCTAGAGGAATACCTTAATTTTAATCAAGACCTTAAGAGCACAGCAAGGAATAGCAAATTCTATTTTTAAAAAATCAGCTTCAGATGGATTTAAATATTGCAGAAAATTTCACAAAATGCTGTAAGAAAGAAATATGGGGGGGAAACTCCAGGCAATTAAGTCCAAAAAGGATCCCTTTTTCTCCTGTATAAAAGACACCATCTTTGACCTTGAATTCATTTCTCTTATTCTCAAATACTTGCTGAAGGGAACAGAGTCCCCTCCTAAAAAATCCAGGCCCCAAAATAATTTCTCTTATTTACTTTGGAAGTTATGATAGAACAAACAGAGTGTGCAATCAAAGAATTTTATTGATTTCTTGTAATGTCTGGAAAATAAAACTCTGTGCCGAGTCCCTGAGCTCCAGTTTATGGATGGATAATTAGTTCAAGCCCTCAAACTAAGGCTGCCTCTTCCACCTGATTTACATCTTGAAGGCCAGGCCTGAAGGACCCGTTATTTCTACCGCGCTGAACTTCTGCACCTAGAAGAATGGCTACCGATGCACGCACGTCCCCGGGGAAAATTTACTCGGAAGGCAGCCTTATGAGATGGCAATCTCTGAAATTGCTGAAAGAAAAATTCGGGGCTGCGCGTGAAATGGCTGCGAACCAATTCTGAACAGAAGGACACTCGTAAAGTACATAACGCGCACAGAGGAAGGAAAGCGAGGAATTAGAATGGCATAAGTGGAGGCGAGAAGGAAAGCAGTGATGCCCTAAAATAAAACAACGGCGCCAGCAGCGTGGAGGGAAGGGCGGGGGGGTCAGAATTGCCCGTTCTTATCGGTGCTCCCGGGGAAGAAGGAAAGATGGGGCAGGTGAAGGGGGTCTACCTCCTTCTTCTTTTGGCTTCCCCCGAACTGGAAACAAAGGAGGAAGAGGAGGCAGCTCCCCGCGGACAGGTGCAGCAGCCTTAAGAGCCGTAGCGATGCCATGGTTTCCCAACAGCGCCCTTCAGTACCTCCCGTCTACCTGCTAGCCGCCGTTATCCACGCCACTTTCCCGGCCTGAATTGGCAGTGGCCAATCCAAAAGCAAGCTCCCGGGCAAAGCGTTCTGGGAAATGTAGTCTCCTCTCGTTCTCCCGAAGCACGCCTTCTTTTTCCTTCCAAGAGGGAAGAGCTGCTGATTTGCTTATCTGTATTGCGAGAGGATGCGGGAATAGCGACCGCCGTTTTAAGTCCGGAATGGAGGCGTTTCTCAGTTCGAAATTTGGTGCAGCTGTTTGTTCCCCGGGAAGAAAATGGATTGGCCTGAACAGAATTGGCTGACGATACGGCCTAAATAAATTAGACTACAGGTCATAGGTTTAGGCTAAAATAAATAAAAGGGATATAATAATAAGATGGGGATGAGTTGATTTTAACAAGTATTAGGGAAAGTTGTGTTTCCATGGTTTTAAAATCTGGAAAGTAATTCCGTATTGTTGACTTCTTCTCTGACTCCTGAATATTATGATAGAGTTAAAATACGAGACTGATTAGTACTGTCAAGAAATATTACAAATGTAGTCACCAGTAGCCCCACATAGATAGAACACAAATATGAAGTCACCCAGGTTAATCTTACAAGATCCATTTATATAATGCCTACATAGTGCATTGTCCAGATACTTACAATGACAGATGCATGTTTGAAAACCAGGTGTCCAGTTTTTTCTGCAGTTCAAGTCAAAATAACTACGGAGGAAAATGCCCAGTGATTACAATGGAGAGATGAGTAAGGTACAATAGCCAGGAGAAGCTGGACTGATCCACTCTGATTCCTTATCAACAATATTGTCAAGAAAGTTTTGTAGATCACATAGATGACAAAATTTGTATATAAAAAAAAATCAAATACTGCTATAAAGCTGATGCAATTAAATATTTTTAACTTCTGTATTCGATTTTTCTAATTTTAATTTTTAGCATTTTTAACTTTTTATTATGTCGCTCCCAGTCACTGCATCAGCAAGAAAGAAATTTAATAAAAACATGCACACTTTCTAATTTGACAAATGAGTTCATGACTCCAAAAGGAAACACAATACAGAAACAACATGCAAGATAACCATCAAGTTTAACTTTGTTGTATGTAGCAAATAATTTTATTAAGACTTAGAGTACAACTGCTCTTTCTGCTCAGCACATCACCAAGGTGGGCCATTCCCCACTTCCTGAGAACAGAAATAGGGATAGCAATTCCTCCTATTTCCAACCCATTGTAAATGCATTCCATTCACAATCTTCAATTCATCTTCGATTCAAAACTGTTTTACCACCCAAACTCTCATAAGCCTTTCAGAGCAGATGGTTTCTGGTACTTTAGTCCATTCTAGTAGCAGCCTTTTCTACCTATCAGGAGTTGCTATATATCATATACATATACATATACATATACATACATATATACATACATACATACATACATACATACATACATACATACATACATACATATGAGTATATCGACAATAACAAAAATAACAAGGGCTTTAAGAGGTTATAATCTAGGTTATGGGTGTCAAACTCATGGCGTTACATTGCTGTCACATGTTTTGTGGAGCTGAGGTGGGTGTGGCTGTGTGGGATGCATCTGGCCTGTGGGCTGCCAGTTTGACACCGCTCATCTAGACTGATCATTAGCCTAGCTATTCTCAATCAATTGTGTTCAATCAACTGCATTCGATTCTGAAATTTTTGACATTGCAGCTTGGGAAACAAAGAGCTCAGGCTGCTCTAAGAATTGTCCTTAATCTACTAGGCAATTGAGAACAATCATGTTTGAAATCACCTATCCAGGATCACCTATAAGAGCATATAGAGCCGTATCTCAACCCAAGCAAGTCTTGCAATATGAGGACCTTCCACAAAATATGTACGTAAATAGGATATGTTTAAATGAGGCCCAAACAGCCTCAGGCACTGCATCAGAATGGAACTGGTCACTCTTGCTGTACTAGCTAGCTGGGGCTAGAAATAGCTGGGGAATGGGGAAGGAAAGCAAATCACAGTCTACAAAATAACAGTCCAATCACAGAACTTGGAATAATCCAAACATTGAGAAAACACTGCTGAATATGTGTTGGAAGATGATGTATTCTCTCTATACATATTCTCTTTCTGAGAATCTAATCTCAGAAATTAATAGTAAAGCAGGTTATAGAACAATAAAGGAAATTTATTATATGTATAGGCAAAGCCTTGCACTAAGATAGTTATGTCCTGTCAGGAAGCAATCCTTTCAATCCAGAAGTGTCCCACTGCTTCTGACACAAGTGCAAGTCAGAAATCAAAAAGTGCTCTATTTATTTATCAAATGTATTTACCATCCATATCGCAGTTCCAAGCAACACTAAGTGGGTTACAAGATAAAACACACAAACACTTTACATATAAACACTTCACATAAAAATATACAAACTGATTAAAATTAAAATAAGCTAAAAAAAACAAAAACCAAGGATTTGGAAGAGATGTAGGTACCTTCTCTACTAAGGCACCAGGGGTGCCTTCTCTGTTACTACACCAATAATCTCCAGCCAATAGCTTCTCCTTCAGGATCCCGTGCTAGCCAGCATAGCCAGATTTTAAAGCTTTTCCTGAAAGCTAAAAGACAAGGCATGGATCTTACCTCCTGTGGCAAGATGTTCCAAAGGCATGATGTTCTTTGGCTGATAGGATCTGCAGTAATCCTCCTCTGAAAAGTGCGGGGGAAGGGATCCAATTGGAGAAAGATTCCACAGATATCCACAGATATCCTGAATGCATCCCATATAGGACTTTAAAATTAGGAACCAACACCTTGAATTAAACCCAGAAGCAAATCGGCAGGCAGTGCAGCTCACATAACAATGGTATCATAGCCTTGAAGAATTAATTTCTTTGAATTTGGACCTCCAACACAAATGGCTGTATAGCAAGGGTCTTTAAACTTTGCAAGTTTAAGACTTGTGGACTTCAACTCCCAGAATTCCTGAGCTAAATACTGGAGGAGGAATTCTTGAAGTCCAAAAGTCTTAAAGCTGTCAAGTTTGAAGACCCCTGCTCTATAGTCTGAGAATGAGATATGCTCTTAACAAAGCCTATGGAATACCACCACTTGTATCTCATATAACAATGCTGTGGAGTACAAAATATTTGTTTTAAGATTCAAATATTCAAACTGGCTTTGCTGAGACTGGAATGCTCCAAGACTTAATGCTTAAGTCTACAGACTTCAGATTATTGCTTTCCTAAGTAGCTGAAAATTAGATTTCATCAGATATAACCAAATCTGCAAATACTGCATGAGGACTTAATAGGTTTTGCAGAGTCTTCCAATATCAGCAGCCTTGCTAGGATAAGAATGCATTTAGGAATCCTGTGTGTGCTACCTGATAAATCTCCCATGGCAGGGTTCAGTTTAAATTAATAAGAAGTAGAAAGTTTAAAAAACATTATTGGTTTTTTTTAAAAAAAACAAACCTTTAATGCAATCTGTTATTTCAGAAATTATAAGTGCAGTAGCAGTTGCTCAACATCTGTTTAATCATGATCCATTTTTTAAATCAACTTTTAGATTGCTAATTATTGAGGTACTTCTGAATTTCATAACCTTGCACCACAGAGCCATATTTAGAACATGGTAAGAGAACAACATTAAGTTACAAGTGACATAATTTTTCATTCAGAATGATTCATAATATCAGATATTCTGGCATGACAAATAAATGAAATGAAGAATAGGTTGGAAGAAAAATTGCATCTGGGTTTGTACTAAGCACCAGTTTTGTAATAGGAAGATTAATCACAGTAAATCATCCCTAAATGAGCAAATGTTTGACAAAGTAATGGAAAGCAAAATCAGATTTCACCATCCTTGTTTTCCACCAATCTGAAAGTTCATTTTACTTGACAGAAAACTGTCATCAAGGCACTGAACCAAAAAGACTCAGTTTGGCAGCTACCAGAAACATAATGATTCTACTGAATTCCTCGTCAATAAAGCTGGAAACAAAACTTTCATCTGAGTACATATATCTCGGAGGCCTAGAATTTCTCTATTGATTGTTCCAATCTAAATGTAATGTTGTTTTGCTCCTGGCTTTACATACAAAACTGAGGGTATTTTAGGAGGTTTGTTCAGTGTTCTTTAGATGAGCAGCAGCATCTGATATTTCAAAGCTATCACATTGCCTATGTGGGTCATGGGGATAGAGCCTAGCTGTCCATGGTTCTTATCATTACTAACCCATCTGTGTTATTACATAGTGTGATATATTGAATTATAGATTCATCTTCCCATCTCTCAAACCATGACATGAGAATACCCTGCTAACAAAGTGTAGTGCTAGCTCTCAGAGGCAGATTGCCTTCATATTTAGCTATTGAGTTTTAAAATGGTGTTTTATCTTATGTCCCAACACCATTTTGACTGTGACCACCAATCTATGACATTTCATGCCAGTAATCAAGGGCTGGAATCTTCCCAACTTCTGTTGATGACTTATTATGGGTGTTTATTTCTCCTCTATGGTTATTGCACATTGCATTTCACAGCCACTTTGATTCATATTTCTGAAGAAACGGGACACATTGTTTTCATAAAGATCACTTCCAATTCAATATTCGACCTATGCTTTGGAACTGCTGGTCAATCATTACACATGTCCTTTATATTGATGAAGTTAGCAAGCACTCTTCGAAAGGGTGTGTGACCTGTTTTTATGCATGAGTCAGAAGTCTTTTGAAAGAGTAGCGGGCCTGTATATTACAACATGGCTCATATTCTCTGGTTCTTATCCTATACTGTACATGTTCAAGCAAAGAAATTCTGTCATTGAAATTCTGTTTAATATTTCTTGCAATTTCTCTATTATACCTGTGACTTCTCAGTTAGCCTATTTCTAAACATAGGTCTCTAGCAGCCTTCAGAAATAGTGCTATACCTGTGGCTTAAAAATTACTCAACCGATTGGTTGAACAAATGGTGAAGAAAGGTAGGATGAAACTGGAGGATTAATAACTGTAAGATGTTTGTGAGCAATCTCTCATTTTTTTAGATGTAAGTTACTGCTCGTCATTTCGTATTTAAAAGAACAAGTCCAGGGTTCTGACATTAATTCAATCTGACATATAGCTAATTTCTCCATTCCGGACAAGCCCTTTCCAGCACAGATTCAGGACAGGCAAGATATGGTTGTTTTCACACTAGTAGGTGATGTTTAGTGGGAGGGTAATCCAATCACTTTTCTTAAATTGTCCAACAAGAAACTTTGAAACTTACTGGCCTCATTACTGAAAAACATTGGCACTTGGATATAAGGGCAGCTATTTTTATTTTTTTGTCAATATTGCTAACTTCTGGCCAGGAACAATCATGTTAACATGATAATGGGACAGAATCAACATGTAATAGACTCTTTCATTTGCCCATTAATACTACTCTTCTGAATTTCTTTTGCATTATTTTCAGAAAATAATAAGGAATCCACTAGAATTGTCAAAAAAGAAAGGAAAGAACAACCACCACCAGACATCTTCTGAATTTCCAAGTGTTTTAATGGAATGTTAACTCAGGCTTCCAAGAAATTAAACAGGTTAAGAAGCAATTTGAAATGTGAGTTTTTTTTAAAAATGATTCCCCCTTTTTAATTCAGCTTTTAGAAACATATAACTTCTTTAAGTGAAAGCTATTGAGTGCTGTGATTCCTGCCGCCACAAAGTCTGTTCTGGCAAATCTCACAAGTCTATAACATGGAAGTTTCTCGCGCACCTCATTCCATCGACTGCTGTTCATTCACAGCTGAAATAAATTGTTCTAACAGCATATCTTCACTTGTAAAGCTGGCATCACTGAACTGTGTGGCCAATACTGTCTATTTTCATTTCTATTTAATTCAGTAGTAAAATTGACAATATTGGTCCCTATTCAGCTTGGACAGAGTGTAAGAATTCCTGGTTCAGACTGCTGTGCAGTATGTCATCTTCCAAGACTAACATTAATTGCACATAGAAACCATGCATCACTGCCATGAAATAGAGTATAGAAGCCATTTAAACAACTCACATATACTGCTACTATTTACAAATTAAGAGAAGCACTGACTCAGCTCCATGTTGGGGATTTGCATAAGGGCTGTCTCTTATTTCTTCAATAGGCATTTTGAAAGCTGTAGCCATAAAATTATATTAAATGAAAGCAGTTTTTAAAGATCAGATAAGGAGTATAGGTGGCGAACAAAATGAAAATGAAATACATGCACTGGAAAGCTATTCTGTTCTGGATTAAGAAAAGGAAAATCAAATATCATATTACAAATAAGCGAAGCAACTGATTAACTTTCAGCAGAGCTTGCCAGTTTATTATTTTGAAAGAAAAATAAAACTGAAAATAATTGGAATAAGATGCAACATGATAGCCAAAAGGTGGTGTGGAAATCTTTAGGTTAAAAAGAATATATTTCTCCAAAACCAAAAATAGCTAGTAAAAATCAAAGAAGCAATTAATATGAAATAGTTTAAATAAATGCAGGGTGATTATTAACAGCCAAATTATAACCTATCTATTTCATCAGTTTAAAAAAAACCCAAAAGTGGTTTTATCTGAATTTTACATACTTTTAAAGATAGCTGATATACTGTTAATTTCTATTATTTAATTTAGTAGTTATACTTAAAGGCAGTCTTTGCTTAACAACTGTCTTGGACAGTGACCTCACAGTTATGAAAGTGATGAAAAAAATAATTTTGCAAGCAGTACTATTTAAAACCTTTGCAGATCTGTGAAGCAAAGGAAAGCCGAAGATGGCAAGCACAGTTGCAGTCATGTGTTTTCTCATGAAAGGGAGGGAGCGAGCAAGGAAAGAAAGAAGGAAGGAAAACTTCAATATTCATAACCCGACGAGACTCAGACTCAGGTGTTTGAAATAATTACTCTCAAGCAAACCTTTGTTGCATTCCTGGAAATTTCACTGGAAATGCCAACAAGTAAACAGAAATAATGATAGTTTGGGACCAGTCCAACAGTGAATAAGGTTATGAAATCTAAATACCAAGCACAACAGAGAAAGCTATGCTAAATAACAATGTTTTAAACATTTACTCACCAATTACTGGAGGACACACAATGTCAGCTCAATTCCAGTATAAAGAAATTTTTCAAATAAATTTATACAAGACCAACTTCCATGGGGAGACTGTTGTTATTGCAAGGATTTAAGGCTCACGGTCAAAAAATATTTTTTCAATTATACTACTATATTTTGACATAGATAGATAGATGATAGATAGATAGATAGATAGATAGATAGATAGATAGATAGATAGATAGATAGATAGATAGATAGATAGATAGATAGATAGATAGATAGATAGATAGATAGATAGATAGATAGATAGATAGACAGACAGACAGACAGACAGACAGACAGACAGATAGATAGATAGATAGATAGATATTAATTAACAAAAATAATTAAACAAAGGAAAGGGAATATAGGCTATCATATACAAAGTTGCTTACACATACTAGGGTATCTCAGTTATGTATGTTTACATAGTTTACATTAAACTATGAATGATGGTCATATTTCATTATGAAATACGAACCTTTCTCAAAAATTAAAATCAGACTCTAGTATAGATTTCATATTCAAATTTAGAGGATTAAAAAAACTGAGTTAGAGAACAAGATATCAGTTCTTATCAGAATATTTCCTTTCATGTTAGGAATAATGTCCATACCTTTATTTCTAACATTTAAAAAAAAATCTAAAAAATGTGGCTTCTTCAATATATACATGAGTAATTTGTGTTACCCAGAATATACAAAGGTAAATTGTAGTGATATATGGTGTTATGTTTTCTGCCTATAATATTCTTCTGTGATGAATGAATTACTAGGATGTTCTGCTGGATGAGTTTGGTTTTTTTTAATAATCATTGCAATGTTAATATTTTGCACTTACCAACTAGAGCATCATCATCATTTATTTTGGTCACTGCTCAACAACATTTACATTCAATGCTAACATTAAAGTCCTCCCACTGTACCCGTAGTCTGATCTACATCAGAATAGATGTAGAATAACTAAGATTTAAAGTGCTTGGAAAATGCAAAAAAACACAATAGCAATACCATTAAGTTTACAAATACAGCTAAGAAACGCTTCTGCTTAGAATCCAAGTGTCTAAAGCAACATAAAATATATTGAGATGATAGATAGATAGATAGATAGATAGATAGATAGATAGATAGATAGATAGACAGATAATCTGTCCTGCTGAAAATCTGAGATGAAGCCAAGGTGCAGTAGGAACTACAATGTCATTAGCAGAATAAAGGCATTTTTGAGAAAACTGTGGAAGAACTTTGGGTATAGAGTGTCGGATAAACATGAAAATACTCCCACTCTAGTAATCAGTTGCAGCTCATAATTCACAATCCATAAATGCCCTGGCCAGTGTGCTTGTACCCCACCCCAACCCTGTTACACTAAATTCTCAGTGAAAAGCAGTGTTTTTCAACCTTGGCAACTTTAACATGTGTTGATTTCATCTCTCTGAAGTTCATTCCCCATGCTAGCCGGGGAATTCTGGAAGTTGAAGTTCGTACATCTTAAAGTTGCCAAGGTTAAGAAACACTGCTCTAAAGGAATGAAAAAGTTGTACCTAATTGTACTTAGGCACTGACCAGCAAGTAGCTCAGACTGTGGTATTCCTTGGCACAGGGGATGGGTTAAGCCACCTCCAAGTATGAGTTTTGTTCTGACCTAGGCTTCCCCAACAGCACAAAACTAAGCCCTCATCCCGATAAATCCCTTTTATTTAATTTACAATGAATTTCCTCTCCAACAAAGTCCCGGCCAACAGTCTTTCAAGATAGTTCCCAATTACAGACCTTTATCAGGCTTGGAGAATGTCCACACCAATATCTTGCAGATGTTGCAATACTTAGTAAGTATGCCAGAATGAACTAATTGTCTGCTGCAAAGCTCCACTCCCCTCTCACTCTTTTATTTTCTAGGGGAGGGACCATTCACTGTCCACCTGTGTCTTTACTCCCAAGGCCCTTGTTCCTCAGCTGTTCCCTTCTTCTGGAAACTCTGTGCATGCGCATACTGGGAACAGGTTCTAGCTATTCTTCTCCCTCATTGATGTCTGACTCCGAAGGCAGCTGATAATGTAACTGTCAGAAAGCACTTGAAGGTTGACAACTGGCCTCATCTCTGCCTCCAATGCAGAGCACTCATCAGAACCTTCCCCAGACTCCAGGACTGGCCCATGTTCCTCCCCAACCTCCTCACTGTCTGAATCTGTTGCCAGCTCTGCTGGCTACTGCCGGGCCACAACACGTTTAGAGTGGATTCAGGGTCAGATACACAATCCATATTATGCCCCTGTCAGAATCTTAGCCAGATGGGGAGACCGAACAGCTGAAAGGGAATGGGAGTGTGGCTCCGTTGGCTGTGGAAGAAACTTGGGAACAGCAAAGTCTGGCTGGGCAGAGCAGGGGAGGGGTAGAGCAAGGGAAAGGGAATTCAGAGAAAGGCCCAGGCCCACCCCCTCTTCATTCTAGGGCATGCAGGGAAACATGGCTTATGGGGCAGGAAAGGGCCCTGATTCCCTTCATTAGCTACAGCTGGGGACACAGTGTTTAAAAAGGGAAACTGCGCACAACAAACTGTTGGGAGCAAATTGTGAGTTTATCTGATCTCATTGTGGCTTATCTGTGTTCCTGGTGTCTTCCCAACTGTGTGAGTTTTTCCATGCTTTCAAGTTTGAAATTCCTTCTCCAGCCCTGTCAAGTTAATTACTGCAGCTTGGTTTGTTTGGATTTTTAGTTACAGTCTATGTATTTTGTTTTGGATTGAATTTTCTCCAGCCGAAGGTAACCTGGACAATGGGGGCAAAGTTGGAGATAATAAAGGGACTCTTCTTGCTTATTTGACTGTGTTGCCTTTGTGCCAAGCACCAGGTCATCACAATCCACTTTTGAACACAATATGTTGGTTTTTGACTAAAAAAGATCAATCGTATCTGAATTTGTTCAGTGATGATGATCATGTCCCAGAAGATCCCCATCTTTTACATCTGTAATCAATCCATTCTTACTTGAGCCAGCATCTTTCTATGAAGGTAGTTTTTGATAGACTGGTGGTTAAGAAGAAGCAATCCAGTGGAGTTATGCAACAATAGAACTAATATAAGACCCGATCATTGCTGAGTTTAGTCTTTTGTTGTTGCTGGATGTTCTTTCTGCCTTTTTCCTTCACCACTTCTTGCCTTATTTTTCCTTTAATGATGGCTACATTCAAAATAGTTGGAAAGGCGAGACTAATTAACTCTATTTCATTCCATTGGCTGACATAAGATCAGTAGCCTTGTTTGTGCAGTTCTCAATTTTCAGACAGAGCTATAGACAGTGCACTGAAGCATAAAGGCAAGGTTATCTTTGTTCCTGCATCAGATAGAAAGATCAGCTTAAAAGTTTATATCACATGTGTTATAATTGAAAGAGATTATGCAAATACCATAGTGGTATTTTTCAACTTTACGCCCTCTAGATGTGCTTGACTGCTATTCCCAATAATTCCTGATCAGCATGGCTGACAATAGAGCTGGTATAGGTTAATGTGAAGATAATCTTCTGGTACTACCAGCCATATTCACACAGTCAACAATAATAGATACAGATAAATGACCTTAGAATAGAGTTGTCAACAACAACATTTGGATCAAAAATACGTAATTACTTCTGTTAAAAGCAAGATTTATAAAATCACCAGCTTTGTTCCATGAGATGAGGCCTCCTATGAATAGGGTGGACTTGGAAATAGGTTTCACATTATTCATATTAAAAAAAATAGACCCATATTTTTTTTAACTTTTCACTTCTTATGCATCCCCAAAGAATTTGGCAGTGTTATTTTAAGCATTTTTCAAGTTTTGTAGGATTATTTTGTATCTTTTTTCTTTTTCTTTTGTTGATCTTTCAGCAGAATGATAAGATTAAAGCTTCTTGTTTCTGTGTAAGAGAAGCTGCTTCAACATGATTTTCTTGAGCTAGGCTGGAATAAAATTTTCAGTCCAACAGATCCGAAGGTCTCCAGGTTGAGAGAGAAGTCAGGACACGAGCTCAGGAGAAATGCACAAGCTCAAATGCTGCATGCCATTCCCAACATTAAAAATTCAAAGAGTTTAATTTGTATTAGGGCACGTTGGCAGGGTACTACACAACATACGTCTCACATCATGTCAATCCATTTTGTAGATATGCATAATGTGTTGAATCATTACGAACCAAATGCTCTAGCTCAGGGTTCCCTCCCTAGACAACTTTAAGATTTGTGGGCTTCACCTGCCAGAGTTCCCAAGCCAGCCTTGTGGGCTGATGAAATGATCAAAACTGCTCTGGATTTTAGAGTTAAGATTAGAGTGGCAGAAGGTGATCTTAAAACCAAATATAGCCTACCATTTGGTATCCACAATCTACATTTAACTTGGGTATAGTGAGATGTGTAGTGGACCAATTGCTAAAACAAAATAGGCAGGGCCACATCCCATATGTAGAAAAGTCCATTTTTTGTTTTTGTGAACCTCAGATTCCCACCCCACCTTTAGGATATTTTTAAGTAAAGGAAAACATATTTAGTATTTCATAACATACCTGTGAGTATGTTTTTCCCCCAAATACTATTGGTTTTCAGCTCTTGTGCTACTAAACTTGACATGGTTGGAAGGAAATTGAAGAGCTGCAAAGAGGAGCCAAGAGTCACATGCAGTTGCAAGACTCCAGATAAATAGAAAATGTGTAACAGCAAACAGAGGAACTAGGCCTTCTGCAAGTGGTTTATGGCTCATATGGAATCAAAAATCTCTTTATAGGTTTACAGAAATACTTCTGTCTGGCCTGAATATTGCAAAACGTTAAGTGTAAAAACAAAAAGTATGATGTTCATAGAGATGAAATACGCAAACAAAAGAAAAACCATTTTAGGGCAATGTCTTTGTGCTTTCATTCCATGGGCATTGCTGATAATAAAAATGAGAAATGCCATTGTTTCAACCCTACAGCTATCTGATGCAAGATTTGAGGTGACAGCCATAAAGTGTAGAAAATGTCCTCATCAAACTGAGACAGGTGGCAATGCAGCTGTTTCAGAAGGCTATCCAAACATATGTATCTTTTCTTTTGGTGGGATTAGTATGCAGCGGCTAACTGTTTCTAGGCAAACTGATGTTAACAGCACCACAGATCACTTATTAATGTGGCACATCTGTCTCCTTTGTGTATAGAGACAAACAGAATTTCCATCAAGCAAGAAACTCATGTGCCATAAATCCTGATGAACCAAATGGCACTGGGACTTTTTTTCTTGACTTGAGCAGGATGTGCAGACATGAAGCTGATTTTATATCTAGACAGTCAGTTATCGCATCTTATTATTTCACTGCCTAACTTCAGATAAGAGCTAATTTTCTAGCTGTATCAGTTAGAAGCCTAAGCAGTTCTTAAAATCAAATTCATTCCTTCTTTATCTAGTTCAGGTTGACACATGGGTGAGCTATTAAACAACTGACAAGATTGTCCAGATAGAACTAAACAATTGCAATTCATTATATAATGAAAGTCTTACATTTTGTTGTTCAGCTTCTGTTTTATGGAATCCAGGATACAAAATGTTCAGTCACAAATAGTATGCAGCCACAAGACTCTATTTGGCGTCCTCAGATAACCTAAGTTCATGTCACTGAACACCTATGATTACCAAATTGGCAAAGACTTTGCTCCCAAGTTGGGCTTGAATTCTTGGACATACCCATGCAGTTGTCTTAACAACAATATTTAAGTGGGTTGCAATGCTGTATCCTGGAATGTTTCATGACTTTCCCCTTTAGCTACAATTCTGATTGTATTCTGTCCAGTGTTAATCAAATCTCATCTAGCTTAACGTTTCAAGATAAGCTAAGATCGTCTAGGTTGGTGAATTGATTATTATTTCAAAAAAGCAAAAAGTTCCACTGTTTTAGTTATCGGCCAGTGGATCATGAGTTCTTCATACCTGTCCATTAATGCTTTCACACAAATAAGTAGCACAAAGTACAGGACGGACACACACACACACACACACACACACACACACACACACACACATTTGTGCATATGCACATAAACACATACAATTTATGCACACAAACACCAGATGTGTGTACTGATATGTACATACCATGAAAATTGCATAACAATAAGGAAATGGGTTAAGAAAAGAAACCCCTCCCCCTTGCGTATCCTGCTCCCTTGTACCCCATTTTTTAAATTGTAAATTATTATTATGGAATTTTTGTCTACCTATTGAGTTCCTCTCAAGGACCTGTGATAGTCAGATGTGGATGTTTGATGGTGTTACAGATATTGTTGCAGGATGTAAGCTCTTCCAAGTAAAGCTGCCTTTTGCAATTTACTGATGTTGAATTGTTTAATGTTTTATTGCTTTTAAAGTTTGTAAGCTGTCGAGAATTGCCTCTAGTTGAGATGGGCAGAAACAAATCAAAGAGACAGATGATAGATAGATAGATAGATAGATAGATAGATAGACAGACAGACAGACAGACAGAGTGAATGAGTGAGTGAGTGAGTGAGTGAGTGAGTGAGTGAGTGAGTGAGTGAATGAATGAATGAATGAATGAAAAAAATAGCACATCTGGAAGGAAATGGAAGGAAATTTGATTCAGTTCCTTGAAACCCATAAAACAACAATGGTTTGGGACTGGGTCACCTGAGGGTCTTCTCCCAGTGGTTTCTACCTTTCTAATTTGGTCTGGAAGGCTAAGGAATGTTGGCTAGTGGGACTAGGAGGCCTACTGTACCTTCTCTCCCATAAGCCCCATCTTCTGGATCTGGAACATTGACCCTTCAGAGTTGAGGACGACTGTGGAACTTTTCTAAGGCATTGAAGACTGCTTTGTGCCTAGACATGCGGCTCTGAGTTTGTGAAGGGCCCGGTTCCTAGCTATATTGACAGTTGTGATAACATTTTTTTCTCAAGTGCCATATTTGTTTAATTTTGTATTACAGTATTTTGTAATTGTTTTGCTCACCATCCAAAGTCTCATTGGAAGTGGACAGCTCTAGAGATTGAATAAAAAATAAATAAAATGTGCTGAAATATTATGAAACAATTTGTTTCAGTGAATCTATTGATGGACAAAGGAAACCCTTCATACAATCTAATAGATTAAAATACGATGTTCCTTTCTTAAATGTGTTCATAACTGAAATATCCTTTCTTGTCTTGAATTAGCCATATCTTTGTATGGCCACCATCAACTATGGTTTTTGCAGCATTGGGTAAGCTTGATGGCACATAAATATTTGAGTCATAATTGATTCAGATATGGAAATGAAAGGCAAATATCCAAGTCTCTTCATTAGATTTTGCTAACCACCAGCTCTAATTCACAATCAGCCCTTTCTTTGAACAGTATTAGACATGAATAATAAACCCTGCTTTTATTTGGGCAGGGGCAGGTTTAGGAGGGCAAATACATTGTAAAGAGTCTTGTTAGGCTGACAATATTTGTTATGTGAATACAAATATTCTGTGATTGCAGGATTGCAGGAAATATTTTAAGGCAGTTCTCAATAACTTTTGATTTCATTTGACATAATCCCTGCATTCTGAGTTCAAGACTAAACCCACAACACTAGGTTTTATTCCATAATTGTACTGGGAAACCAATATAAATTTACAGAAACACATATACAAATGTGGAGGTCATAGAGCAGAAGGAACTATTAAGTATAGTTAAATAACTATACTAGGGGGTAATTACAAGATATTGCAAAATGATTATAGAACTATTTCAAAAAATTCCATCAACTTCCATATTTTGAAAAATCACTGCCAAAGTAGAACTAATTAAATAGAACAACAGTCCTATGGGTCCAATTTTTTTTTTAAAAAAAGGAAAAACTCATTTAGTCTTTTCAGAATTTATTCAACTACAGCAAATGGAAAATATTTTGTTAAAGTTTGTCATGCAAAAATAATTCTGGATCACCTTATAGCATGTCTTGGAGGACTGAGATACAAATTTCAGTTCTTTTGTTTTCTGATTTTTGCATTCTGCTTTTTTGAAAAAGGTGATTCTAATATGAAGCACCACTGCATTCTTAAAGTTCCTTCTGCTGACTTATCCCCAGAAGAACAATTTAATTAGACAAAGGGTTATTTTGGAATCCTCTGTAATCAAGTAGAGGAAGAAAATTAAATTATAAAATTTCAAAGTGCTTGTTTTCCCATTAACACTAAACAAACGAGAAATTGCTTCCTTTTCTTGTCGCTATATCTAGATCTTAATATGAGAATTCTCACATAGAAGGTGCATAATCTAATGTTTTAAAATAAAGACCGATTGGCTCTGGGTTTGGGCTTCTTTAGTCCATGAAGAATTGCCACCTTGGAAAGGGTGGCACTGCCCCAAACACACCCAGTACATAATCTGGGGATTCTCTAGACTCACGACTCCTACTTGAGGAGCAGATGGCAGTCATGGCCCGGAGGGCCTTTGTGCAACTGAGGGTTGTGTACCAGTTACACACTTTTCTGGACCAACAATTCCTGCTCACAGTCACTCACACTGTAGTTACCTCCTGTCTTGACTATTGCAATGCACTCTTCATGGAGCTGCCATTGAAAAGCATTCAGAAGTTCAAATTAGTTCAAAATGTGGTAGCCTGCATGGTTTTGTGTGCAGACCCAGGTGTGCACATTTCTTCTGTGGGAGCTACATTAACTATTGAATTGCTTCCAGATGCAATTCAAGGTGTTGGTTGTCACCCTTAAAATCCTTCATGGCTTGGGATGGACTCTCTGTGAGATCGTCTCTTCCCAGTTACATCTACCTGACCCATTAGAGCAGGGAGGCCAGAAATGTTGCAGATTCTAAGGAGGTATATCTGTGAAACCCAGAAGAAAGGGCTTTTTCTTTGGCAGGTCCATCCCTTTCAAATATTATCCCTGCTAAGATTAGACTGGTCCCCGCTCTTTCATAAGGTCCTGAAGCAGAGGTGGTATTCAGCAGGTTCTGACCAGTTCTGGAGAACCGGTAGTGGAAATTTTGAGTAATTTGGAGAACTGGCAAATACTACCTCTGACTGGAGATTTTACAGTATCCTTCCCCTACCACGCCCACCAAGCCATGCCCACAGAACTGTTAGTAAAAAAATATGAATCCCACCATTGTGAAGACCTAGTTCTGCCAATGGGCCTAGGGAGCCCAGAGTGGCATAGAACCCATCAGATGGCTCATTTGATTGTGTATTGTCACTAGGGGTGTATGGAGATTGTTTTATATTGGGTTTTTATTGTTTGTAAGCCACCCAGAGTCACTGAGAGTGAGTGGGTACCCACATAAATCTAAATAAATATATATAAACAATTAGTTGAAAGCACCATGAAAAGCACTAAGCAATCTAAGGAACAAGAGAACAATGTAATGATAAAACATTACTGTACTGTTTTAACATAAAGCCAGAGGTTGATGAATTATTTTTTCCTCAGGGATGCATGTATACTAATAAAAAATCATTCACTGAACAGTTGAGCACTAGTACATATATCCTTGGAAGATTATTCAGAAGAAATGCAACATTGTGCTCTTCATTAAAGCATTCATTCTGGATCTCTCCCCCTTCCTCGCTTTTGTGTGAACCAGAAAGATTCTGTAGCATTTAGAACTACAATAAAGGTGTAATGCTTTAATCCAACAGTTTATTCATGGATACAGCAGGCTTTCAAATAGGGATCAGTAAACTGGTCTCTGCAGCTAAGCAGAAAGTTGTTATTACATGCATGGAAGACCAAAAAGCAATCCCAGGGCTGGACGCTATAATGGGAAGTAAGTAAAAAAGAAAAATAATGATAGACTGGAACAGACCTAATTTTATGACCTTCTTTGTTGGGGTCATTAATCAAACACTGCATTTATTAAGCAAACACATTGTTCACTATGGCCTGTTTTTTGTCAGAAACCAGGAATAAATATCAGTTACCAGCAAGTTTTAAATTGCAGTCACAAGATAGTCAGGACATTGCAAACAGACATAAATGCGGGCAAGTTGTTGATTGCTCATAATGTGTTCATGGGATCTTGGGGGGTGGGGGGAGAGTTGATTTCAGAACTTCAAAACCATGTCGTAAGTAGCTTTTGGGGGGAGTTTTTTTGTTTGTTTTGTTTTCTACTGTGACTTCAAATGGTCACTGAGACCATAAACTGAGAACCACCTGTAATTTGGCATTTCTTCTTTTTTAGGGCTATGGTCACCTAGCTGGCTTTGAGCTTAAAGTGGGCCTAGAACTTGCAGTTTTCCACTACACCAAAGGCCCTCTCTGTCCCATTTCTGGCAGGGCTAAACATTTCAGACCTTTCTTCGCTTGTTAAAGGAAGTTTTAAAGGTCAAAGCTCAAAATTAATTTCTTTGTTCTGAATTAGTTTTCCTCCAAATTGGTGGCATCTAAACGTTCACTGGAAATTTCTAGAATTATAGTTCCAACATATCTGGAGGGTAACAACACGAGGGGGGAGATCTTGTGGAAAAATTGAGAAGAGATGAACTGAGAATGTAAACTTGAAGCTCTTTGTAGCTGTACACATTGCAGCACTCTGACAGGTTGAGTTTAATAAAGAAGAAATAAGACTCTCTGTAATTAAATAATCCTTTTTGAGCTGCTTTCATTTTTTAGTTACTATGCACACATAATTGGCCAATGAAGAACAAAAGAAGCATATTTATGGCAAAGATCACTGAGAGGGAATTGTCTCATTTTCTTCTCTCTTCTTTTTTAAATTTGTATTAGTCTTTCTTATGAAAAATAACCACATTTTGCTGGTTATAAAAAGCCTTTGTTGTAAAAGTAAGGGAGAACATCAAGAGATGTCCCTTCTGCCAATACCACTGCATTCATTGATACAATTTGCACACGGGCAACAAGGATAATACTCTCACCTATCATTAAAAAAGAATAATACTTGCAGCCTGCCTATATTATGACATTGCCAATCTTCACTTCTCAAAACTTCAACATGCTGTCCACAGTTTTTTCATGGGGTTTCAGCTTTTGCCCTGTAATTAAAATAAGCCCAGAAATTAATAAAAGTGACACGTTGCTTCTGAAGAAGGCATAAATGTAACCCATAAATTATGTTCAAATTTTACTCCACTTTGCACTGCCTGTAGAATCTATCTGGCTGCCAGGTCTAAATCTATTGTGCTATTATGTTTATGCTATAAAATTTATCTTCTGAAGATGTTACAGAACTCCAGCTACTAGAAGGTCCCAAAGCAACATAAAAAAACAAAGTGGCATCTACTGGTCACCTGATTTTGCAGTCTAAATCAGTAATTCTTAATCTGGGTGCAATGTGGCCATTCATGTGGAGTTCATGGAATAATTTGTAATTGCTGGTTTATAAGGCAGGGATTCAGTTTGGGATTATGCCGACATACTTGCATAAACCAACAGTCTCTTTTTTTGTGGGGGTCATGACACTGTTTGAGACTGGGAAAATGGGTAATTGAGTCAAGGAATCACTGATCTAGATTCAATACCTCTACTCTAAAGTCATATGATTTTCAGTAAGCATGTCCTGTCCTTTTCAAACGGCTGTAGGCAGTTAGTATTTTTCTTGGAGCAGAGAAATTTGTGTAGCCCATTTTCCCTTTCAGCATTCTGTTATTGGTTTTCTGGAAAGTGTGCCCACACCTACTTCACCATCTGGCATTGGTAAGCTACACCTTGTCCTGATGGCTCCTTCACTGTCTCAGCTGTAAATACTATCTCTCTGCTGTGTCTCACACAACAAGAATCTTTTTCCAACACACATTCCCACTCAGGTACCACCAGCATTTTCCTTTTGTCACCGGTGCATAGATATAGGGTAGTGCTCCTTTAGAGTCATTGGGGCAAGAATATCAAAGACATGAAGACCAAATGCTCTCCTTTCACATATGTAAGGCATATATGGTTGGCAAATGTTGTTCTAGACTTTGCTATGTTCTAAAGTTGCTATGTTGCTTAGTGCTGGATATTCTCACTAGGTAATGGACATTTTATTTCTTATTTTCTATTTTAGCATTAACATTTTAAAGCATTTTTTCTTAAAAATTGAATGTGCATAGTCTTGGTAATACTGCTTTGTGGCAAAAATAAATAATTCCAAATCTATCTAAGCAACTCAGCTCTGCTTGCATGGAAATCAGGAATTTCTGAGTTAAAATGATACCTGGATTGGACAAGTCAATTTCTATCTGAGATTTAGCAATACTTGCTGCCTGTCTAGCCCTTCTATATCAACCCTTTTCCTTGTGCTCTACACTGGATCTTGACTATATGTCAAAGTATCAATATTGTAAATGTAAATTACTTTTAGTTTTTGACCAATATTTATTGAATTATACTTCTATCATTGTATGAGTTATAGAACAATATAATATTCAATTATTTTCCTATTAGAAAAATTACTATTCTACAAATGAATGCTGCAAGCATCAAAAGAATACTAGGAAAAAAATGTGCAAAAAGATGCTCCAAAATATATTGTTGCTCTTTCTGCAAAAGCTGCTCTAATGTACAGACACTTCATCAACAAAATATATAGGAAAAACTAAAAATTCTTTATTCTTACCTATCCACCTCTGAAAATTATACCACATTACATGGATATCTAAAACCTTCTCAGAAAAGTGGTAAAATCATATTAGGATTAAAAAAAAAACTTTTTTAAAAAATTGGAAAGGATAAATTTTTAGAAAGACATGTGGACATCTCAAAATTGAAAGAAATTCTACCATTAAAGGAGATGAGGATTTATTTAGAAGAATCCAAGTATCCCAAAAAAATTTTTTTTTCAGGAATGCTAATATTATTATCTAGGATTGGATTATGTACAACTTCACTGTATGGTGAAATAGGAGAAATCGGAGAAATCATACACTGAATTACCAGACAAAACATCTAGAATGGGGTGGACTTCCGGTTTGCAAGCTTTCGGCGGCGGCAGGGATTCGCAACACCGCGCGATCCCTGCTGCGTTCGCCGCCAAGGTTCCCCCGATCCGTTTGGATCTGGGGGATATAGCTGCCCCGTAGAGGCAGCTGAAGACAGGGGGGATCCGGAAAGGGGTTTGGGGATGTCGTAGACACCCGGCTAAACCCCCTTTTCCCAAGGCGGAGGAACGGCGGTCAGCAATGGCCGCCACGAAGAAATCTGCAGCCGGACAAGCAGGTGCAGGAGGGAGAAAGTCGGAAGAATAGTGAAAGTTGCTTCTAACCGGGACAAGACAAGAGAAAGTGACCTGGAAACTTGAAGGCTGCTAAGTATGTATTGTCTCTAGTGAGAGTTACAAGCTGTGAATATTTTAAAAGGGAAAGTTTTTTCTTTGTTCCACTCTCCTTCCTAAAGTGACAGTGGAGGGAAAAAACCCTTTTGGCTGTGAGTGGGAAGGGAGAGGGGAAAAAATTGGAGCAAAATTTGAAAATAAGGAGAAGATTGCCTAGAATTTTAAAGAGTTACTAAACATCAATAAGACTTCCAAAAAATATATTTGAAAGGGAACTTTGTGATTAAACTTTAACTCCAGAAAGAGAATGTGAAGAAGAAGAAGGTATTTAAAAGAAATAGCCTGTTTGGATTGTTTGGTGATTTTGGAACTTTTGAGAATTATTTTTGATTAAAACATCTGGGTGGTTGTCTGGAAAAAACTTTTTCTCTACACAATGGCATCACTTGTGGATGGATTGAAACTTGTATATCAAAAATATGAAAAAGAAAAACAAGAAGGGAAAGATGGTCTTGGCACTATTTTTCAATTTTTAGAAATGGCGGTTTATACTTATGTGAAGCAGAATGAACAACAGGATGAAGGGGACAAAGAAGAAGCCATCTTTGATGAACAAATGACTTTGGTTGGAGAAGGGAAAAAGAAAGAGAAAAAGGAAAAGAGGACTCTAAGATCTGGAAAAACAACCCAAAAAGAGAAGAATAATGTGAAAAAGGGACATTATGTTAGGAAACAACAGAAAGGGGGGAAACAGAATAAAAGGGAGGTGGAGAGACAAGGGGTTAAAGAGGACAAGGAGAAGAAGAAGCAAGGGAGAGAGGAAGGGATGAGAAGCCCTAATGGTGGGGAGCAAGATGTTAAGAAGCAAAAGTTTTTTAGAGATAATGGATAAACTTTATTGATAAAGGGATTCTAGAAAGGTATATAAGATTGTATTTTTATATTTGTATTTAGAAATAACCATAGAAAATTGGAAATAATATGTAATTTAAAATGTGATAAAATATTTAACATAAACTAGTGAATTTTTTGGTTAAGAAAAAAGGAGTACTGCAATGAAATATGATTTAAGATTGTGATCTGTGGGGGGGGGGGGGTAATAATTTTTGGAAAGCATAACTGTTCCCACAAAGGTATGATATTTAATTGAAATGGATAAAATGTTTAAGATATAAATGATTGTTAATATTAATGATCAGACTATGGTATATTAGCGAATTTTTGTGTGAAATGAGAGATTTGAAGTAGAAGAAGGAGGAACATTGTAATGAAATAATGAGCTATAATATGTGATGTGTGTGGGGAGGGAATAATTATGGAAAATAGGGCTCCCATAAAAGTATGTGATTTAATTGAAAAGTAATGGGTTAAACGTTCAAGATATAAATGAATATCAATACTAATGAATAGATTTGTATCATTTTTGATAACATAGTATAATTTTAGAATGTACCAGACAGAACCCCAATGTAAGTTATGTGTTTTATATTAAGTAATATAAATATAGGGGAGAGAGATAAAGGCATCATACTCCATATAGTGTACAGGAGAAGTTTTTCTTCTTTTTTAAAGAAGAAAAATAAATGGATGGCTGGAAATAGAGCAGACAAAGAATAATAAATATTATGATCTGAATTGAGAGGAGATAAATAAAATAAAATTGAGAAAATTTAAAAGAGAGGAGAAGTTATATAGAAAATTGAAAATGTTAATAAGATATGAAATGGTATATAAAAGGAATATGAATTTGAATTTGTGTCTGTACCAAGAGTTATAACCCGGGACTAAGCAGCTTTCAGAAAAGAGATTTTTTATGCTTTTGTGTTTTGTGTTTTTGTGTATGTATGTATTGTATGTTTTGAAGAATTAATAAAACTTGTTTTTTAAAAAAACCATCTAGAATGGAATTGGGTTTGCTTTTTGTTTATATATATCTGCACCAATAATGACAGAGCAAGCTACTGAATGAAGATGTTACTGTCTGGTAATGGCACCTCTGCAAGCAACCAAGGACCAAGGATTCCAAGGACCAAGATTCCACAGCTGAACCCAATGCTACATATATTTTTTGCTCTTGGTAACCTGGCTTTTTATTTAGTCTGAGACCATGGCCTTTTAGATAGAGCAGAAGCCACTACAAGTATCAGAAGATAAGCATTGGACTCACTAAAAAGATTGATTGGTCTGTTTCTTCAAAACAAATTTGCTCTTCAAATCTTTGATCTATTAAATCTGATTATAATAGTCATTGAAGAAATAAGCCCTCTTCCTTTACAATAGCCAGCTCCTGTGCTTTTCCCTGGCACTCTGTTGAAAATAATGGTTTGGGTCTTCACCAGGGAAAGACGTTGTGTTCGGGCCAGCTCTTTTAAAAATGCTGGGGACTTTATAGTCTGAATAAAGAATTTCAGCACTCTTTGCTTTCTCTCCACCATTAGAATTCATTATCTGCTCCATCTTCCTTTTCTTCTCCTCCCCAGAAACCAATTTTAGATGTACCTTTCAGGCACCGAGTCTGAAACTATTCACCCCCTCCCCCAAATCAAACTTATGCCTAGAAGGCTGGCACTTTTCTTTGGCCACATTCTCATTGAATTCTGTCCACCAGAAGACAAACATAATTCAAAATGAACTAGGAAAGGTTAGAGAACAGGTCAGAGAGAATTTTATTTTCTCATTGCTATAAAATTCCTATTATCTTTTTAAAGTTATACTTCAAGAATTATCTTTCAGGTAAATCTCATATAATAAATGAAATGTGGGATTTGAACATTTACTTTCCTTATAAGGTAGCTGAGTGCCGATAGAAACATCTTTCTACTTCTGTGCTCTTCCTGAGTAATTTGTAGCCTCCCTGGCTGTTCAAATGTCCTTTAAATTCCATGATAGAGTTTCCTGAAATAGCTCCTCCCTTTAGACTTTGAATGATCCAAACTGGAAGGTTACAGAATGATTAGAACATCTATGCTATATTAGTACAATATAATAAAGCACAAAACATGACCAAATGAAGTTCTTTAGCACACTGAGAATAAAGGAAATGTAGGCTTTTTTCACAGAGAAAGAATGCTTTGGAGAAACTAAGGGGCAGAATTTGGCAACTATATTTCATATATAGATGATATTTGGATATATAACATAATGCTAGATTATACTGTTTGTGGGTAAACTGATCTTCCAAACGCTGTGGCCTCAAGCCGTGCTAAGTTTACCATTCCTGACTAAGTCTTTGACTTTCACGGGACCTATGAATGCTGGGAATTTTAGTCCTAAATCATATTTAAATTTCAAAAGTTGATGAAAGTTTTGCATTTGTTTGGCAACAACTTCCTTATCTATGTCATTCTTCATGTATGACTGCCTCTGTCAGGTACTATTTAGTCCTAAATAAATTTGCTATTTTCCTATTTAAAAAGGAAGATATAAATATGTATCAGTGTTCCTGTTCTTGTTAAACCAGCCTCCTGTTGAGCTGCCTTAATCTTGTTTACTTTCTCTCTTAATCTCAATTTCATTTTCTTTCACTCTCTCTCTATTTCTTTTTGTACCCTAAGGTAAAACCAACATATTTACCCAAAATATATTATGAAGGTGATAGAGCTTTAAGATATCTCCCACAGTTATGGAGTTCAGGGCATAAATAATTAGTGGATTTATCTTTATATAGTGTTGTATATATAAAACTATACACAATAAAATTTATGAATAATGGTGAAAACCCTGGTAGTAAATGAAGCACTGTTTCAGATAGGTATAAAGCAATGCTACACAATTTTATTCTATGCTATACTATTCAATGCAGAAAATAATGTAGATATTTTGAGAATTTTTTTTTGAAAAACTATTTTACAGTTTTCAATATTATCCACATTGACAGACATAATGAATGCATATCATATACTACCTTTATATTGTTTTAAATATTAAAGTAGGTTAAAAAAAAGGTAAAGGAATCCCTGTGTATTTTGCTCTACTAGTTGTTACCTTATCAGGAGGTGGTGCTCATCTCCATTTCAAGGCTATTGAACCAGCGCTGTCCAAAGACATTTCTGTAACTGATTCTGGTGTACAGATACAAGCTAAGTTAAATGGTACTTCAATTTGAAATTAAGGTATGATTTTGAATTCAGTGTCAGACTGCATGTTTCCAAGATGACATTAGGCTCAATGATTTTTAGTTCTTAGGTCAGTTTAGCAGGTGAAATGTTGCTTATCAAAAATATGACTGTGCTTTGAACTTACCCAGACTTAATGATCAAGCTTTATTGGAATGCTTTTAAGGTATTTTCAGAAATTGCAATACAGTAACTATACTAAAAAAAACATAGAGATGTTAATTCTGTAGATGATGGTCTCCCAATTGGTTTCGGAGCTCAGTTAAAATCTTGGAGACTTAAGTGATCCCTTTATATGGACTTGCCCATAAGATGCAGATCATGGTCTTTTGTACTCATACTTCCATGGCTGAACTCTTGTGCCTTTGCACTTTAGTTCCTTAATGACCTAATAAATTGACAATTTTTAGCCTTCATTCAATCTCTATATAGCAAATGTATGGCATAGCATTCAATATAGTCAGTTGCCCCCAAAATGTCAAGAACATGTACAAATTCTCCAAACTCAGGTTCGTCTGTAGCCTTTCATTGAAGGCTTGGGCTGCAATGTCCTAGGGGAGGTTAAGTCATAAGCTAAATTTGATTTTAATTAAAATGCATAATCCTTGATATGATTACAGTCATGCATTTAATCATTTTCTCCTTCTATTATATTAAATGTTGAAATTTAGAAACAATTTCTAGAAGTCTTTGGGGATTGTGACTAAGGATGCAATAGAAAGGTAGAATATTAATTAAGTAAATAAAAGAATAAGGCTTTGAGAAACATCAGGCTCAACAACTATTCCCTAAGCCTGATTTGGAGATATATTTTTCTAGCCGATTGGTTTGAACAAAAGAGAGGGAAAGAATTATGACTTTTGTCACCTACAAGAAGAAGCAAACTCTCAGACTATATAAACCATTGCATTTCATGTGTATAGTCTTCTTTGACCAAGTCATACAGATTAGATTAAGGATGGTTCTGCATCCAGTCTGAATGTATTTTTAAAAATGCAAGCCGACTTCACATTCTTATCTGTTACATGAAGAAAGCATTAAAATAACTTCCTCTTAAGAGTGATGATTAATAACTTCAGTGAAGGAACAAGTTTAAAGGAAAATGTGAAAATATGCTTTGTTCATGCATATACTCAATACACAGAAGGGAATAACACCTTCTGAGCCTTCTCTCTGTTTTAACAATTTCCACCAACTGAGCTAAGATTGGTGGGTTACCCAAAACAATAATAGCTTTAGCTGTAAATAATAGAATCTATTTGAATATGCTTCCAGTGAAAAGACATTAATGTACCGAAACAAAAACTATTCATTGCTACAATAATTAAATTTTAATTTAATGGGCGCTGTCTTAAGTACAAATACTACAGAATGCAGTAGGTTTGTTTATGAATAATCTTATGAAGGATTATAAATGTCTTTTAAAAAAGAACTTTGAATTTTAGGATAAGGATTCAATTTGAGTCACATTAAGACTCAAAAAATATTGTAAAGGACTTAACACTAATACATGTCCTTAATGACATGTAACAGTGTGTGTAGGCTTTCACAAATTCTGAAGCTGTTGCAGACTATACTGGATCACACTTTTTATAAGATTCTTCATGACCTCTACAGAAGAACTTTGCTGCCCTGCAGAACACTATCTAATTTAGTATTAGAATATTTATTTATACACAGTAATCAATACAAAAATGGGAACTACACTCTTTAGCAAAGTTCAGTCAAATCCATTAATGCAGTGGATCTTACTTCTATGATTCTACCATCATAAGCATAATTATAGGCACCATATAAATCATGGGTGTCAAACTCGCCATGTCACTTTACTGTAACATGATGTTTTGTGATGTTCGCAGAGCTGGGGTGGGCGTGGCCTGCATGTTACACATCTGGCCCATGGGCCACCAGTTTGACACCCCTGAGATAAATTCATATAATGCATTTTGCTAAGAGGTCTCTTTTTCAAGAGGAATATGTTCTGAATATTCAGCCTAAAGCATTCAGATTTATCTTTAAAATAGAATCTCAAACTGTAGACAATCCTGCACATACTATACACACATGTATCCAAAATATATGAACAGAACATGAGCAGAATAGGAAATGCAGATTATTTTAGAGGTCAAAGGTCTTTCAGTGCTAAGTGTCATAAAATATTGAATAGTACATACAAAGACATATAACTGCTAATACAGAAATGCAGGTTAACTAAATGTAATAAAATAACAATATTATTCCATTTTAAAATTGTGTATATCGTTTAACCATTGTGCTGCTGCTCATTTATTTATCAATATTCTACTTTCTCCACATATGGATGGGAAACAGTTTAGAAAGTGTTATTGAAGATTATGCTGATTTAGAATATCTTCATTTTCAACAGCACATAAATTATTTGAGAAATTAAGGAGAATATGCATTTTGTTGGTTCATTGGTCATCTATGTTGTTGCATTGACAAGCAATAGATTTCAAAGAGGATTCATATTCCTCTTTCTCAGCTCAGATCTATTCAAAGGTGAAATTGGGAACTTCAATAAGTAAATGCAAAGTATTTAACCATGGTCTTTTCTTTCCCCTTGTTTATAGTAAGATTTCTGTATTACATAATTCTCATGGTATGTTACCACTACTTACTCACTACAAGTGTATTAGCTATTGTTAGAGGTCCTCCTTGATAGGCTAGGGTAGAGTTTTATAAGCTCAGTAGAGATAAAGTTTTCCAAGCAGGAGGAAGGGCTAATAAACATACCTTCATATCAATATTCATATAAAAGTGAATTTATCTAAATCTAATTTTAGCCATTGATGATTTTTATTTAAATGATAACTGCAAAATGAATTGTGTTCACTCTTACCAGATAAACTGTGGTAACCATGTCTTTATATCATCTATTTAATTTTGTGAAACAAATGTTTAATAGTGTCCTTATCCTATTAAATATTAAAATAGACATAGACATTAAAATACCATTTTGGTGCATCTTCAATAATGAATTGTCTTTGACTGTAGCAATTTTGTGCCCTTTCAATGTTCATCTCTTCTGAAGTCAAAGAGCCGACCATGTTTGAAGTATTGCATTTTGGGTATTCTGCCACTCAATTTCACAGTTAATTAGTACACATTTCTGCCAATCATACGGAGATCTAAATTATAGAGTTACTATTTCCAGTGTTTTGACACATGCTCTTTAATATTTTATACAATTTTGTCATTGCGTTTTCTCTTTTGATTCCTCTCTTTGTGATATTCTAACCAAAAGAAAAAATTGCTTTCTTATCTTTAACTAAAATGTGGAGAAAGGCATATAAAGTACCTAATTATTGAAACATACAGCATTTCTGTATTAGCAGTTATATGTCTTTGTATGTACTATTCAATATTTTATGACACTTAATAGCAAAACAAATTGTGAAAATGACTTATTCAAGTTATTAACATAAATCAATGATAGACCAGTTCTGTGTTTTCACCAAAAATAGTTATACAAATGGCTGTAGAATGGAACCAATGATATTGCTTTAAGAAGATTAATTATATGAGACAACATAGCAAAATAGTAATTTGATGGTTCAAATAAATATTTAACAGACATAGATAACATATGTCATGGGAGCCCACATATAAGATCCTCCAAAACTGATTCCACCATGGTACAAATCCATCATCTCCTTGTTTCTACTGAAAAATCCACCAGCAATGAAAACCAATTTGTATTCAGCGTATGTACTTTCAGAAGAATATGTTTCTGAAAGTTATGCATGAAATAGTAGTTATGCTTAAAAGGAGAGAAAAGCCAAGATAACATAGAACATTTCATAAAGTATGGCCCTAGGGAACCTGGTAGTCCTTCATAATCCTCGCAGATGAGGGATCTGCAAAATAAAGATTTATTTTGTTATTTATTTTAATTATTTGCCAGGTATTTGCAAAAATTTAAAACAATGTCAATCTTTTTTTTTTCAAATTTGTTGGAAAAAATATAGGATTTTTAACGAAAAATATTTTTGTTTATCTAATAGGTTTAATATTGTTATTTTTAATATGATTCAATATATACATATTCTATAAATGTGCCAATTTTTATTTTATTATGGTAAATCAATAAATGCAACCCATATAAATAAAAACTTGTTTGGGGATATCATTTTAAAAAATGGGATAAGGTCCTGGAAGGAAAAAGTTTAAGAAACACTGATAATGACCAATGTCTAGGAAATGTGTAGAAAAGCTCTATATTTCAGGAAAATTGTGAATAAAAATGTATGTAGAATTTTTTCTAAAAGGGTCTAATGGAAGAGAATGCTGTTCTACTAGCAAGAAAATAAAATGGGCTTATTTGTATTGTTTCAATGTAATTATGCTGCCCTTTGTATACCTTGTATTTTTCTCTTAATTGTTTTTATCTTCTTTCAACCCAAAATATTCCATGATCTGCATGATTGCTATGTACTATGTAACTATCATAAAACAAGCAAAATATGATTTAAGTATCACAGAGTATTGTTTTATTGATTTTTGTGTTTTTCTGGCTGTTGTTGATTTTTCTGGTTGTTTGCTATAAAGACATAGGTTCTATAATATTGATCTGTTACACCTAGCTCCAAGAAAGAGAGTTACAGATTGCTTGCTCAGAAAGAAATGAATTTGAGTGGTTATGAAGCACATTTTTTGCTAAAGGTATTCAACAATTCTGCTAGATGTACCTGTATGTATGTAACTTTGCACTTATCCCTTTGCATACACACACATACACACATGTTGTTATGTTCAGAGCATAATATTTATTTCTTAAATTTATATCCAAATTTATATCCAAAGTGACTCTGGGAATCTTACAATGCCATAAAATTATATGCCCAAGATTTTCTTCCTTCTAAACTGGCCCTTACTATGCAGATGGGGGTATTCAGTTTCAGTCATTGGAAAGGAAATCAACAAACAGGTGGGTGAAGGGAAAGCAAGTATAGAAATTCAAACTCTGTAAAATGAGCAGGTTATTTGAAGATCCATTTATTTCTCACTGGCTAAGGAGTAAATGGAAGATTTCATTAAGACATGCTTATCCAGCCACAGCTGTGGCTTGCTAGAATAGTTTATGACATAATTTTCATTAGCACATACCAAAGTAATGATTCAACTAGTTACAAATAATATAGAAAATTCTCACAGTGAGAAAACTAAACTTGAAAAGACAGAATGTTTTGCTCTTTTATGCTTGCTTACAATTATTGTGTACATTTATCCTTTGGATCAAGAAACAAGAAGTCCACTTGGGACATTCCTGTTTTGAGTAGAAAGGAAATTCATGGTTTTCATATCCAGAGAGAAAGAAATGCTGACCAATGCAATTTATTATCATGTTGGTCAACAGCACATTGAATATAATGCTAGAATTGTATTGTAAGGCTATATGGAACATTCAATGATATGTTTGCTAGGTGCATTGGTGCATGCAAACTATTATTTGTCAAAGATACACAGCCATGTCTTTCAGATGCTCTTTATGGTTCTTGAGGGACTTTCTCAGGTTAACCCCAAAGATGCCCGTATTTACAACTATTGTAGTTCACAAGCATTGCAAGAATAACATCCATGTGCCAACATGCACAAAAATCAGGAGATGTCTTCAGAAAAGCACACTAAGTCTTCAATACTTCAGTGGGAATACTTGATTCATTATAAAATGCATCTCAAAATACCCTTTCAAAATGCTCTGTGAAACCATTTCATTTCTATAATTACCATTAGTTACTAGGACTTTGCACTTCTTTTGAAGAATCTCCAGAGAAGCTGGGTAAATATAATAAAAGACATGGATGCTTTAATGAGTAAAAAAAAAGATGTTATGCTGGTCGATTACTATAATAATGATTTGGCTTGTCAATTACTATAATAAAGATTTGGCTTGACAGACAAGTGCTAAATATATCTTCCAAATCAAATCAGAAATATGGAAGGTCCCTACCAGACACCATTTCGTGTTTCAGAAGAAGCACACCTGAATTTATCAGAATACTGTATATATTCAAAAGTGCACAGTCATCAATGATGCATATACTTTCTGTGAATATTTTGGTCATATTCCTGTAGAAATTTTGTTAAGAAATGGGATAAATTTGGAAAATGACTACTTTATAGCATTTCTTAGTATGCTAATATGCCAAACCCCCTCAGCTATAGATCACTACTACATTGAAAATGCAGATCAATATTATTATGGAGTTACCAGATAAATATATCCTTTATCTCTTCGTATAATACAAAAACACATGGTAGGATTTTAGGAACAAAATGAACAAGCATGTGGGGTTATCTGTGGCCTTCAGATGTTCACCCAAAGATCTGAAAGTTCTATGTAGCTTTTTAATTTCAACTTGGAGTAGCCAATTGGAAATAATAATCATGCTTTTTCATTTACTTGATTCCTAAATATCTCAAAAAAATAAATAAAAAAAAAATAAAAGTGAATAAGCTTATAGTAAGGTAACAAAAAGCATTATTTGACCAAAGTAGAAATACAGCTACCAGCTTTCTTGCAATATAATAAAGTGGACAAGAATATGTTTCCCATTCAAAGTTCAGTTCAGTGATTGTTTTATTTATTGCTAAATGCAAAGTCAAGTATATTTACCAAAGCAAAGCATACTGAAAATCAGTATCCAATCATGTATGTGAGTATGTTATTACAGCAGATTCCTCATTCCTTTTTAGTAATATTGTGCCTTAAAACCAATCATGTTAAAAACGAAAAAAAAAAAAAAAGATCCAGGAAACTACAGACTTTATCAGCCTGACCCCAATACCTGGGAAAATTCTGGAAAGGATTATCAAATAACAAATTAGTGAATACCCAGAGGCAAACAAAGTCATAACCAAAAGACAACTTGGTTTTTGTCAAAAACAGATCATGCCAGACAAATCTTATTGCGTTCTTTGACAAGGTGACAAAATTGGTGGACAAGAGGAATGCTGTAGATGTAATGTAATTGGATTTCAGCAAGGCATGTGACAAAGTAGACCACCATCTACTACTTGATAAAATGTGGGTTAGATAACAGCACCACCAGATGAATTCATAACTGGCTGACCAATCACATTCAAAAAACTCCGTCTACATGGAGGGAAGTATGCAGTGGTGTATCCCAAAACTCTGTTTTAAGCCCAGTACGCTTCAACATCTTCATCGATGATATAGATGACAGGATAGATGGGGAACTCATTAAATTTGCAGGTGACACCAAGCTGTCAGGAATAGCCAGTGCTCCAGTTGATAGGCTTAAGATTCAGAAGGATCTTGACAGTCTTGAACATTGGGCTCTATCTAACAAGATGAAATTCAATAGTGAAAAAAGTAAGGTTCTATATTTAGGCAAGAAAAACCAAATGTGCAGGTACAGTATAGGTGGTACCTCAGTCAATTAGTAGTAACTGTTAGAGGATCTTGGAGTCCTAGTAGACAATTGCTTAAATATGAGCCAGCAGTGTGCTGCAACTACCAAAAAAAAAGCCAACACCGTTCTAGGCTGCATAAATAGAGGGATAGAATCAAGGTCACGTGAAGTGTTAATACCACTTTATAATGCCTTGGTAAGGCCACACTTGGAATACTGCATCCAGTTTTGGTCACCACGATGTAAAAAAGATGTTGATACTCTAGAAAGAGTGCAGAGAAGACCAACAAAGATGATTAGGGGACTGAAGGCTAAAACATAAAGAACTGTTGCTGGAATTGGGTATGTCTAGTTTAATGAAAAGAAGAACTAGGGGTGACATAATAACAGTGTTCTGATATCTCAGGGGTTGCCAGGGGTTGCCAGGGGTTGCCTGAACAGGGGGTTGGATTAGAAGACCTCCAAGTTCCCTTCCAACTCTTCTATTCTATTCTATTCTATTCTATTCTATTCTATTCTATTCTATTCTATTCTATTCTATTCTATTCTATTCTATTCTATTCTATTCTATTCTATTGATATATCCATGCATTCTTTGTGGATTTCAGTTGGTCTGACATGCTTAGGTAAAATAAAGCATTATCTTATCATTTCTGAATCCCACATCCAGATTTCCTTTGTTATACTTAATAAGGATGAAAAATTGTTGTCCTCCCAATGCTTTCCTTTTTTACCTTATTCATATTATTTCAAGTGTTGAACTTAGCACATACATGCTACTTTCTTATGAAGCACAGTGTCTAAAAATCTGTAGCCTCCAGTTTGCATACCCCTTTCACCATAGTTTCAATCTTCAACTTTCTTTTCAATTAATTAAATATGGCACATACGTTTTGTGCAGTAGTGTGTTGATGCTATTTTGTGTAGCTTTCCTTGCCAATTTTATGAATAAGAGAAAAAAGCAAAAAAAATCTCAATACCACTTCCCAATGAGGGTGATTTGTAATAACTTAATTTAAAAATTATCAATAATTATACATTATTGTAATAAATAAATTATTATTTCTAATACATGGATGGAAACTAATCAAGGGGAGAACTACGCTGGAAATAAGGAGAAATTTCCTGACAGCTGGAACAATTAATCAGTGGAATTGCATGCCTTCAAAAGTTGGAGGGGGTCAATCACTGGAGATCTTCAAGAACAGTTTGTACAACCATTTGTCTGAAATGATGAGCAGGGAGTTGGACTAGAAAGCTTCTTCCAATTCTATTGTTCTATTATTCTGTGTAAATCAGTTCCTCACATGCAAACTAACTTCCAGGGATCTTAACTTCAATTTTTAACATTGTCAGTAATGGCCAGGCAAGTGGGACAATGCTGGAATTTAAAAATACATAACTGGAATTTAACCAAGGTTAGAAAACATTAACCTAAGCAATGCTGTCTTTGGATAGACCCTCATAATTATACAGACTCCACAAAAACCCAACTTTTGAATATAGATAGCTATTTCATTTTATACACTGTTACAGCAACATTAAAAAAATTATACTAAAGAACAAGGAGGAATATTGTTCAGGTTGAATTGTGCATTCCTGTTCCTCAAAGATGTCTTCAGGAGCTGTCCCTTGAGTAAAATTCTCTGGTTTTCTTTTTCATGAAGTATTTATTGCTGTAGATTTTTTTTTGTAAGGATCCATGCTTCCAGCTTGGTTAGGGCAACTGTGTGCTAAATTTTTCAAGGGAAAAATATGGTGTCTGTGAAAGACACAATAAAATAAGTAACCTTCCATGCAAGGACAAGATATTTATGTAGGACAGTGTGAGAAAAATTAATTTGCCCTGTCAAACAGCAAGTGGTTAGGGCTCTATGTCCTAATAATTCTGATTCTGGCACTTTCCTGAAGAAAAACATTCATGCAGTACTTTGGCTTTTTGCAGAGTAGAAATGAGAAAAAACTTGTACACATCCTTATTTTGGAACTCAGAATCTGTATTCTAGCATCTATATTTTCACATTAGAAAACTGTAATGTTGGTATTTCCCTTAGAATTAAATGGTAATAAAGAAAGAATTAATAATTGTTAATTTTAAAATGTTATAGTTCAGTGTTTATCAAGCTTAGCACTTTTAAGGTGTGTGGACTTTTACTCGCAGAATTCCTCATCCAGAAAGTTTGAAAGTTAGACTCAGACATTATGTAAGCATAATGCATAAGCACACCAACGTGCCTACCATCCCTGTCCTAATGTTTCTTTTATTTTTCTTATATGTATCCATTTCATGTATTCATAACTATGTTTATTCTTATACCTATTATCTTGTAAGCGATTGACAAAATTAATTAAATAAATAAATATTGTCAGGTGTAAAGAATCAGGACCACAAATTAATTTCCAGTTAAGATTTATGGCTCATGCCTAAACACAAAGATCTAGTCAACTAGTGATCAGCATTAAATTGGCACTAGATAAAATTTAACTGACATTGACTTGAATCACTTCAGACTGATTCTTAGTTAGTTTGGTCCCCAGAATGAAGTAGGGCTGTGGATTGGACAGGGAGTGTGGAGGAGGAAGGAAATTCCTGGTGGAAGGCATCAAGTCAAGCTTTCTTGCCTGGAAAACAGAACATCCATGGACTTCAGAAGTTGTGGGAACTCCATCACTGGAAGCTTTCAAGAAGAGACTGGACTGTCAGAAATGGTGTAGGGTCTCCTGCTTGGGCAGGGAGTTGGACTAGATGACCTACAAGGTCCCTTCTGTTATTCTGTTCTGATTCCTCTTTTGATTCCACTCTGAGAATCTGCCTCTTCTACAGATACAGAGTTGTTATAGCAGATATTGGACCAGACCGAGTTGGCTTGGATGATCTCTGAGGAACATTTCAACTCTGCATGAAAAATTGATGAAGGGGCATATGGGCTTTATAATTTGTAGTTAGTGGTGCAAGTACATAAATGACACACCAGCCACACAATAACACTGCAACTGCAGAAGAAATAGGAGAACATGTTACCATTTCAGACCCCCCGCCCCTTAAGTGCAATAACTACTTGAATTGTGAGTAAGATAAACATTTAAAAATAAGATTCTGTGCAGGGAATAATAGCACTGAGCAACAATAACAGATTTAACGTCTCAACAACCTAATGTTAAAAGAAGGTAGAGCAATACGTTATAAAAGTCGAACATAAATTGCTTAGTAGCACATAGGCTTCATACTCATCAACTTTTTCTTTACCTCTTGATTAAAGAAGGAAAGTAAGGATAAAATAGTACTATTTGAAATGGTTGATTCAAAAATTGTGCTGTCTATGCCTAAGTGAAATACTGGAATAAAATATAACTGGTGTTGATTTGATCTTAGTCATTGTTGTTCATAGACTTAACATAATTAAGTTTCCTCATTGTTAATATGTTATTAATGAATTCTCTACTGTTGATTAACTTGCTCTTTTGAATGGAAAATTGTTGCATTTATAATCTTCTTATTCTTTGTTCGACAAGTTTTTGTGGGCTATTAGCACTTTTGAGTTTCCTTCTTAAGAGAAGGAAAATTCTTCAAATATATTACAGTACATACAAAGATTTTGTTAAACAGGACAAATATGTATTAACATTATGGTTCAGATTTGTATATAGGTAGTGCTTAACCTACAATCACAACTGGGACCATAATTTCCATTGCTAAGCAAGACAGTTGTTAAGTGAGTCATGGCCTATTTTATAACATTTTTTGACATGGTTAACAAATCACTAAGTTGCTAAATGAATCATGCAGTGGTTAACCAATAATCCAGGTTCTCCCATTGACTTTGCTTGTTGGAAGCTGGCTGAGAAATTTGAAAATGGTAATCATGTGACCTTGGGATGCTGCAACCATTGTAAATACATGTCAGTTTTCATCTGTGTTAATTTTGATTACATGACTGTGGAGATGCTGTGATAATCATAAGGATGAGGACTGGTCATAACTCACTTTTTACAGTGTCATTGAACGCTATTCATTGTCATCAACTCACCCACCTTGAATGGGTGGTAAACAAATAGTTGTAAGTTGGACAAAATTCATAAATTATAACAGGTGGATTCTGGAGATAGCTGAATCAGATTTCCTCAACAGTAAACCAGTGTGAATCTAAACTGTCCAATGATATTTCAGAGATCATTGGGATGCATACAATTTTTTTTTCAGGGCTCAAGTTGAAGCAATACATATTTGTAATTAACATCCTCATTCCAACTAGGGAAAAAATGAGGCTGAAAGGCTGCTCTATTTAAAGCAATCATATGAATTCATAATGGAGCTGAACTGTTCCATTAAAATAATTTTACCAAGGAGTAGCAGACCTGTAAAATTGAATAATTTCCTCTCAATTCCTTGGGAATTTTCTTAAAATTTATCAATTTACTATATTTTCAGCTCACTGAAGAACACAGTTTAAATGCTGAAGACATCAAGTTACATTCGGTCATTTATATTTCTTAGTCATGCCAAAAAAACTGAATTATTCAGAGTTGCAAGTAAGTTTCGTTATTTGATTCATAGCAGGCATAAATAAGATCACACAGTATTCTAATTAATACTCATTTTTCTAGCTGCTCATTTTATTCTTTTCTGCAAGTACCCTCAGCATCGAGTACTCCTCCAGTATTCAACATTGACTTTTTAATATTTCTCTTCTTTCTCACATTGACCTTTACATATCCCAGACTAGGAACATGAACTGCAGACTCTTATTACTAATAAAAAAAGAAGAGGAGAGCTGCAAATACTATAACAAAGATAGAAATAGATAAAAGAACATAGTTGAATACACATAATACATTTTTAACAAGAGCCTTCTTTTTAATATGTTTGAGTATTGCTATTTCCAATATTGTAGATATTACTTTACAGTCATTTAAATATGATATAGCAAAAAAAAAATTCATAAAGTCAGTAATTTTATAATATTTTTAAAAATATAATATTTTAACATAAAAAATCTACTTTAGGTTGCAAACAAATTTAAGGAAAGCATTCTGGAATAAAAGTGTCATTATTGAGAACATTTGTAATGATATCTGTTGTTCTCTTTGCTAAATGTATTGGATTTTATAATAGTTATTTTACATATTGACGTCCATTAGGGTATAGTGGTTCAGGCATCAGACTAGAAAGCAGGAGACTGTCGGTTCTAGTCCTGGCTTAGGCTTGAAGCCAGCTAGGTGACTTTTTCTCAACCCTAGGAAGGAGGCAATGGCAAATCACTTCTGAAAAATCTTGCCAAGAAAACTGCAGGGACTTGTCCAGGAAGTCTCCAGGAATCAGACCTAACTGAATAGAAGAAAAAAAAAAATCTTACATAGAGTTTTTCAAATATGTTTCGTCTCATTTTTGCCTTTTAATGCTTTTTTCAGTCATTATCTATAGTATAAAAACATACATCTAAATGGTAGCAACACATACACATCTACAAAGTAGACAGACAATAAAGAATGAATTGCAACAGCACAATGCAAATCATGTGTGACTTATTTCCTTGCAAACATTAGGCTTCGGTGGATATCATGACAACTATCAGAACACATTTTGCTATTTTAGCACATTTTGTACTTGTCAGCTATGTAGAGGGGCTAACATTGAGCATGGGTAGACAAGAATGGCACTAACAATTGATTAATTAGAATTAATAATACAATTATATTTAATTATGCCTAATTATAATACAGTTAATTCTATAAGATATTATTTGATTGTCCTGTAAAGAAGTTAGGCAGCTATGGGAGACAAGTTAAAAAGCCAATGACAATTAAAATATATATTTCCAAATAAAACTTTGCTTTCTTATTTAACCTTTGAGATTATATTATGTCATTGGCAATTCTTACCAAAGACAAAACTTTGTTACAGTCAACAAGATTATTTTTTAACATACAGTATATTTTGTAGATATTTTAATACCTTGACTTTTGAAAAATCACACTAAAAACAATATGATTACTTCCTCAGGTGATAAATGTGGAGATTTTTCTATAGCCCTAGCCAATGTGTGTTAGGAAATGGTTACGGTGAACTTTTCAACTGACCAATACATTACTAGACATTATTAATCCATGAAGGAAGAAAATATATCACAATAAGATCCAAAGTACAATTTAAGCTATCAAAAGAACCTTGTAAAAAGTCACGAGTAAGGCTATGATGATGGATTGATGGATGGATGGATATATGATTAGATGATAGATAGATAGATAGATAGATAGATAGATAGATAGATAGATAGATGATAGATAGATGATAGATAGATGATAGATAGATGACAGATAGATAGATAGATAGATAGATAGATAGATAGATAGATAGATAGATAGATAGATAGATAGATAGACAGACAGACAGATAGATAGAAATGTGAAAAGCCAGAATCCCTCATACATATATTTAGACATATTATAAGGAGTAATGATCAAGAAAAATCTAATTGTAAATAACATTATATACTTATAAGTTATAAGTAAATGAAAAAGACATGTCAGCAAAAGTTGTATCATGGTTTTAGCTGAGCAAAAAGAAGATAATAAGGCAGAAGCTTGCTCAGCTTGCTTTTAATGACAACTGATCCATTGAATTCTCTATTTGATAGGAAACTGAACTAAAATATAGCCCCCATGTGCCCACTGGGCTATTCACAGAGTAAGCAGAATATTTATTTTCTTCAATTCCCATGCCATTTCATTTGAAAATAAGCACTAGAAACAGAATTAGGATGCTCATTAATGAACTCTCTGATTCCTAGAAAAAACAAATGGCTCAAAGGCTGTCAGTTTGGGCATTAGTTTATACTGGGGAAGAGGACAACCCTAATATTAAAAGGAATATAGGACCCCTGTTTCAAATATACACACAAACCTCACAGCACTTGAGGTCCAAAAAAGTGCTTTAAAATGAGCCCCAATGATTTCATGCCTGTTAACTTCCAATTTACTCAGACCAGAGCAGAGATGAGAATTCTAAGTGTGCCGGGTAGACCCAGAACAATGATGTTTAAACTGTAACATTTACTTCTAGAGACAATTCATTTTGGCAGAATAATAAATATTTTCTAAATTTATTTTTTTCAGTGTTAGAGAAGTGAAGAAAGTAAGTTCTATTGGTAAAAATAATAAATTCATGCTAGGGGAAGGAGAAGGAGAGGCCTTCTAAAGTTTCTTTGCCATTCTGTTTGTGATTCCAGTTTTAATACACTGAGAAAAAATATACTATTTTTTAAAAAGCCCAAACCATCTTGTTATGTGTGTAAATAGATGTATCATAGTGTCTGATAATCTTGACCTTGGAAAAGAACCTGAATAGGCAGCTTCATTTCCCCACTAGATCCTTGCAAATCAGAAGTTACCTCTCAGGGGTCTCTTTTGCAATTCAGTCTAATCATCACTTCCTCATAAAGCCAAAGACTTGTAAACAAAGCAATGACCTTTTAAAATTATGGATGTCTTTTAGAAATATTAACCTAGACAGCTCTCATAACAGCAGAGCTAGCAATTGTTATTTCACAAAGACTCAGAAGATCTTTGAAAAATATATGCATAATTTCAGCTCCTCCTTCTCATTCTGTTGTTCTGTGAATTGATTAATCACAACTTGATCTTTTTCTTCATTTTAAGTAAGACTTCCCCTTGGGTTTTATCAGTGACATTCAGGCATTAATTCTGAGTCTATTTCTGCCAGAAAAATGGCATATTACACATTCAGGAAGAAGAGCTAGCTCACTATGGTTTGGAATCAGATCAAAAGGATTATTGGAGAAAGTACATTAGGATTTCTTACTCTGGGACATATCGAGAAGATATTGACTTTGTGGAGGTTTCTTAAGATTATTTTAAAAACCTATTTCTTCCTTCTAAGAAAAGAATGTGCTAAACCCCTATATGTTACTACCTTTTTTAACTGCATCTGGAGGTTGTTATATTTTACCGTCCTGAGGACAAAGGAAAAAATCTCAACTGTCTGAAGATTCAGAAAAGTGTTCAGCTGTGCTTCCTTCTCAAATTAGAAATATAACTTGGTTTGGGCAATATCTTGCTATTTTTAGTTGGACTAAAATTCATCGGATTATTAACATGACTTCAGACTATGCTACTGGTTCTTGATTATATCAGCAATATATAGCAATAGCAATAGCAATAGCACTTAGACTTATATTCTGCTTCACGGTGCTTTACAGCCATCTCTAAGTGGTTTATAGAGTCAACATATTACCCCTAACAATCAGGGGTCCCCATTTTACTGACCTCGAAAGAATGGAAGCTGAGTCAACCTATATATGCAGTACATTAGCTATATACTTTTCATTAGTGCAAACAGATATTACTCCATAGTGTAACTTAAATGTATCTTTTACTTCCATCAGTCATTGAGCTATGCTGTTTGTTCATATTTTAAGTAAATTTTTGTTTATTTTTAATTAGTTATCATTTTCTTTGATACGTTTGGCAAAGAAGCCAAGAGCAATTTGATCAAAGTTTGGCATTTGTCTGTTTATAACATAAATTTCAGAATTTCCACTCCCATTTTTCCTTGTTTAAAAAATAATGTTATAACACATGGTTATCACATATGTCATATGTTTCTTAATTTCTTTGTTGTATTAAAGTATTTTTTTTAAAGGGAATGGAAAGAATAAAGACATGATGAGAATGGTCAACATATCCCTTTGATTGAAATCTATGTAAGGGAAATTGTTTAAGAAAGAAAAAGAAAAGAAAAGCCAAGAGAAAATGTGCTATTTCAGAAGCATGGGTATCATAAGTTTTTTTTTTCTTTGTTTTCATTGCTACTGTCAGCAGCTGTATTTTAATTTAAATATTTTCTTCCAATTAAAACTTTTTAAGTCAATTTTCTGGCCTTACTACTATGTTACTTTGTATGGCCAACATAAAAATTAAGACATAGTTTACAACATTTTTTTCCACATATCTACAGTCTCATCCTGAGATTATATAGCATAGGCTACAAGCAATTACAATTTGTGAGATAATTTATTTCCAGGGCTGCTGTTCTCCCACTTAACTTTTGAAAGCACAATTCACAATTCAGGTGGGCCTCAGTTGATGACTTTGCCTGCAAGTACATTAAGAAAAAAAAGGAGATTTTGTTCTGTCCAATAGTCCATTTCACTATTGGTGGCCCCATGGCACAAAGAAAGGAAGAAGTAAGAATTAACCTTGAGAGAAGGAGAAGGAGAAGGAGAAGAAGGAATAATGTTGAATGAAAATGAATATTATATTTCTTTTTACTACAGGTGAATTCAGGAGATTCTTCAAACATTCTCTGACTCAAATAAAAAGTGAATAGTTAGAAAAGTAGTTGTTTCTATTGTCGGCAGTGAGGTGCTATAGTACACAATTACAATGTTCACATCCATAGCCAACATATAAAGATATCTGAATATACTTATAGCAAACATCATTCTCTGAGTATGGATTTATATTTAATTCAGTTATAAACATTTGTAAAAACAAAATACCATAATAAAAATATTGCTGGACAAGACCAAAAGGCTTCCTCAGCATCCTATTTTTACAATGCCTAGCAAAAAAGAAATATAAAAGCAGGTCATGACAATATAATGAAAATTACAAAAAAATCCTCTAATCCACATTGCAGAGCAAATATTGGGAATTTCATGCAGAAGTTACATAGTGATCAAAACTGGGAGAAAACCAGTAAACAAAAGACCCCTAAACTAGTGGTGGGATTCAGCCAGTTCTCACCAGTTCGGGAGAACCGGTTGTTAACTTTCTGAGCAGTTTGGTGAACTGGTTGTTGGAATAAATCATTAGGGCAGAGAACTGGTTGTTACATTATTTGAATCCCACCACTTCCCAAAACACTACAGTGAAGTTGAAGTGTGAAATACTTTGGAAGAATGACAAGAAAAATGGGAATGGGATATTTAATGTAGCTTCAGGGAAAATGGTTTAGTTTAGATTATTCCTTGCATATGAAGAGAAGCAGTATGTACTGAAACAATTGCAACTTTCCCTTGCCCCGTTTATTGAATTCCCTGTCAGCTGATGTAAGAAAATGTGTCATATTATGCCACCAGATTGTTTAATTAATAGCCTCATGTAATGCACATGAATTGGGTTATACAAAGCATCTGCTATGGCTTTCTGGTGAAGCCACATGTAGCTCTTACATGAGGGCTCTTACAGTTAATTGTCCTGGAAAAGCAATGAGTTTGAGAAAATTATCATGAGATCCACATTAAAACAAGGAAAAAGGAGTCATACATGCTGTTCCACAGTTATTGCACTATCAAAGTGCAATGATTCATAGTGAAATTATAACACCTAGTGAAATGGCTGTGCTTTTGAATATGCAATTAGCCAATTGCAGATACTTCTTTTATTCAGGAAAAGGTAATATATGCCAGATCATACCCAATACCCCAACTTTCAATCAGTCAGTTTTATTTGGTCATAGGCCAGCATATAACTAATAATATTATTATTACATTACAATAGAAATAAAAATAAAAAAGTCATGTTGATATAATAAAATAAGGTAAAGACAGAATTATTCAGATAAAATTATGGAGTACACATATTAAAACACAAAAGATTCATTTAAAATTACAGTTAAATATTACAATGAATAAGACAGCGAACTATAAAATGATATAAGTAATACTAACACTTATAAAACACAATATAAAGCTACACTAACTTGACAATGCTGCAAAGACCCATCATGCAATGTGCAGGCTGGGGGTAGATCCAACTTTTGAGGGCCATATAAATATGTTAGGATGTTACTAAGGGTAAGAATGGAAATGGGAGAGAAATCATCGCTATTCTTTCTTGAGCAACCCTTTCTGCTGCTGTGAATGATGCTTTTCAACATCAAAAAACTGGATTTGTTGGCAAAATTTCAGGTGGGATTGTGAGTAGTATGCTTCCCAGGAGTGTCCTGCATTAAATAAATCAATAAATATGCATTGCTGGACATTTGAGATTTTACTGCTGATTTTCAGTGACACAATCATTGGATGGAAGCATCTGCAAAGGGCATTAAATGAAACAATTGTATTTTTTTTTCTTACCCAAGACTACAAAGTCCAAGGAACCATGATATATGCCAGTATCTTAGACTAACATTGCGAACATCATTTAGCTCTGTTCAGTATTTCAAAGGTCAAAATATAGCCATGTGTGGTAATATAACCTATTGATCATTTTATCATTTTCTGTAAGGCCTTTGTATAACTAGCAGTAAGTCTAGGAGATGTGGGCATTCTTGGTGGGGGTAGGAGTATCTTTGCTCAGAGTGCCTCATTCTGTTTTGATTCTGCCAGTTTAGAAGGAATAGGAAAATGGGTGAAAGTTCAAGGTACAAGGTACACAGTTGTGCTTTCTCATGGGACTTTCCAAACTTTCCCATGAGACTTTCTGTGGCTGTATGATCTCATCCTAGCAAGGTAACATCTGGGACTTTCCAAGATTGTGTGTTCTCATGCTGGTGAAGTAATCTCCTGTTGAGGTCATTGTTTTCTGAATATGCATACTGTATTTTGCTTGTGTTTTTCTCAATAAATACTGCTACCTGAGTTCTCTCAGGGTTGGCATTTTCTCAGAGACAGTTCCCTGTGTCTCATTTCAATGTCAAACCACCATAAATGGTGACCCCGACGTGATAGCTTGGAAGGCTATACGTTTCCGCATCCTATACTCATCGTCGCGGACGTCGACTGGGCCCTCATCTTCTTCGCTGGACGAAGATAGATTCTTTCGTGAGTATGGGGGAGATCTCTCGAAGGCTCAGAAAGAGCACATCAGGGAATTGAGAGGGATCATTGGGAATAGTTTTGGATTTGGAATTGGCAGTAGGGGTTGTGCTGTAGGAAAGAAAGAAATTGAGGACTTACTACAGTATGTTTGGAAAAATATTAAGTCATATCCGGAGGGAGGTAGTATTAAAGTAGAGTCCTGGAAAAGATAGGGAAATTTTTGCACGAGGAACCTCGTGCCCCTTCTTCAATTTTGTTAACCTGGAGGGTGATTATGGATGCATTAGCTACTTATGAACAACCGCTCCTAGCACCCCCGAAGAAGGTTTGCCGCTTTACCATGCGGTGCGTTTGTTGCCGCCACGGCACCTCCAGATAAATCTGGGGGACTGTCCGGCGCTAGAAATACTTTGTCAGAGGATAAGAGTTTACCTTTAAGGGTTCAGGTGGATGCAGTTACTGCAGCTATTCAAAAGCAAAGAATAGAGGGGAATTATCAGGAGATGATTTGGTGGAGTTTGGAGTAGAAGTTCAACTTAATCCAGTGGAAATTGTCATGGATGCCGCATTAAATCCGCAGTGGGAGTGGAAGCCTTTACAGCTCAGAATTTTGAGGGAAATTAAGCAAGCAGCAAAGAATATGGTGTTAGAACGCCATATACTCAGGCATTGTTAGAAGCAGTTGGTTATGGAAATAAAATGATTCCGGCTGACTGGAAAGCTCTGTTGAATATGATTTTAACTCCAGCTCAATATTTGGTGTTAGATCAGAAATGGAGACAGCTGGCAGTCCAGAGGGGAACAGCAAATGTTACCCCAGATCAGCTTTATGGAGCTGGTAATTTTACAACAGTGGAACAACAGAGAGATGGTATGCCTGAGGAAGGGTTCATTCTTCTCCCACAAATAATTTTTCAAGCCATAGGGTCTCTCCCTGACGGCGAAGGTGGTGAAGACCTTTACTAACATCAAACAAGGGAACAATGAACCCTATGAAAATTTCATTAGCAGACTGAAATTGGCTATTGAAAGACAAATTGATAATCAATTCCCCAGAAAGAGTTTTTTAAGTTAGCAGTAGAACAAGCTAACACAGATTGCAAAAAGATTTTAAATCCACTGGTAGCAAGTGGAGAGAGAGAAATCCAGATTTGATTAATGCATGTAGGAAGGTTGGGAGTCAGTCTTTTAACATGGAGACTTTAGCTCTGGCTTTACAAACAGGACATGCTCAAAAGGGAATTGTTTCAATTGTGGGAAGCCTGGACATTTTAAAGCGCAATGTCGGGCTCCTGGAGGGTCAAAGTCAGCAGAATAAGAGATCAATGGGACAGGGTGTTGGTCCTAAATCAGTGTGTCCAAAATGTAAGAAAGGATACCATTGGGCATATCAGATGCTCCTACAGTTTTTACTGATGGAGGGAAAGTTTTTGGTGCTTGTGTTTGGAAAGATAAATCTGGAATTTGGCATACAAAAGTGACTTCAGAGCAGAAGTCTGCCCAGCAGGCAGAACTTGCTGCTGTAGTTTTGGCTTTTCAAAATTTTCACAATCAGGATTTTAATTTAATAGTGGATTCATTGTATGTGTATAATTTGTTACCCTTTGTAGCAGGTTCTTATTTGTCTCCTGGAATATCACCTGATATTTTAAGATTGCTTTTGTTGTTACAAGGATGTTTGGAGCAGCGTGTGAATGTGTGTTTTGTTGCTCATATTCGTAGTCATAGTAATTTGCCTGGAATTTTATCACAAGGTAATGCCAAAGCTGACAGTGCTGTAACTTCAGTCCTCACTGTCCAGCCATGGGATAGTCATAGTTATTTTCATCAAAAGCGCTAAAGCATTGGCACAGCAATTTAAACTTACTACTGCAGAAGCTGCTGCCATAATTCAACAATGTCCAACTTGTTCAAAGCAGGGCACGAATATCCCTATGGGAGTTAACCCCAGAACAATGCAGAATGAGACATGAGAGACTTTTTTGAGATGAGATGAGAAAGATGTTTGAGCTTCATAAAAGTCAGGCTTAAATAGCAGAAATATTCAGTATCAGGATAATGTGTTATTTTAAGATGGCTGAGAAAGACAGGGATATATGGCAGCTTTTGCATCTTCAGTCACTTGATACCAAAAGTTTGTCTCCAGTCTCTGTACAAGAATCTGCCTACTTCAATTGAAAGAGAATATGGTGATAACTTTTCTGCTGAGGTTAGGTGAATAGATTTAGAGAAGGAGATTTCTGCAGTTCTCCTCTTCTCCTTGCATGTTGATGGAGAGCAAGGAAACCAAGGAGCTCTCATAGAGCATAGGATGCTGAAAATCTGAAAATTAAATATGCAATTTTAACTGTTATTTAGTGGCAAATGGATGTTTAACATCATCTTTAGTTTAGCCTTAAGGATAAAATGATTCATCATTTTATTTTTGTATATATGTATCCTTGCCAGAGAATATTGTGCAAGTCTCTGAACCACATCTGACTTCTTTAGTTCCCCCGCATTCTATATGAGCTTTGTCTAAAGTAATGTTATTTAAAGCCATCAAACTGAAAGAAGAGAATTGTGTATATCGAGACTACCCAAACAGAACTAATGAGGCCACAATCTATATATTCTCTCCATTTGGTACCCTTGATTTTGGCACAGGAGTAGGACTTATAAAACAGCATTATAAATTTATTAATATAATATAAATTCATAGATAGTATAGATTTTAACAACTGATAAATTGAGATTACTGGGTAGCTAATAAGTGATTAAGTAACTGAACAATTATTGATTATTAATTATTGGAGAGGATTATTAGAAACTTATTATTATTAGTATTATTATTATTAGTAGTAAGAAACTAATATAAGAAAAGGTGTGACAATTGAGGTAAAATCTATCTTATTTATTACTGATTTAAAATAGAAAGAAGATATATATTGTGTTATATTGTGTTATAAAATACAGGGGAATTGAAGGTTTATAGAAGTGGAGGTTTTAAGAAAGGAAGAAAAGAAGTTGGAGTGGTGGATTAAAAGTAATATTGTGACAAGACTATTAAAGATGACTAGCACCACTAATTGACCAAGATAGGAAGGAGAAAGAAAATCCCCGCACAAATGATGACAATGACAATATCAGCAAGTCCCTCCACAAACAAGTCTATTGATGAAATGTTACCACGAGAAAGAGCAAACTTCTTTAAAGATTTGCAGAGCTTAATGTTAAATATGCAAGAAATGATGTTGAAAAATCAATGAAGATATGAAAAAAGAGATAGGTGTAGTGAGTAATGAATTAAAAGAAAAAATACAAACAATGATCCAAAAGTTTGAGTGTTTTCAACAAAAAGTGCGGAAAAATGAACAGAAATTAGTAGAAATGGAGACAAGAATGGATAAGGTAGAAAAAAGGGTCAACAAGCTATCCAGAAAATTGGCACAAGCAAGCAAAGAGCTAGAAACAACAGCGGTCTTTTTAGATGCCGAGAAAACAGCCCACTACTTGAGGTTTAAAAACGTGAAGGAGGAAAAGGGGGAAAACCTACCGGATGTGATGGCCGATCTGATTGCAAAAGCATTGGGAACAGGAAAAAGAAGAAATGCTTATGAGATGGATGAAATGTATAGGGTACAGACTAACTACACAAGGAGGCATAATCTCCCAAAAGAAGTACATGTCCAAATTGTCAAAAAATCGATTCGTGATGAAATACTACATAGAACAAGAGATGACCCAATAGACTATGGAGGAAAACAGATTATTGTTTTGAAACAAGTACCAAGGAGGATAAGAGATCTAAGAAGATCATCCAACTTTTTAACAATGAAATTGATAAGATACAACGTGAATTTTCGATGGTTGATGCCAGAGGGTATTATGGTCACCTGGCAGGAGAAACGATACTGACTAGATACAGTTGATATAGCAGAAGAATTTCATGATCAATATTTCACCAATGAAGAAGAGTTGGAAGAGTAGAAGAAAAAGAAACACAGAAGAAAGAGAAATAGAAACAACAGATATAGAAGAAAGTTCACTAAATATTAAAGATAGAGATATGGAAGACTTGGAAAAGTTGAAGAATACGAAAGAAAAAATAAAGAACCTAAAGAAATTAGAGTGACAAAAATACCAGACAAAGAAATAGATAAGACAAAGATGTGAGATGATATCGATGAACATTAATGGTCTAAAATCCCTGGTGAAAAGAAACAACATTTTTAGTAATTTACAATGTTTAAATGCAGATACAATAGTTTTACAAGAAGTACATATAAACGAAAAACAGAAATATTTATAAGAGAATAAAAAGTATGGGGAAATATTTTTTTCATTAGATGAGCAAGAGAAAAGAGGTGTGGCACTATATATAAAAGATTGGATTCTGACAAAAGAAGTATATAGAGATAAAGGAGGTAGGATACTGATGGTCAAAATTGAATTAAAAGATAGAAAAATATTATTGGTTGAAATTTATGCGCCAAATGGATCACGTGAACAATTCTTCCGAAAGTTACATAACAAAATTAAAGACATACAATATGAGGAAATCTGTCTTTTAGGTGACTTTAATACAAATATGGGTAAAATATTGGACTATAAAAGTAATAACATAAGAAAAGGGAAAAAAAAGAACATATCTAAAACTTTTCATGATTTGGTTAAAGAAGTAAATATTCAAGATACTTGGAGAGAAAGACACCCAGAGAAAAAGCAATACACCTTTTATTCTAATAAACACCAATCTTGGTCAAGGTTAGACATGGTATGGATGTCAAAAGAACTTATTTCAGAGATAACAGAAATAGAAATAGAGACAAATTTATGGGAGGACCATAGCTATATCAAACTCAGTTGGAAAGGCCAAAAAAAAAAAAAAAACCCTCAAAAACCCAATGTGGACAATGCAAAAGTCAATATTAAAATAAGAAGACTTTAGGTCTAGATTGGTTCTTTTTTAAAGAAAGTAAGGAAGAAGATACATCTCCACAAAACACCTGGGACACAGCAAAAGCAGTTATTAGAGGGTTGGCAATAAATATATGGCAAAAGAAAAAGAAAAAAAGCAATGATGGAGAACATTAGAAGGAGAATACAGAAGATTGGAGATGAAATTCCAAGAAGAACCTCAAAAAAGACAAATAAAATCACAAATTGATCTAATACATAGAATAAATTTACTTGAGAAAGAAGAATTAGCACAACAACTGAAAAAGACAAAGCAAAACTTTTTTGAGAATGCTACCAAGAAGATGAAAAAAGAAATATAACTCTGAGATTCTATGAGTCATTATATAAGAAAGATAATCTCCCTATAGAAGAAAAAGTGATAAGATACTTAAAGAAGGCAGAACTCCCAAAAATGTTGGAAGAAAATAAAAAATATGTTAAATGAGGAAATTAGATTAGAAGAAGAAATTATGGCAATAAATAAACAAAAAATAGTAAAGCATCAGGACCAGATGGCCTCCCAGTGGAATTATACAATAGTCAACAAGAAATATCAGGTAATAGATTACTTAAAATATTTAATATGGTCTTAGAAGAATCAAAGGTCCCACACATCTGGAACGAAGCGACAATCACAATTATTCCTAAAGAAAATACAGACCAATACCCTTACTAAATGTGGATTACAAAATCTTTGTAACAATAATAGCTAACAGACTTTAAAACATTCTAAATGAATTTATCCACACTGATCAGAATAGCTTTCTCCCACACAGACAATTAAAAACTAATATAAGGATAATTCTGGACACTTTAGAATACCATGAAGAACATAGCAGAGATCAGGTGGCTTTATTGTTTTTAGATACCCAGAAGGCATTCGATAATGTAAAATGGAACTTTATTTGGCAACAAATTAGATATAGGGATTTCAGACAGAAATTTTTGAATGTGATTTCAGCAACTTATAACAATCAGGAAGCCAAAATATTAATTAATGGGGAAACAACTAAGAAATTGAAAATACAAAAAGGAACAAGGCAAGGATATCAATCATCACCACTTTTGTTTATTTTAACACTAGAAGTACTAGCAAGAACAATCAGAAAAGAAACACAAATAAAAGGATTAAAAATTAATAAAGAAGAATTTAAATTATAAGCCTTCACAGATGACTTAGTCTTTATTTTAGAAGATCCACAAAATTCAGGACCAAAATTTATATAGAAAATTTAGAAGAATTTGGAGCAGTTGCGGGGCTAAAAATTAATAAGGAAAAAAATATAATAATTACTAAAAATATGACAAATAAGCAAAAAGAAGCTTTGACTGGGATAATGGACATCCAGATAGCAAAGAAAGTAAAATATTTGGGGATTAAGATTTATGCAAACTATATAATGATTAAGGATGACAATTACACTCCATTAATAAAGTGCACAACAGAAGATTTGCAAAAATGGGGTAAGATTATCTTTCATGGGCAGAATAGCAATCATAAAAATGAATGTATTACCAAAACTATTGTTTCTTTTTCAAAATATCTCCATAAAAGTAGAAAAAAATTCTTTGGTGATTTGGACAAATTAATACTGAAAATTATATGGCAAAAGAAAAAATCTAGGATCAAATTAAAATTACTGCAAGATGCTAAAGAAAGAGGTGGATTTGTCTTACTAGATTGGGAAATTTACTATCAGGCTGCAAAGTCACCTGGATAAAGGATTGGATAACTTATGATAATAGAAGATTGTTAGTTCTAGAAGGCCACAATTTACAAGCAGGATGGCATGACTTTTTATGGCAAAATAGAGAAGAGGCCCACAGATACTTTCAAAGACATAAGATCAGACAGGCATTGTTATCAATATGGAAAAAAACTAAAAAACAATTTTATATAGAAACACCAATATGGTTATCCTCACTGGAAGACCTAATGCACCCAAATTTATTTCGCCAAGAGAAAATTATCACATATGAGGATATTTTAAACGAGATAGGAGAACTGAAATCAAGATAAGAATTGAAAGAACAAGAAACGGATTTGGAATGGTGGGCTTACCAACAAGTCCAATCACGATATAGGAAAGATATGAAAGATCAGAGAATTAGTAGGCAAAAAACACAATTACATTAAATACTATTGGGAGCAGATGATAAATTGATAAAGAAAATTTATAGAGTATTATTGGTATATAAATTAGAGGAGGAACAAGTAAAAGAAACAATGTTGGCATGGATGAAAGATATTGGACGTGGTATTAATTTGGATAATTGGCAAACCCTATTGGAAAGAAAGAAGAAAATAACATTGGCCACATCATATAAAGAAAATTTATATAAAATGTTTTATAGATGGCACATCTCTCCAACAAAATTAGCTAAAATGTACCCAAATTTATCTCCTTTTTGTTGGAAATGGTCCCAAGAAAATGGATCATACTATCATGTATTGTGGACTTGTAGGAAAGCCTAGGATTTTTGGCATAAAATTCAGAACTTGTTAGAGGAAATGGGTGAAATCAAAATTGAATACAAACCAGAATTATTCTTATTGGGAATTAATATTGAGAGATATAATAAAGATATGATGTATCTAGTAATACATGTGATTACGTCTGCAAGACTAGTTTATGCTTAAAAGTGGAAACTTAAGGAAATTCCAGATGAAATGGAGATAATTAAAAAAATATGGACATGTGCAGAAATGGACAAATTAACACTGGAACTAAAAAATAAAGAAGAATCTGAATATCACAAAGTATGGGAAAAGTCTCTCCTCTCTCTATCTATCTATCTATCTATCTATCTATCTATCTATCTATCTATCTATCTATCTATCTATCTATCTAGTTTCTCTCTCTCTCTCTCTCTCTCTCTCTCTCTCTCTCTCTGTGTGTGTGTGTGTGTGTGTATATATATATATGTATGGTGTTCGGCTTGGTTCGGGTATTCTCCCACGTCATTGTAGTTCTTTTAAAGTTGTAGCAACGTTTCAGCAGAATCTCATCTGCCATCATCAGGCTTCTGTATTGTGTCCGTCTGTGGGTCAGACTTTTACAGTGGTTTCAGATTTAAATTTGGGGCAGCCTATTGCTGTGCCAGAATGGTTTTTCTTCATCCTGATTGGTTGGGAGTCTTGGTCTGTGTTTATTGGTCTCGGAGTTTGCTGTGTTCTGCTTGATGGGTGTCTCTGATATCTTCTGTCTGTTTTTGGCTCTTTTTGTATCTTGATTGGCTGGCAGCATTGTGTTACTTTAATGGAGGCCTTTAGTGCAGCTTGGCTTCGGGTAAATGGACGGCTATCATTAGTTAGGAAGCTGGGTTTCATCTGGGTGCCTGGTTGGGGTGTGTTTGAGCTGGAGGTATCAGGGGGATCTGTTTGTGCCCAGGTGTTTGCCTGGCTTGTGGTGTGGAGATTTTTTGTTTGTGAGTGCAGGCTTCCAAATGATTGACAGCCTGGTGGAATCATCTCTTCTGTTCATGCTTTCTGGTCTTTTTCAATCTCTATGGCTTCTCTGATGACTCTGTGGCTAGGGTTTTCCATAGTGGCCAGGGTTTTGGTGCCATTGAAGTTGATGCTATGACCTGTAGCTTCCATGTGTTGGACTAGTGAGGAAGTGTGTTCCAGCTTTTTGACTGCATTTTTGTGTTCATCCAGGCGGGTACTTATTCTTCTATTGGTCTGTCCAATGTATGTGGCTGGGCATGATGCACAGGGGACTTCGTATATGCCTTGGTTTTCCAGGTCAATTTTATCTTTGGGGTTGCTAAGGATGGCTGCTATTTTTCTGTCTGTTTTGAAGGCAGTCCTGATGTGATGTCTGTGTAGTACCTTACTAATTTTGTCTGTAGTACCTCTTATGTAGGGCAGGACAGCTGTTCCATAGGTCTGTTCATCTTCTGGGTCTCTATTATGTTTCAGTGTGTTTTTGTGGATCAAGCTGGTGATTTTGCTTTTGTGGAAGCCGTTGGCTGTCAGTACTTTAGTCAGGGTGCATAGTTCAGCCTTAATGTGTGTCTTGTCTGCCAGGCGTTTGGTTCTGGTAATTAGTGTTTTAGCCAGGGAGTTTATCTGTGCTGGGTGGTGGTGGGATTGGGCGTGAGGTAGCGATTGGTGTGTGTTTTCTTCTGGTATATGGTGTGTCCTAGTGTGCCATCTGTTTTTTTGTAGATTAGCACCTCTAGGAATGGTAGTTGTTTGTTTGTTTCTGTTTCCATGGTGAACTTGATTTTGGGGTGTGCGCTGTTTAGGTGTGTTAGGAAATTGTTTAGGTTTTCTTGTCCATGGGGCCAAATCACGAATGTGTCATCGATGTATCTTAACCATAGTTTGGGTTTGAGGATGGCATTGGCCAGGGCTCTGGATTCGAATTCTTCCATGAACAGGTTAGCAATGACAGGTAACAGTGGTGATCCCATGGGGGCTCCTTCTATTTGTATATATATATATATATATATATATATATATATATATATATATATATATATATATATATATATATATGTTTTTGCGGGTGTTTATATGTATGGTATTGGGTTCTTTTTAATCTTGTGTGTCAGGCTTAGCAGCCAATTTTTGTTTGAATTTGGTACTGGCTTTCTGCTTTATTTGAATGGTTTTTTCCTCATCCTGATTGGCTGGGAGTCTATGTTTGTTTTTATTGGTCTTCGAGTTGCTGTGTTCTTGATTGGTTGGCAACATTGTGTTTTGTGCATTGGGGTTTCTTGTGAATGGCCGATAATTATTTATTAGGAAGCTACGTTTTATTGGGGCAGCTGGCTGGAGTGTGTTTGGACTGGAGATATTGGGGGGGGGGGAGGGTTGTTTGTGTCCAGGTGCTTGCCTGGATTGTGGTATAGAGATTTTTTGTTTGTAAAAACAGACCTAGACTCCCAGACAATCAGGATGAGGAAAAAAGCATTCAAATAAAGCAAAAGCCAGCACCAAATTCAAACAAAAAACGGCTGCTAAGCCTGACACACAAGATTAAAAAGAACCCAATACACATGCCTGAGGATGGCAGATGAGATTCTGCCAAAACATTGCTATAATAAAAGCAGAATGCTACATCACAGCCACCCACTCAGGATATCACATCAGAAAACTCAGGAAATTATACCACAAGAACTCAGCACAGCAAACGACCTTACACAGGAAAGGAAAAAGACACCGAACACACACACACACATATATATATATATATATATATATATATATATATATATATATATATATATATATATATATATATATATATATATATATATATATATATATATATATATATATGTATTGTATATGTATATTATATGTATGGTACAGGTATGTAGGTCTAGGTGTGTTCAGGTCTTTTCCCGTGTAAGATTAAGAGTATGTTGGCAACGTTTCGGTGAGGTCCCACTCCCCATCCTTAGGCTGGTGCTTTCGGCTTCATGCTTGCACTGACAAAAGGCCTTTAAGTTCAGGTGGTTAAAATGTTCGTATTCATAAGGGAAGCACAACTTAGAACATTTGCCTAGCAGTTTTTGAGCTTTCGATGTTAAGAGCTATTTCTTGCTTCAGGTTATGTCAGTGCCAGCTGCTAAAAAGGCTTTTGCTCATTACCTTCCTATTTATGTTCCTCTTTAAAGAAAATGAATGGCTGTTGCTCAGTATACTGTACTATGATTCTGCTATTTTTCAGAAAAGGCCAGCAACTATCAAAAACCAGCTGCCAGCAATTTCAAATGAAGCTCAACTTTATTTGTTACTGAAATGCAACTAGATTCTTCATTTTCCATCCCACTGAATTGTATTTAAATCTCAGAGACTACCCCGACAAGTCCCTGCCATTTTCTTGACAAGGTTTTTCAGAAATGGTTTGCTATTGCCTCCTTCCTAGGGCTGAGAGAAAGTGATTGGTGAAAAAGTCACACAGTTGGCTATGTGCTTAAGGTGGTTAGTAAGATGGGTGGTATATACATTTAATAATAAACAAAATAAATAAAACCTAGAATTCACAGTCTCCTACTTTGTAGCCTGACGCCTTAACTAGCATACAAAACTGGCTGTTATAAATTTTTCATACAAGTTTGGGGGAAAGAAGGAAATGGGAACTGGACCATGCAAGCAGCAATCTGGCATGAACATTTGTGTGCATGCCGGACTGCTGCTTGCATGATCCAGTTGTGCAAGTGGTAGGCCAGCACATATATGCGCACAGTGATGTATTAACCATTAAGCAGATTAAGCACATGCTAAGGGTACCAGGCCCAAAGAGGGTACCACAAAGTTGAGAATATGGCTTCATTTGTATAGTATGTACAAAGGAGAGGGGCACCAAGATTTGTCAGTGCTTAGGACACCAGCGAGCCTTAATCTGCCACTGCATGCACAGCTCGACTTGATTGGGGACCCCTGGAATGTAGGATTTTGCACAATTGCCAATCCCCCACAAAGTTTGCAAAACCTACGTTATTACGAATTTACACTGCATGCAGATCTGCAGTTATTATTCTTTTCTAAAAAATATGTAATCAGTTATAGACAATATTACAATAAACAAACCACAAACCCTACCAAAATGAAAGAACTATATATATTTCAAGGGAAGCAACTTAAAATAATATGCTGATATATGTCCAGATATATTTTAGCAATACCAAAATCAGTAAAATTGAAGCTTTTGAAACAAAATGTTAAACTTCAAAGAACATTTCAGGCTAGAACTAAGCCAAGAGCCAATTACTTATATCAGAAAAAGAGTTAGGAAAACATATCTTTTTAAATACAAGAAAGATTTCAGGTCCAAACCTTTACTGGAATCCTTATTGTTTAACCTACCAATTAGCAATGCTACTGAATTAGAGTCCTTTCTAATTTATTTGTAAGAAACCATAACGTTTTAAAGAAGATACATTTGAAGTGTTTGGAGAAGAATGAAAGCTTAGCGTAAGGTTTTTGTTCCAGCTGTTTCTTAAGAAAACAAAAGTTACTCTGATCTAAGATGAAGGGAAAATTACTTAAATGCATGAACATCCAGAACAGACCAAATCCTATGTGCATCCATTTTGAAACTTGAGGGCAAAAATCTAAAGAGGAAATATAAAAGCAGATGGTGCACTAGATATTATTGGGGTAAAAAAGCCTTTTGAGAAAAGAAAATCAAGAATAAATATGAGAAGTTAAGGGGATCCTTGGAAGTTTGAGGACATTCTTTATCTATACTTTGGTTAATTTTTCTTTTTCGTATATTTCTTCTGTCTAACTGAGATTGCATTGGAGCTTTATTTTTTTTTCTCCCATGGCAATAAATTCAATTTTCCCTTCTTGGCCCAAATATATATATTCTCACCAAATCCTGAAATTTAGCTCATGAATTTTCCAAATCCAATTGACTATATTTGTCTAGAAAAGATTTAAAACTTGCATGATGGCTTAGTATTAATATTTACCCCAGATAAAGTAAGATTACTTAGAATATAAGAACATGAAGGAATCTCCAATGGGAAATTCAGAAGGAGCTTTTATGTGATTTGGTCAGAAATTAAAGATAGACTTTCTATTATGTATCAGAATTATCTTTTTTTCTTCAGTTTATTTGTTCACTTTCTGTTGAGCTGAAAATTCAATATAGTTATTTTTTCTACGGAGTCTTGTATTGACAATTACTATATCTTAATTACAGAAAATTTAAACAAAATAAAAGATCTTCAGTCTAGAGCCCTATAGAAAAACATAGGACTTTTTGCATACCATCTTCTCACAACTCTTTCAAATATAATTCCATATACTGGCCTATTCTCTTGGTGTTTCATTTTGGAATATGGCAGTAATTAAGTCAAGTTGAGGAAATAAATTCTGGTCAAGGCAGACAAGATTGGATCAGGCAAATATGTAGTTCAGATGTAGATGTTAATTCAAACATAAAATGTGATATTATGCACTTCTAACTAGCCATGAGGTTCGTACTCTCTCAGACCAAGTTAACTCTAGGAAAATATTGTCTCAGCAAAGAACTTAATAACTTTACAAGTGTTAACCACAACCTGCTGTCAGAGCTCCAGTCAAGATCTTCCCCACTACAAGTACTAGATGAACTCTGTGCCTTAACACTAAACATTGTAAGGTTTCACATTCAGGATTCAAAATGCATATTGTTTTGTATGTTATAGAGATGCCCTCTCAACTGAATGGGCAAATATTGTAAGCTGAAGCTCTTTTCTGGCATTCTGATAAGGAATAAGAATAGTCCTAAAATCAGACTAAAGATAAGCTGCTAAACAATCCAGGAGTCTACAAAGAAGGTTCTCTTCAACTTATACTATGAAACTGTAGAGATATGAAACAGAAGATGAGAAACACCATTGAGGTTTTCTGGAAGCTTCCAAATTTGCCAAATATTTTTTATTCTTTCTTAAGGAGATTATTGGTAAAATGGCCTAGAGGAAACAAAAAGGGTCATAGTTTTCCGCTCTACATTTAGCTAAGGAAATAATACTGCAGCTTTGAATGAACCAGGACTATTTGGAAGCTGCTTTTCTCTAATTGTGTGAACTGGAGACCAGGATCTGTTGAGCCCTTTTCCACTCTGTTCATCCTGTATAATTGTAAATGCAGCCAAGCATTTCAAAGCCCTCACAAGAGCAGTCTTTGAATGCAATGAAAAGCACCTGAAATTCTCACCCCTAGGCAAGGGAGAAAAGCATAACTTCTTTCCAAAACAGTCTGTCAAGTCCATAGGCATATTGATTGGATAGTTTTGAGAAACATTCATCCCCCCCACATTTTTTTCTCTCTTGTGAATTGACTCTGGAATCATCTTTGAGAATTACATGAATTAAAGTTTCATTGGCTTATGCAAAGTGTGGGATCATTGGCTTATGCAAAGACCACACTTGTAAAATTGTTAATCTGCATTGTAATAATTAAAATAAGCATAGGTATTCATAAATATCAGCAGCAGGCAAAATATTGGCATTAAAGCCTGAATCTAATCCAGTATTTTTCAATCTAGGCAACTTTAAAATGATGGATTTCAATCCCAGAGTTCATCAGCTAGCATGGCTGGCTGGGGCATTCTGGCATTTGGTCCACCCCATCTTAAAGTAGCCAAGGTTGAGAAACACTTGTCTAACATACTGTGTTTTAAAACATGTAAATTTATTGGAAGAGGAGAAGGGTAATATATTAATCAGGATAATCAAAGTAATGTGAAGTGCTAGTATCATTTTATACTACTTTGGCAAGACCACATTTAGAATATTTGTCGAGTTTTGGTCAGCAGGTTATAAAAAAGATGTTGAGGCTCTAGAAAGAGTGCAGACAAGAGCAACAAAGAAGATTAGAGGACTGGAGGCTAAAACAGTTGCAGGAATATGTCTAGTCTAATGAAGAAAAAAACTAGGGGGTGGCATGATAGGAGTATTCCAATATCTATGAGGCTGTTGCAAAGAAGAGAGAGGGAGGTATTTTCCCAAGCACCAAAAAGCAGCACAAAAAGCAATGGATGGAAACTAACCAACGAGAGAACCAACCTAGAACTAAGGACAAATTTCCTAACAGTTAAAACCATTGATCAGTGGAACTGCTTGCCTTCAGAAGTTCTGAATGATCCATCACTGGAGGTTTTTAAGAAGAGATTGGACAGCCATTTTTCCAAAATGGTACAGGGTCTGCTATTTGAGCAGGGGTTAGACTAGAAGACCCCTCTTTTATTCTGTGATTCTAAATGTCACAGCATCTTGTTTACATATTTATTGCTGAACAATTATCTGCATTTTCTCGATGGTAAAATGGAACAAATAGGTTTTTAATGTGAGAATAACTCGCCACTTCAAAATTTCATGCATGCAAAGAGAATTTTGCACTTTAACTCAGGCTAAAATACCCAAACATAGATGTTTCTTCTGTATGACGTTGGAGAAGATAATATTAGGGAAAGATAAGAGCCCTGCATTCAGTCTTGAGCAGGATGAAGAGAAAAATACAATGTGCATGAAACAGAAAACACCTTTAGAACAGGATACTTTTGATCTCTTATATACTATACGTGCCCTGAAGCACATATTTCCTGTTGGTACTATAAGGATGTGCTATTCTATTCTGGGGCTTATATAAATGTGTTGTTTCTATCCAGAGATTGGCAAAAAACTATGGATTCTCAACTATTGTGAAATGGATTTCAGCAGCATGTTAGAGGGGGTTCCCTCATCCCAAAAAGACATACCCAGGATCAAATGTACCTGTAAAATGTCACTGAAGTGCAACTGCCAGCAGATAATACATGCTGCTGACATTTATTATTTTTCTAGAACAGTTTGCAAAAAATAGTACTAATTTGCAAAAATTATATCATGACAGTATACATTGATGAATGATATGTATGTATGGAAAAACTGTTAAGAGGAAAGCTATATTCAGGATGGTTATAGAATTACTTTGTATAAATTACAAAGTTAAATAAAAAGATAAAAACACTTTTGAGCTATAGACAAAAATGGATACATCGATGAACCACATGTGATCAAAATACCTATAATTATTGTATGACCTTGATATGGAACAGAGTTTCAGTGACCCTCCAAAACTTAAATATTGTTTATTAAAGCACAATAATTTTTTGCTTTTCAGAAAAAGGCAATTAATCATATTTGGCAATAGAACTTTATTTTTAAAAAAACTTCCATTAAGGTGTGGCCCTTAAATAAATGTCTGTTTCACTGAAGCCAATGATAGCTATTTATCATAACTTGCAACCAGCTACAGAGTTCATAACAGTTTTAAAATGGATAATTTTAGCAGGCTCAGTTTGGAGTTCATTACAAAGAGAGAGAAAATGAGATGTTACCTTTTAGAAATAATATATCTTCCTTACCTTTGTTTCTACAGGATATGGCAAGTGATTCCCATTTGACAAGAAATAGAAAGAGCAATGACCTGGAAGTCAAGAAAGAAATATAAATAATGACTGGGAAGAAAATTGCATTTCAGTATACTTGTTGCATGTTAATAAATTCAGTGGTTGCATATGACAAGCTGGCAGATTACTTTCCCTGTGACTCCAATAAACTCTTAGTTTAAGAACTCAGGACTGGGAAAGAAAATGTATTGTAAAAGTCCTAAAAGAGGATGGTTCTATCAGTATTTTCATTGGCAGCAATCACTTGTTGATCTTCTAGGGAAGCCCGACATTTTTGAAATGACTTTCTTAAAGTGGGGGAGTGGAAGTTAGCAAAAAAAAAAAAAAATGAAGGAGCTACACTCATGACACTTTCTCTCAAGTGAGAAAGTGTTGCTATTGCTGCTATTGGCCAAGTGACATCACAGCAGCCATCAGCCCAGAAACAGTTAGATGAAATGAAAATGAAATTCCACCAGGCAGCATGTTTCTTCTGTCTGAGCAGTTCTTTGCTAAGTAATGGATTAAGCTTACCTTGGACAAGTAAGTACCATGTTTTCCAGGTTAAATTCTGCACGTTGACCTTGTTGAATGGAATAGAGTGGATCTGGTTGGGAGGATATAGAAAGTGAGGTTGTTGAAAAAAACACATCCAGAAAAAAAAATCACAGGTACTGTATATGTTTCTATCCCTGCACCTGATAATGTAATTTCCTTTCTCCTGTTCATTTTGTCTCATTTCAGATTTTTAGTTTTATCTCACTTCTAGAATATTGATAGAAGAACTATAATTGATCCAAAGGTGGTATTCAGCAGGTTCTGGAGAACACGTAGCAGAAATTTTGAGTAGTTCAGAGAACCGGCAAATACCTCTGACTGGAGATTTTACAGTATCTTTCCCCTGCCACACCCACCAAGCCACACCCACAGAACTGGTAATAAAAGAAATTGAATCCCACCACTGAATTGATCCCCAGATAAAAAAAGTTGTAAGAAAAAAATCTGTTGGACACCTTGAAATACTGTATATCCATCCCCATTTTTTTTTATTTAGAACATTCCAAACTTTTACCCTGTCTGCTAGAATTGGAATATGGCATGTAGCCCCCAATTTGCAGCCCTTAAGACTTTTCTTGAGATCAGACTGCAGTTACGGCCATTTAGAGAGAAAATAACAATGAAAAAAATATTATCAAGGAAGGAGGCATTCTTAACAACTTACTGGATTTCATTCCAAGTTCTCCTGGCTTTCTATCTATGAAGTTTAGAATATCAAAATAATTCTGATGTTCTCCTTGAAAATGGTGGCTATATGGACAAGATCATATCATGGAAACAGATAGAATTTCATCTGACATTTTAGTTTAACTTGGACTTTGCAGATAAGCAGTTCATGATTTATTTCACAGTTAGCTCCTGGCTGTGTCTTTGCTGTTATAATTGAACTCTTCTATTCTATCAATAATATAATCTAATCTAATATTAATTTCTATATACTTCCTCTGATGATTTCATGCATATGGGGTTTTTTTTGGCTGCATTAGCAATGAAATGATTGGCAAAAATTGGTAACTCATCCTATTTTATTTTAATTCCCTACCTCATATGATATCTATTTACATTTTCTTCAATATTTTCAGAGTTGGTATTTTGGTGTTCAACCCCAAGACACACATCTTGCTTGCATATTTCTTTGATTTCAAATTTAATTTAACCATAATACTTAATCAATCTCTTTTCTGTATCAGTTATTGGAGCATAAACTTGGATAATTGCCATATTAAAGGATTCTTTAAAATCTGATATTATTCAGTCATTGACTGCTTTGTAGCCAAATATGGCCCTTGTTTGGTTTTGGACCATAAATTTTGATTGAGAATTATTGCTGTATCTTCCCTATCCATTAAATCATCACTGCTTCCTCTTTGTTTTTCATGTCCTGAGTAATAAATAATGTGATCAGATGAAAAGTATGATTGGACTGAGTGTCCAATTCCAATCCATTTTAATTCACTGATGCCTAAAATGTCAACATGCAGTCAATTAATTTTATCTTTGATTATGTTCAGCTTTCCTATGCTAGTATTTCTATGGAACATTCCATGTTCTATGATAATTCTGACTTTGCCACTTTGGATTTTCCTTTCCTACATGACAATATCAGCAACGAATTGTCTGAAAGGCTAATTACTGGAATAACATTTTGGGTGAAAAATAACTACGGCCATCTGGTTGAATTAGGGTTCAGATTATGATTTTTTAGATCTTAAATTAAATATGAGGGGCAGTCTAAAGGAGTTTTTCTTTTTAATTTTTAGCAACCATATTCACTTGATGCAAAGGTGAGAATGGTATGTTTCAGGCATACAGGTGGGAAAGAAATTCAGGATTCAGTTAATATTTATAACAATATTTATGTTACAATTGAGAGACATTAGGGCTACAGTTCGGTTTTCTTGAGGACTGTGTGATGTGATGGACAGCGTAAGAGTTTTTAAAAAATGGGTAGTGGTTGTCTCTAATTGTTGCAATGGCCAGATTTATGTAAATAGGTAATAGTGCTAGGAAAAAGTGCTTCTGGTGTGCGCATAAAATTAATTAGAACTTGACATTTTTGACATCTGTACTAAAAGTCTGTAGATTTTCAGTCATCCAGGTCATGGTTGTCCCAAAGGTGCTTTTTCAGGAGGCAATTGGACTTTCTTGTTTTTTCTTTTGAACATGTTTCACTTCTCATCCAAGAAGTTTATTCAGTTCTGACAGGACAGTAGGGAATGGAAGGATTTATATTCCTTGCAGACAGCTGGTAATTTGCATCCTTTTAGAGGATTGTTGAAGCACTTGGAGGCTTATCTGTGTCCTCAGAGTCACCCGAGTAGTGCTCCTGGTTCCTGTAGTCTGCAATTTTTTCCTCTGGAAATCCATTCCTACTCCCACACCATTCAAAGGGTGTTAATCCCAAAATTGGGTGCTCATCCCAAATCCTTCTATTCCCCACTATCCTGTCAGAGCTGAAGAACATCGTTGGATGAAAAGCGAAACTTTCTTCAAAAGAAAAAAACAAGAAAGTTCAGTTCCCCCCTGAAAAAGCACCTTTGGGATGATGTAGATAAAATTCTGTAGAATATTAGTTTCCTATAATTTTTTTATAACATGAATGGTATTTTTGGTCAGGAAATGGTGGGGGAAAATGCTACTGATGTGAGCATGAAATTAGAGCTAGGATTCTGGAGTTAGGATTAGATTTCTAGGGTGAATGGCATTCCTAGATCATGTTACGGTGAATATTGTGTGTTTGACTGATGTTTATATCAGAAAAAAACACCTTGCAACTAGGTTGATTGATTATGTGTCATCAAGTCCTTGTCAACTTTTAGCAATCATATTGATATATTTTCTTCATGTTAATGCTACAATTCAGAGAGAGTGTTTGGTTAAGCTAAGGTAAATATTTTTACCATCTTTAGGGTGACATTAGGTTCATGTTTGTGCTCTACTGATTTTTATTTTGAAATCTGAAATAGCACCAGGATCAGCTTTTATTTGTAGTTCTGGTCTTAGTTTTCCATTTAGCACATATTATAAGAATTAGGTTTATATTAAATAATGGTTTATAAGTCCCTTTAAGGGAGAAAGAAGGCTTGGGTTTAGGCTTCCCTGATTTATATGCTTTAGTTTAAAACATTTTAAAGTTACCTTTAATGGTGACTACAATCTTATGTTTATATTATAATTTGAACTGAATAAGCTTTAGGAAAAATAAAAATGCCTATTCTTTCATTATGTTTGACTAATCTACTCCATCACCTCAGTTTTGGAGTCTTTCTGATAACTTAGGTAGGTTTCATGAAACAATTTGAAAGCATAAAAGTTTATTTATAATTTCTGTTTAACTTACAGATCTTTGTGTCTCAAGCTCTGTCAGCAAAGAAATTCATCTATTCTCTATGCTTCTTCTTTGAGTGAATTATATCAAAGTTGGACCTGCAGCCAGGCCAGTTGAGTCAGCATTCATTTTTGCCTCTGAGAAACTTCAAAGAGGTATATTAACTGCTGATTTTTCTGAAAATTCAGAGATTCAAAACACAGCCTAATCTTGAAGTGCTTGAAACTTTAAAACTTCATGATCCAAAGCAATTACAAACTTCACCAGATGCTTTAAAATGTCTGTTGCTTCACAGTTTTTCTACTTAGATAAAAATCACAGAGGCACAGTCATAGCGTCCTTCATGGGAAAAGAATAAATCATCCCAAAATGGCCAGTAATAGACAAGCAAAAGATTTGATGGGATCCTGGAAGGGAATAAAGATAAAAGAGAAATTGATGAATGTGTACACAGTTTATTTGATAGAATTAATTTGCATAATTTTCTATTTCCTATAATGCTTAATTAAATCGTTCTTTGGTACATTACATATATAATACAGATATGGTAAACTAGTTTCCCCCCCCCAATTCTGTGCTTGGCTTTATAATATTAATTTAATGGTAACAGAGCAATAATCTAATAGGTTTTTAAATACTACACCTTGCAAAGTTACATACATGTAAGTTAGTATCTTTTTTCTGTAATAAAATAACGGATCAATAACATTAAATGAAGCTCTAGATCTGACAGATTTAGGAATTAATATACTCTATAAACTAATATGATTATTTATTGCAATTTTTTTTGTTTACTGTTGAAATTTACAAAGATTTATAGGACTACAAAAATTTTTCCTTTGGCTTTAATAATACTTAAATATGTACAATTTTGAAAATCCTGTTTTATTGATTTTTAATGGAATATAAGCATATGTTGTATTATTTGGATACAGTAGAATTTATAAAATGCTGTCTATAAATTATTAACACTGGTAATTTGAGTAACTTAATCTTTAAAAATAAAGTTTCAATATTAACAGTGATTTCTAAAGTGATAATGTTGATAAGCATAAGGTTCCTTAAATTTTTTACATTTAGAGCTAAGTGTGGCCTTATTGATATTCTATTGTTTAGTTAATTTAGAGTTTTGCAAAAGAAGAAATGAGAAGAAATATGGTATTAGTATTAATTGCAATTTAAGATATTGATAATACAGGCATAAAATTACTGGTTTTTTTTTCATACAAAATTGAATACAACATTAGAAAAAAAAGAGAGAAACTGATGCAGATTACATTAAAAGTATTTATTGTACAATAACATTATCAGCTTCTTATTTAAGAACTGAAGGCTTTGTTATTTATGTGTAATTACACACACACACACACACACACACACACACACACACACATCCTCTTTGTAATTGGCCAAAGAAAGATCCTATTTGTTGGAAACATGCGGAAGAAGCCTTCATCCTTCAGTGGATAGACAATGGCTAAAATTATAATGATGATACACACACACACACACACACACACACACACACACACACAGAGAGAGAGAGATACATTCAACACATATACACACGTACTTTTGCATATTAATAAAATGAAAAATATATGAGAAGCAAAACATATTTAACAATAATTAAAATTAACAAATTAAAAAGAAGTAAATTAATTTCCTACTTCCCCCTTTTTGTACATTTGATTATTTACTATGTTGTCAACATTTATGTATCCTTAAAAGCCATATTACTAGTGATTATATTTGCCATTCTACATCAGGGCTGTCAAACTCCTGTCTCATGGCCAGATGCGTCACATGCTGGTCACGCCCAGGGCCTGTTTAGCGAAGAGGGAAAAAGTGCCGATATGTCACTTGATGCCACTGTGACGATATGAGTTTAACACCCCTGTTCTACATGATAGATTGTATGTATGGGAGCCTTTCTTGCTTAAATTTGATTAAACCTGTACTGTATATGTACAAGAGGGCTACTAGTTTTGGCAGTCTCCAGGATTGAAACTGACTTGCATACGTAAATATACTTATTTTTTCTCTTGTCTTCAAGTTTAAATCTTCAATCAGATATTGTCAAAATTATTTCTTTCTCCCAGGATTGAGAAAATTTATTCTTATTGCTGTAAGAAAATTTCTCACTAAATTATAATGTTTATTATTTTTTCTAAAATTATATCTAGTAAGGAAATTTGTTATTTCATTTCAGATTTAAATTTCATACCTACCACATGTGATTAAAATATGTTTTCTGTTTCATGGCATTTCCAATATTTATTACTTAAGTATTTGTCCATTTTACTTATTATTGTTGAAGTTGTATATCACCTATAGGATATTTTGCCCCAATTTTCCTTTAACTTATCATTTAGTGAAAAAAATATAAATTAATCCATAATTATTCCCATTGTCATGCTTATCTGCTTCTTTAATATTTTGCATCCATTTTATTATACAATTTTTTGTTTGTTCTCTCTCTGCATCATATCTAAGTAAGTTTTTTATATGGATTCTAATAGATGTTGGTTTTGTAAGAGCATTTCAAATATTGTCTCTATTCTTAATCCATCCTTCTTTCTTGAAATTCAGTTTTATTCTTCCAGCAGTTTGTAAGTACATCAACCATGATATCTCTGGCCTTCAATGAGTAGTTCTTGCTGTGTTTTTAATCTATTCACAGAGCCTGAATGAATTGTTTCTACAGACATTATTATATTTTTCTTGTAGTAATTGCTTTCAACATTTGAGGGAGAAGCTAAAGGGAAAATTGCTGGGCTTTTTACACCTTTTCTTTTTTTTACAAGAGAATGCCATGCTCTTATCAAACTTTGTCTAAAAAATGAGTCCTTTTACATTTTTATCTTTCTTTGTGTCTCTGTAAAATAATTATATCCGAAATTCATTAGTTAGGTCAACTCCATCCAATAATGACGTTCTACTATATGGAAATTTTGTACATATTGTTTATGACAATAGTTTGCTTTATGATACCATTTAAAATGTGAAAGAATAAGACCAACTTGTCTTTTGAATCTTGTAACATTATTGATTTTACTCTATGTCTTTTTCTGTTTCTTATACCCTTGTTGATAATCTCTAGTAAAGTTCTCTTTGATCTTGATATTGCACAGTCAATGCAGATTCATCCTTTGTATGTTAGAAGGGACATTAATGCATATGTATGGTCTTGTTTATATTTGACAGTAGGTTTTATGAATGATGTGGGAAAATGTTAATATGTTCCTCTTGATAGCTATGTTGGTATCAACTGAGAGCAGGACAAATCAATTGTACATCAAGTTTTTTTTCTTCCCATTAGTCAAGATAAGCTACAGGAATCAAAGGAATTCATTAACAAGATTAATAACCAAAGGTTATTAACAACGGGTTAGAAAATAAGGGTTAAAGATGTGATGTGATGCTAAATTATATTCTAAAAATTTAGAACTTATTGAAGCACAAGGAACTTTAGATTTTTTAAACATGGGGAAATAGTTATGAAGAGTGTTTGATTTTTTATTCAGAGGCAGGTTATCTCATTGTGCCAGATATTAAGAACAAATACATCTTAAATCATTTACTGAAAGGTTTTTGATGGTTAATGCAAAAAAGAAGGGTGAATTTTATACAGTTCCATCTTATTTGGCAAATGTTTTATGTTTTGGAGAGAGTTTAAGAGTCTTTATATAGTTTATTATAAACTTACTATCTGTAATAAGTATCAGTTTAGCTAATATGTAGTAAAATTCAGACTGCAATGCTGTATGCTCAATTGCTTAGAAGTAACTCTCTTTCAACTGAATATAATTTATTACAAAAGAGAAGTAAAATAGCTGTGTTGGATATAAATATGAAAATGAATTGAATATGAAAACTAAATAATAAGTAATAGAGTAAGCCTGCAAGTTAGCAAACCTTTTTACATACAATAAGTTGGCAATTTATTAGCAGATGAGATCCCTGCATATTTCTTAATGCTTACATATTAGCTTTAAGTCAAATAATTCAGTTTGGGATATAATTTTCTCCAAATGAACTGGAAAATATTCTTGAACATAATAGCAACAGTCCATAAATATGGCAATTAAGCACCAGGTTATATGATTATTTATTTATTTATAATGAAAAGGCTTAAATAGCATGTTATAAATATCTAAAATTTGGCATTAGAGAAAATTTAAAAAGTAATTTTTTGATAAACTTTACATCAACTAGTTTAACTCCCAACTTATTGATGTGTTACTAAAGACCTTGTTTTTGGGTAGTTAAAAATCTATCTATTGCTTCTATAATTTTAGGATTTTCATCTGCAAGCAAATTTTTAACATAAGTATTTCTTCCTGGTTTTGATTTTAAACTAGGCCAAGCAGCATCAGGCTAAAGATTTATAAAATTCTTAATATAATAAAATATGATCCACCATTTCAAGATTAATAGCATTATAGGGTCAAAATATTTGAGAGATGGGGATTTTTTTTAAAAATGTACCCTATAGCATTTTGGATAGCAATATTTTTAATCTGGCTTTTGAAAAGGGTATTCTGTATTTACGTAAAATGATTAAAATACTTAATTTTTGTCAAAACCACATCAAACTCAAAATTACAGTAGATAATCTGTACAGTATAGACAGATTTGCCATATACATGGAAAATATCAAAGTTTCTAAGATTGCTAACTGCCTAAGTATCTGAAAGTGATGACAACTGCAAGAAATTATTTGACTGAATTGGCATGAAAATGAATAAGAAAGACATTATTTGGTTAGCTTATCACATTAGAAATGATAGTTGTGAAGCACATGAGACCATTTCTATTTCCTCTCCTGGAGAGTGGTAAAATCTTTCTTTCACAGGGATCTTATTGAATCTTTCTTCTCACAACATTGATGGGAAAACTTTGTAGTGGGCAAGGATAAAAGTTGTAATATAAGACATATGTGTTATTGATTTGGGAAAATGGTCTGTCTAAAAATCTCATGCCTTACAATATCAAAGTTTGCTTATTCTGAAACAAATTAGGATTTACTTTTTTTCTTTCTATCAATCCAAGGAATAGTTGACCAATAGCCTGTGATAATACCTATCTTCCATGGGAGTATATTGCTTACAAGATCAGGGTGGTCAGATGTTATCAAACAACAAGAACAAGAACAACAACCAACAATAACCACAACTAAAGAAATTTAGTTCAGTTTTTCTAGCCAGAAAGCTTAATATAAATTTCTACATAAATTAATTTAGATTATAATTTCAGGAGGAAACTCACAGCAGAGTTCTTAAAACTTTACATTATTTCTATTACAGCTTAAGTCACAGTAGTGACAAACCTGTATGCCATATAGCAGATGGCAAATCAATTTAGCTTTGATTTTTATTTTTACTGTTGCAAAAAAAAACAACGTCACTGCTATTATCATGGTTGTCAAACAGACAGGTGCATTGGAAAATTGATGGTTTTCAGCAGAGACATCCCTTTCCTGAGGATTCCATGTTGCTAAAGCTTGGAAGAATATGCCCAAATATTCATAGAGCATGATGTTGAAAGAAGGGATGCTATGAAGAAGTGAGCATCGTGGCATCATGATACAATGTCTGTCCCTTTTGCATATGCATTTTGTGTATGTTTATCTAAAGGGTAGAGCTAGCATTGCAATGTCATCTTGCTTATTTCATCTTCCTGACATCACTATGGACACTTCCATAAATCTTTGAATACCTTAATTTGATTAATGCAAAAACTGAACATTTTCCAGGAATGATTTATTCTTTTTGGGTGGTGGTGGCAGAAATGTGACTACTATAGCTTTGTTAAAATGAAGAACAAACTGTTTCTAAATACAATAATTGGCAAAAGCAAAGTGCATCTCAAGACCTTTTACTTTAGGGAGATGAATGCTGCATTGTCAGAGAATAAAGGAATGGAAACAGCTCAATAGTGTAACACTAAGAGGTGAAACTCAGATGCTGTCAGAGTTGAAGCCAGCAAATTAATATGAAAATTAAAAGGCACAAAAATCCAACCTTTTTCACCTTTTTATAATTATGAATTATAAATAAAGGTTTGTTGGAAGGACAATAACAAAACTGTACTATATTGTTTCCATGTAATTTCATAATCAGCAGCAAAAGATATCAGTCAAGAAAAGAAGCAGCCAATTTCTCCCAAAGTTTGTATCTGGGGATCAAATCAAAGACTACTTTTAAAGCGATAAAGGCAACATAGAGAATCCCTTGCAGACTATCAGCATGGGTTTTTTCCCCTCTATTATGGTGAAGAATAAGGTACTTATCAAACAACCACAGTCCCTTCCAGCAGCGCACCAACATGCCTACCGTCCCTGTCCTATTGTTTCTCTTATTCTTTTATTTTTCTTATATGTACCCATTTCATGTATTCACAACTATGTATACGCTTATACTTATTATCTTGTAAACAATTGGCAAATCAAATAAATAAATAAAAATAAATAAATAAATTATCCTGCAACATCCAGGCTGCAGTTTTTGCAGGAGATGCCTCATATAGAGCTTGCTTATTTTGTTTCAAAAGTTAGCTAGGTCCTTTCTGTGTCTTGCTTGCATATTTAATGAATCATAATACCTAATTTTATAACATATCTATTAATTATATGCCTGCAGAATATTATTCACATTTATTCTGAATAAATGTAAAAATTATTTTGAGAAGATGGATGATTTTTTAAAAAACTGGAAGCAATCTTCCAAATCTTCATTTTGACTAGGCAGGAAACATTTGACACTATTTAAGCAATGCAGTCTGGAAAGATACCTGGGATGGTGAAATCACACTATTTAAAACACTATTTAAAAACAAAACAAAACCCTATTCCTTCTGTACATCATTTTAGAAATACAAATAAATTACAAAAGATGTAGGCAATGGACTTCATCTAGCTTACACATTGCTACATTTAAATTAATGTTGATTTTTCTTTAACTTTTCTAAAAATAATACTCCATGATTGATTTAAAAAGTGTTACTAGAAAAAATCCCACCCAATTCCAGAAATTTCTTTCCACTATATTCATTCCAATGAATTTTATTTCCAATATATATTCCAATTCTAAATAGGACATTAGTACAGGGATATTCTCCTACCAGATGGCATGTAGAGATCTTCTACTCTAGAGATAATATACAAGACTTTGAGTAGCACATCTTCTAGGCATATGTCAAATCTCTTTCAGATCTGTTCAGCTCTTTGACCATTATTTATCTTAGGGCAGTGACTTCTCATTTTGACATTTATCAAGTCTTGTATTTGATCCATCTTATATTTAATAGATTTCAGATTCATTTGATGGTTGCTGTTGCTAGAGAGAATTTAAAAAAATGTTCCTGTCAATTCTCTTTTGGGAACTCCAGAGCAATTACTTATCTTCAGGCAAAATTTAAACAGAAAAGGAAGCAACAAGGGGTACAGAGCATAGCACATATCCTTTCTTAATTATTCAGCCCAAACATTGAATATACAGTATATTGAAGGAAGCTGGATTGAACAGAGTTTAAAATTGAGGAAAAATCATTAATACCCTGTACCCTGAATGCAAATAATCTAGAAGCTGAAGCAGAGAATCATAGTCAAAAATTGCTTGACAAAAAAATTAAAGAAGATGAAGCCAATGACAACAGGTAAAGCAATCAGCCATAGAATGGTGAGCTTTGGAAATGATATTCAGATGTTGTGATGATGTGTTTTTATCTTCAAAAATCAGAATCATGCAGAAAAAGGAAGCAAAAATTGAACTTTGAAGATGCAGCATAGAAAGAGCATTGATCATTTTGAAGTTTGGTATTAAAAAAGACTCCTGAGAATATGATATATAATCAAGAAAACAAGCAAATCAACCCATTGCTTTTATTTAAGGTATAAATGATAAATGATCAGATACAAATTATCATAGAATATTTGAGACATATTATGTGAAGATTTTCTTGAGAAGTTCATAATGCCGGGAAAGGCAGAAAAAAGGCAAGAAGAGGACAACAAGCAGCAAATTGGATGAACTCAATATCAGTGTGATGGGTGTACCATTGGAAGACCTGAATGACCAGGTTGGAGATGAATCATCCTGAAGAAGTTCTATTTATACTATTGCTATGACTCAAAACTGACTTGACGGTACTAGTACAGCCAACCATTTACCCATCAATTTTCTTGACACCTTGCATAATTTTATGAATATTAGTTGCCTACCTGTGTGCTTGCTTTTCTTAAGCTAAAAAGCTCCAAGCATTATCCTTTATTTTGAAATGGCTCCTTGATCATTTTGACTGCCTCTTTCTTTTTCTAATTTTACACTATCCTTTCAGAAGCAATATCTAGACGTATATGTTATATTACAAATGTATTTTCACCAGCCTTTTAACCTAGGTGGTCTCCAGATGTGAAGACTCTAATGCTAAAAGTTTGTCTGTCAGCCTAATGACTGATAAGAATTCTGGAACTTGATTCAGATATTTGAAAGAAACTCAGCATAGACTTGTAAAAACATTATAGGATTATAGTTTAAATATTGCTAACAATCAATAAAATGGACTTTGTGTTTTACCCCACCAGAAACATCATAGTCTGTTTTCTTCAATCTCCCAACATGAACACAAGATCTGTTTCTTGATCTATTACTACAATTTGCACTCCATCAAGTTATAATTCCCTGTATTCATGCATTACTTTTTATTGAACTATCCTTGCTCTTTGAGAATCCATTGCACCAAATTTGTCAAAGTAAGTAGTAGCATCTGGCTGCCTTGGCTGACCTGAAAAAAACTCTAAGCAGAATTGACATAATTATTATATGGATAACTGGGAGAATTTAAAAATCCTAAAATAAAGCATTGATAAACAACTTCTATACTGTTGACTATTAAGCCATCAAGAATCAAGACTTATACAAACTTCACTTACTTTACTTATATTTTCCCATAATTTGCATATATCCTTTTGTGTGGTGATGGTAACCTGCCTAAATATTTTATTTCAACCCATTGCTCATCTCAATCTCCAGATTATATATGAATAAGTAAATACAGGTCTCAGAAATAATTATATGAAATAACTATCCCTGGTGGACAATTGGCCCTATAATATACTGTAGTAATTATCAGATCCAGGTCAAAATGGCAAAGCACATGGTCATGGATTAATAAATCAGGAACTCACCATCTGATATCTCAAAGACTATATTATATGTAGTGTACAGAAGCCACAGTGCAGCTACAAACATTCTATTAATTTTTAATAGAAAATGAAAAATGCAACACATATGGCAAATGGATATATTAATTGCATTTAATTCAGGAAATAGTAATCTCCTTGAAGCAAACTCATTTGAATTCCAATTTTATTGTTACTCTGACTCTTCTCAGACTCTTCTTTAACTTGCCTCTACCCACTTTCTTGAGTGCAGTCCTTGACATGGCATTCAAAAATACAGAGTGGTCACCATCTGTGACAGAGTTGTTCTCTCTTTTGATAAATAATAACTCCGTTCATTGTCAAGGTGAATCTGTAGAAAAACAATTCTGAATGATAACAATCCATGAGCTTATTGTGCCTAGAAAATGAAAGTAATAGTAGAATGCTGGGCAATCAAAAGTCTGCTTGTAGAAGAAGCTTTGTTGGTTTATGTATGCATTTCTCAATCAGATGGCAATTACTGTATCATCATCTCTTACAGTGATAGTGCAGAACATGGAAAGGGAAATGTTCAGTTAATAATAATAATAATAATAATAATAATAATAATAATAATAATAATAATAATAATAATCCCTTGAAGCAATACCTAAAGGGCTACCTCGCTATTTGGAAATTCTTAATTTATCATGCTTGAATACCATGATTCTACAAGGGTTCCATTTAAAGTCAGCTAACTTTTGGGCATTGTCCTCATTATTTGGATCCCAAGCACATCCGGTGGATTGTCCTCATTATTTGGATCCCATTTACATCCGTTGGATTCTGAACTGCAGCCCATAACCCTTCCCTACACAGAAGTAGACTGCACTTCATTGACCAGGAAACATAGTTTGTTCCATCCAACCGGGTTATCAGTGATAGACTTGTTGACGGGTCTTGTGCCATCTTTACCAGGACAGTAACCCACAATTAAACAGTAAACAGCTGTCTGTATACGGTACTACGTATTCACACTAACTCTCAGTTATCTGAGCCTGGGCCCATAACCAGTGTTGATGGATTCCCTGTTAGGAGAACGAGTGCACTCAGGGAAATGTAGTGAGAGTGGCATTGAATTACACACAACCAACATACAGATACACTGAATAGTAAAATGTAGGTTTTACTTCCAGTAAACGGGTAAACAAAGTCCATCAAACAGTCCAAATCATACACGGTTAAAGCAGGTAGTATTCAATACAATCAGTCCAAGGATAATCCAAAGACAAAGTCCAGTATCATAAACAAAGTTCAGTAAACCGAGTTTGCTAACAGTTTGCAAGACTCACAGGAATCCAAGCAGAATGACGTTCAGGCAAAAGACAAAAGGCAAATGCAAGAAAAGAACAAAACAGGTTTCTGGCTCCATCTTATGGCCATCGGAGGAACCTCAGCCAATCACAATTACAGCATTCTCTTAAAGATACAACATTATTAAATGACTATTCTGGTTTATATATTGCTAACCCAACTGTTAGGTGACTATCATTCCTAACAGTATCCAGTTGTGGATATCTTTTTTTCTCCTGAATTAATAGAACAACCATTGCCTTTAACTCTGTTGGCCCTAGTTGCATTGATAAATTTACAGAAATCTAGGTAAGGCTATATATAATTTTGACTAGAGTTGGTTCAGATTTGGACAAGATTGCCCAAAGTACAAAGTACAATTTGGATTGGAAAAAAAAAAAAAAAGATGGGACAGTAAAGCTTAAGACAATTCCTTTTGAATTTGTCTTCTTCCTTAAGTTTCAACTGATCTATTGTTTGAAAGTCTCAGTATGTTGCAAATGGTGGTACTTCTTTGCTTAATTAGAAAACAATATCAACATATGTGGCTGACTGGAAACCCCTTATAGACTTTTTTTGCATAAATGTAAAAATGTGCTTATGATTTGCTATTTTTGATTTAAATATACATAATAGAAAAGCGTGAGCTTTTTTTTGTAACTATAGAGTAAGAGATAATTTTGTAATTGTCCTCAGATTTGCTGCAAATGAAATTAAAAGGTTTTTCTTTCTTTTTTTTTCTTCTTTTTTCTGCACTTTTGCCTTTTTTTTTCTTTTCTGCCTTTTTATTTGTTCATGTTTTAGTTTTTATATTCTTTGTAAAACTTTTAAATAAAATTTATTTTTAAAAAATTCCATGATGGGAAAGAGTGAAAGTAATTTATTCAGTGATGAAAAAAATGGCCATCAAAACAGAGGGGCTCAAAATAATTTAGACAACAAAGCCTTACAGAAATTAAGCCAATGCCTTTGTGATTTTTCTAATTCTATTTTAGCTCTGTTATTTTTAGCTTTTTATTAAGTAGTATTTTTAAACTAGCTAAGATATGCAGCCTCTGAACCCACACCTAACTCTGTTGTTTCAGCTCTCCCACAGCATTGCTGGCCTGAATACCACATTGCTACCTTTCACTCAGCCGCCCTTCCTGCCAACCTCCATTCTGGGATTTGGTCCAATTCTTGAAAAAGATCTTTTGCATCTTCTGCCAGTGGGAATGAACTTTTGCACCTACTCATGGTGATTGAACTGGAAACCTTGGTTTATTAGAGAATTGAGATATAGAAATGGAAATACCTTGTGTGAAATTTGAATCCCAAGAAGAAAAACCATCTTGGACAAAAAGCTTATTAATGTATGTGTTAATATTTCCTGTCTCCAATATGTAGTTACTGTAGATATGATGCTGTCTATAAATATTCAATTTTAAAATGTTAAGGTAAGAAAAAACTCATTGATTGACATTTTTATAATAAGCTTCTATCGGCTATGAAAATCATTTTAAAAAAAAAACCCCACAGTCCTTAGAAAGGAATATAAAAGATATATAGAAGTATTTTAAAATGTAGTATTATCATTTAATCAATATGCTTTGCTTTCCTGGATAAGTTATAAATCTCTAAAATAAAATGAAATAATCTTCCAAAACAAGTTATATTTTCTGCCTGTTTTTATGGGCTGCTATCACTCATACAAAGTTCTCAATCTCACATATTATGGCAGGAAAATAATAATTTCTGTCATGCAAAATAAGAAGGAAAATATTTTCATTGTATGTTTCTCTTGTGAAATCCATCTAGAACTGCCTTGCTTTGTGTTAAATTAGCTCAACTCAAAGTATGATATGTCTTTCCTATTACAATGTATAAAAGACCTTTTCTACATCAGAAATGAAAACTCTTCATGACAGCCTCGGGTTGTTGGTTCACAAGTCACTTTAGGACAAACCTCTTCCTGTAGGCCTAATAATTGTACAGGTGTATATTTTCTCAACTATCTTTTGTAAACATAGGGTCATCTTAACTGTGAATTTAATTTTGGTCTCAAGTATTTTTAATTTATTATTTTAGTTATGATTTTATAGCGATATCAGCAACTATCTTTAATTGATGTGTTATCTGGCCCTACTCTGCCTGATACTCAAGATAAAGCAGGTTAGTGGCAAATTGGGACATCTGGAATTAGCATCATTACAGATGTTCTGAGCTCAGACAAATGCCTACTGTCAATACAGTGCTGCCACACTGGCTGCATGGGAAGATGTAGAAAAGCTATTAATAGCAGAGCCAGGAGATTTTTTTTAAAAAGAAATGGGAAATCAGAGGTAAAGGAAGAGAGAACAATTAATGTAGGTGCCATGTGGAATAAGGGGAGGATGAGCACAAAACCCAGTTCATTTAGATCTCAAACCAACTGGGGATCTGGGGCAAACTGTTTCAGTCAGGAGTGTGGGAACATATACAAAAATGTCCAGGCACCACTGAATGTTATAGCTGGAGTTGAATAAGAAAAGCCTTGCAGATTGATATTTCAGTATGACTTCAGAAACCTAGCTTTCTCAAGGGCCTTCCCTCCACTGTGAATCCTAGTATACAGACAGCTTAGAGAATACAAGTTGCTCCTGCATTTTTTCCAGGTAGGAAATCAAGAAAAGAAATACCTCCGAAAGAGAAGACATAGCCACAGGCATGTTATCCTTGCTCCTAAATTGAAGGAAAGCAGATTAACATTGATTTAGTAACACTGTATATGGTGATGGACAGGCAGTCTTTTTATTTATTTATTTATTTGATTTGTCAATTGTTTACAAGATAATAAGTACAAGTGTATACATAGTTGTGAATATATGAAATGGGTACATATAAGAAAAATAAAAGAATAAGAGAAACAATAGGACAGGGACGGTAGGCACGTTGGTGCGCTTATGCACGCCCCTACAGACCTCTTAGGAAAGGGGTGAGGTCAATAGTAGACAGTCTAAGGTTAAAGTTTTTGGGGTTTGGGGAAGAGACTACAGAGTCGGGTAGAGTATTCCAGACATTGACCACTCTATTGCTGAAGTCGTATTTCCTGCAATCAAGTTTGGTGCGGTTTACTTTGAGTTTGTATCTGTTGTGTGCTCTTGTGTTGTTATGGTTAAAGCTGAAGTATTCATTGACAGGTAGGACATTGCAATGTATGATTTTATATACCATGCTTAAGTCGGACCGAAGACGGCGTAATTAGAGTTTTCTAGTTTTAGAATTTCGAGTCTGGTGGCATAAGGTATTCTACAATGGGTAGAAGAGTGGAGAACTCTTCTTGTGAAATACTTCTGGACTTTCTCAATTGTGTTAATATCACATACGTAATAAGGATTCCAGACTGATGAGCTGTATTCGAGTATTGGTCTAGCAAATGTTTTGTATGCTCTGGTTAGTAGTGAGATATTACCAGAGAAAAAGCAACGTAGGATTAGGTTAACAACTCTTAATGCCTTTTTGGCTATGTAGTTGCAGTGGGCTCTAGCACTTAGATCATTAGAGGTGAGTATTCCCAGGTCCTTTACAGAGCTTGGGTCATCAACAAGATCTTGACTATTCAGCTTGTATTTTATTTTCTGATTTTTTTTTACCAATATGTAAGACAGAGCATTTTTTGTTGAGATTTGAAGTTGCCATATGTTAGACCATTCAGATACATAGTCTAGGTCTTTTTGTAGGGTAGTAGTATTGTCTGTGGTATTGAACAGCTTTACATCATCAGCGAAGAGAACGCAATTGCTCTTGATATGATCACAAAGGTCGCTTATGTAGATTATGAAGAGAGTTGGTCCTAGAACACTGCCTTGGGAACACCACTATTGACAGGTACTGGATTTGATAGGGCGTTCCCGATTTTGACCATTTGTTGTCTGTTTGACAGGAATGCTTCTATCCAGTTATTCAGTTGTCCAGAGATACCATAAGATTTTATTTTTAGGAGTAGTTTGTCGTGTACCACTGAATCAAAGGCTTTGCAGAAGTCTATGTAGATTGCGTCTATTGCTTTGCCCTGGTCGAATTGTGTAGTCCATATGTTTTTGCAGTGTAAGAGTTGCAGATTACAGGATAGTTTTTTTCTGAAACCAAATTGTTTATTGGAGAGTAGGTTGTTTGTCTCTAAATGGAGGATGATGGATTGGTTAATAATTGATTCCATGACTTTACAGGTGACGAGCATAAGGAGATTGGTCTGTAATTTTCAACTAGGCTTGGGTCTCCTTTTTGAAGATAGGGATGACTGTGGCTTGTAACCATAGGTTAGGCAAGGAGCTGGTCCTGAAAGATTTTTCAAAGATTATGCTTAGAGGTTTGGCTATGGCAGTGGATAGCTTTCTTAAGAAGTAGGCACATATTCCATCCGGTCCAATAGATAGAGATGGTTTTAGGTTGTGTAGTGCTTTTTCAACGTTGTCTACTGTAAAATCGATATGTATTAGATCATTGTTGTTATCTGTGGTACGGCTCGGAAACATTGGGCATGATCCATTACTGTTTACAAACACTGAGCCGAAGAATGTGTTAAAGATGTTGGCTTTAATGGTGTCGTCGCTGCAGTCTTTACCATCGGGTCCTATCCAGGAGGGATGGACCTTGAGTCTTTAGTTTGTTGTTTACAAAATTGTAAAAAGCACGGGTGGAATTGGTGCTTAGAAGGTTTTCCTCTTGTTTAATGTGATAATTGGTGCATTCGGTCTTTATCTGGTGGCATAAATTTTTGTATCGGTTTTTGAAATTAGCAACGTGACCAGATTTGTTTTTCCTCCAGAGTGATCTCTTTTGGATTGAAGTTTCCTTATTGATATGGGTAATCTGCTTTTTGTTTTGTTTTTGGAGTTGTTGTTGGAACATATAGTTTGATGACTCTTTTGACTTCAAGTAAAAAAATGTTGTAATGGTCTTCAACAGTATTGCATCCAGTGAATAGAGATTGCCAATCGAGGGATGAGAGATCGTTATCTATAAGATCATAGTTGCCTTTTTGAAGTTACAATTAGGGATGACATCATTGTGGTGATTTTTGTGTGGATGTATGTTGAGGCAAAAGTCAATCATATTGTGGTCACTACTGCATATTGTGGTCACTACTTTTGGCTCTGAAGTTAATGTGAACTTGCACAATCTGAACTTCCCAATCAAACTCTCTCCAGATTGATGTAATTTCTCTTTCTCAACTTAATTCCTTCCATATTTGTTGGGTTATATTTCCAAGAATTCCCAGCCAGAATATCAAGTTGGAAAGTTTGTTCAGCATAATTAAAGACACAAATCTAAGGTTTTTCCCCCCAGTTATTAAGGATTTGGTGAGTCCTTCCACAATGCACATTTATTTTGTGCACAATGTACAAAAATATTAGGGCAAGAATATTGAACCCCAAAGCATCAAAATAAGGTCTGTCCATTGCAAGATCCCATCCACCAATGACTACTGCACAGAAAGTTTACAATTAAGTTGCATGTAAAAATAGACAAGTTGACAATGGTGACATTGTGACATCATGATCAAGGCTTGCCCCTTTTGCATGTGTTTACAGTACAAAGGAGTTCATGCTTGATGCTATGTCTGTCATTTTGTTCCTCACCACATGGTTGCTGCTGCTGCCCATTCCATGTTAGCACTCCAACAGCAGAAAGAGCATGTCTACTTGGGAAAAGTAAGAAGTGTGTAAAAGGTTTTCTTCATACATGGAGTGGATTCTCCAACTGTTTTCATTACATAGAAAAATGTTTCTCAGCCTCAGCATTTTTAAAAGGTGTGGACTTCAACTCCCATAATTCCGTAGGCAGTAATATTGAGTAACACTGCTTGAGGAAAGAAGGGTTATTATATATAGTATATCAGACAAGAATCAAGATGGATCTTCCTGTCCCTTTGATGTACAGCAAAATGGAGCTGCTTTCTCTGCATCAGCCTGGCTGAGACAGGGACTTCTTGCTTGACTGGTGCAATCTTTTTCAGGGAAGCAGCACTTCTTAATTGTCTTGCAGTTTTTTTTTTAAGGTTTATGGATAAGATTAAAATGCTGAGGAGTGTCTTCTTTCTCTTAACAATCACAATGCACATTTGGATATTTACCAAACTGGGAAATAATTATCTGCTTACCCACTTAGACAATCAAATATTCTTTTCAAAAATAGTAAGGTGGTTGTAGAGAGAAATTGGGATAGGAAGCCACCTTAGAATGACTCATACCCTTGACGGATCTTCTCAGAAGTGTCTCTCAAAGTACTTGACAGTTTGTCATTATTCCCTTTTCCTTTCCAGTAACTTTCTTTTACTTTGTGTGTTTTTGGACTATAAACTTGAGAGATATAAAGAGGTGTGTGTATCTGTGTCTGTGTGTCTTATTATAATTGAACTTTGTGGCTTAAAAGCAGAGTGTTTCAAATAAGTAAAAGATTTCCAGAAATTCTTTAAGATGAGAAAGAACCTGGAAGTATTTTCATACAAGAGACATGATTTCACAGCTTTATCAAACACAGAGATTTGTTTATTGATCACAATTATTACACAAGCCCACAAATTGTCCAAAATTATTTGTCCTCTGTACATTATTCACAACTCCATCAAAAAAGGAGATCTAGTCTTCTTTTATTATATTTATTTATTTATAGTCTTCTTTTATTTTAGAGATAACAATGATTCCTTTTAGAATAGAATAGAATTCTTTATGGGCCAAGTGGGATTGGATACACAAGGAATTTGTCTTTGGTACAGATACTCTCAGTGTACATAAAGAAAAATTTCTCTCTATTCTCTCTATTCCAGTGCCTAGCTGTAGAAACAATTGGAGAACATGAGAAAAATATTACTATAGGACAACAGCAAAGAAAATATTTCTGTTGAATCTATACAATTCTATTTCTGTTGAATCTATTTCTGTTGAATCTATACAATTGACAATTAATGGTTTATCAAGTGGATTTTATAAAATGTTTGAAGACCAACTACTTCTTCCAATGAAAGAATTAATGAATTCTATTCTACAAGGAATAGATTCATGGAAAGAATCCTATATTTCTTTAATACCTAAAGAGGGAGGGGAATTAAGCTCCATGAAAAATTACAGACCATTTTTCTTCTTAATAATGATTATACATTGTTTACATTCATTTTATCAGAAACAGATGCAACTTTCAAATTTCAAATATATTTTATTTTATTTTAGCAGAGGGGAAAAATCATCTTTTGACTGAAATTATCCTTTTATTCTCTTTGCTTTTCAAAAGCTATGATTGTTACATCATTGATACACATATAGGTTTAATCCAATGTCTTGTCATGTCAAATTGTTTTCTAATAAACAGAAATAATGTGCTTTCCAGAAAGGTTCGGTTATCTAACCACAGGAATTGCAACAATTTAGAAGTATCTATGGCAAACATCAACATCTTCTGAAATTTTATTTTGCAAAATAAAATGATTACTAATAATTAAATTACAATTTAGAAATTACTCTCCAAACTACCACATTTTAAATGTGTACAAGCAGAAAAATATACAAACACAATTCTTCTGTCCACAATATTCGAACTTACTGTATAATTCTCATTTTTTTCCTGCACATTATCAGGATCTTTGATAAAAGAGAATGTGACATAAGAATTTTTTTCAAAGGGAAAAGGAAATGTCAAAAAACTCTAATATCAGGACTGTGGTGGTTTTGGACCTTATTTAGTACAAGGTAAACAGCATTTCATTGTATAATTCATCTCTTCAAGCATTAATAGTCTCTCTGACTTCCAACTTTCCTTAAATTTCAAGATTATTAGCTCAATTTCCACAATTTAGTGGAAAATCTAAAAAAGAACATTTTTACTTGGCTGTAATTAATAAACATTAAACAAGCAATTGGAGCTGAATCTACCTGAAAATTTATTTATTTATTTATTTATTTATTTATTTATTTATTTATTTATTAATTTGCCAATTGTTTACAAGATAATAAGTATAAGTGTATACATAGTTGTGAATACATGAAATGGGTACATATAAGAAAAATAAAAGAATAAGAGAAACAATAGGACAGGGACGGTAGGCACGTTGGTGCGCTTATGCACGCCCCCTACAGACCTCTTAGGAAAGGGGTGAGGTCAATAGTAGACAGTCTAAGGTTAAAGTTTTTGGGGTTTGGGGAAGAAACTACAGAGTCGGGTAGAGTATTCCAGACATTGACCACTCTATTGCTGAAGTCGTATTTCCTGCAATCAAGTTTGGTGCGGTTTACTTTGAGTTTGTATCTATTGTGTGCTCTTGTGTTGTTATGGTTGAAGCTGAAGTATTCACTGACAGGTAGGACATTGCAATGTATGATTTTATATACCATGCTTAAGTCAGACCGAAGACGGCGTAATTCAAGGTTTTCTAGTTCTAGAATTTCAAGTCTGGTGGCATAAGGTATTCTACAACGAGTAGAGGAGTGGAGAACTCTTCTTGTGAAATATTTCTGGACTTTCTCAATTGTGCTAATATCAGATACGTAATGTGGGTTCCAGACTGATGAACTGTATTTGAGTATTGGTCTAGCAAATGTTTTGTATGCTCTGGTTAGTAGTGTGATATTACCAGAGAAAAAGCTACGTAGGATTAGGTTAACAACTCTTAATGCCTTTTTGGCTATGTAGTTGCAGTGGGCTCTAGCACTTAGATCATTAGAGGTGAGTATTCCAAGGTCCTTTACAGAGCTTGGGTCATCAACAAGTTCTTGACTATTCAGCTTGTATTTTATTTTCTGATTTTTTTTTGCCAATATGTAAGACAGAGCATTTATTTGTTGAGATTTGAAGTTGCCATTTGTTTGACCATTCTGATACATAGTCAAGATCTTTTTGTAGGGTAGCAGTATTGTCTGTGGTATTGAACAGCTTTACATCATCAGCGAAGAGAACGTAATTGCTCTTGATATGATCACAGAGGTTGTTTATGTAGAGTATGAAGAGAGTTGGTCATAGAACACTGCCTTGGGGGACACCACTATTGACAGGTACTGGATTTGATAGGACGCTCCCGATTTTGACCATTTGTTGTCTGTTTGACAGGAATGCTTCTATCCAGTTATTCAGTTGTCCAGAGATACCATAGGATTTTATTTTTAGGAGTAGTTTGCCGTGTACCACTGAATCAAAGGCTTTACAGAAGTCTATGTAGATTGCGTCTATTGCTTTGCCCTGGTCGACTTGTGTCGTCCATATGTTTTTGCAGTGTAAGAGTTGTAGATTACAGGATAGTTTTTTTCTGAAACCAAATTGTTTGTTGGAGAGTAGGTTATTTGTCTCTAAGTGGAGGATGATGGATTGGTTAATAATAGATTCCATGACTTTACAGGTGACGCAGCATAAGGAGATTGGCCTGTAATTTTCAACTAGGCTTGGGTCTCCCTTTTTGAAGATGGGGATGACTGTGGCTTGTGACCATAGGTTAGGCAAGGAGCTGGTCCTGAAAGATTTTTCAAAGATTATGCTTAGAGGTTTGGCTATGGCAGTGGATAGCTTTCTTAAGAAGTAGGCACATATTCCATCCGGTCCAATAGATAGAGATGGTTTTAGATTGCGTAGTGATTTTTCAACATTGTCTTCTGTGAAATCGATATGTATTAGATCATTATTGTTATCTGTGGTACGGCTAGGAAATACTGGGCATGATCCATTGCTGTTTACAAATACTGAGCCGAAGAATGTGTTAAAGATGTTGGCTTTAATGGTGTCGTCGTTGCAGTCTTTACCATCAGGTCCTATCCAGGGAGGGATGGACCTTGAGTCTTTTAGTTTGTTGTTTACAAAATTGTAAAAAGCGCGGGTGGAATTGGTGCTTAGAAGGTTTTCCTCTTGTTTAATGTGATAATTGGTGCATTCGGTCTTTATCTGGTGGCATAAATTTTTGTATCGGTTTTTGAAATTGGTAACGTGACCAGATTTGTTTTTCCTCCAGAGTGATCTCTTTTTGGATTGAAGTTTCCTTATTGATATGGGTAATCTGCTTTTTTGTTTTGTTTTGGGAGTTGTTGTCCTCTGGGGTCTATTTCCATTGATAAACAGGATATCACAAAGCACATTTTTTACTGTTTTCATATTTAGTCTTTCTTCTGCTTCAAAGAGGAATGGGATGAATTGCCCTCCCCCTTTTTTAAAGCTGTGTGGAAAATACAGCTTTTTTTGTTTTCTGATGGCGGCTGGATGAAAAATTGTACTCTGCTCATAGTACAATAGAATATATTCATTGGGAAGGAATTTTTATGTCATCTTGTCCTATCATTGTCAGTACCTGAAAAACTCAATTTGAAAACCTCCAGTTAGAACAGGGATGGGCAACAATGGATCGTTTGTGTCCTGTGGACTACAACTCCCAGAATTCCTGACAAAGCAAAATTTTTCTCCATAATTATGATTGTCAAATATGTGTGTGTACACAGTGGTTTCACAGGCTCAGTCATGCCTCCATCATATAATCTGTGTATATACTCTTGTTGTTCTTTGGCCCAATCCAGTGGCCAGGGCCAAATAACAATCTGTATTGTTTGGAAACTCACTCCAAAACAAGTGCATCCTAGGAAGCCAGACTCCATTTCCTTTCACATTCAGAGGAACAGAAGTACCAGGAAGAATCCAGCCTAATCCATGGCATATGAGGACAAAAATCCACATCCCATACACACAGCATCACTTGAGAGATTTAGATTTACAGGTATTTATATTTGTTAATTGTTATGCTCACCAGTGACTCAACACGACTTATTTTGTATTTGGGTTCTTATTGTATGTATTTCTATTTTTCCCAGTTTCACCAATTCTGTTTCTTTAATAAGGCATCCTTGGTGACAGAGTGGTTAGAGTACAGTACTGCAGGCTATTTCTGCTGACAGACGGCTGCCTGAAATTTGGCAGATCGAATCTCACCAGGCTCAAGGTTGACTCAGCCTTCCATTGTTCCAAGGTGGGTAAAATGATGACCCAAATATGGGTCCATATGGGGCAATATGCTGACTCTGTAAACTGCTTAGAGGGCTGTACTATAAAGTGGTATATAAGTCTAAGTGCTATTGCTATTGCAACTTCCTGGACTATCCCCTGTAGTTTTCTTAACAATGCTTTTAAGAATGGGTTTGCCTTTGCCTCAGGCAGAATGAGAGTGGCTGACCCAAGGTCACCCAGCTGGCTTCGGGACTAAGTTGGTACTAGAACTCACAGTGTCTCAATTTCTAGCCTGGTGCTTTAATAATTACACCAAATTCATTCTCTATGCACATGACTTTCCAGATAAAAGATATGGGATCTTATGAATGTGCACAGCTGGAGAATGGCCTTCCTTCATGTCAAGAATGGCCTGAGTCATGATCCAGGACTAATAATGTAATATGTTTACAAAACTAAGAAGAATGAAAGTCCTGTTTTGGCAATAACCCTTCTTGTTGATTTTCCTAATTGCCACCAATTTTCTCAGTTTCCCTTGTATCCATGATCTAATGAAACTGAATAGACAAATTTTCAAATAGCAAACATTCTACTTGATTTCATTCACAAGAGAAATGTTCACATGTTTTTCAGAAGTAGGCTTTTAGAAATGATAGTCTATTATCTGCCTCTTATTCAGACTTGTATAAATGTGCAGGGATAACTTTTGAAGAAAGAATTAAGAAGTCAAAGTATTAAAATTAAACATGGCTAACTGGAATGCTGATTGACTATTAAGAGGGGAAACACTGGAGTATCTGGATATCATAATCCCTGGCTGGCTAAGAATTAAATCACTGTTTTGCTGCAGGTTAAATTTGTGACTGTGTATTACTTTATATAAGGAATATGACCTAGAATTTAAAAATGTCCTCCATAGTAATCCCATAGGAAATGTATGTGCGTGTGTACACTCAAAAATAAGAGTTCTACCAAATGCAGCTGTCTAGTTCACCTTTACTGACTACCAAATGAAAACATGTATTTATAACATACTTGTATATGTGTACAGGTCTATGAATATGTGTGTGTGTATGTGTGTGTGTGTTTGTGTCTGTCTGTATCTGTGTCTTGTCTATGTGTCTCTCTCTGTGTATTCATATATGTTCTAGAAGATGCATTCAGGACAGAAGATGCAGGGCTAGGACAAAAGCAAACAATAGATTAATATTAATTGAATTACTAAATACAGATGAAAATTAATTGTTTATAGAATAAGGCATCCCATTTATAACAATGAACTTTCCTTTACATATACCCATTATTATCACTTACATACAAAATCACATATATAAAGAGGCAGACACACATTTTCTTCCCTTCTCCAGCAGAAAAGAAGAAAAATCAGGAGTAAGAATCAGCACTGAAAAAGAAGGAAGAGGTAACTGGATAGGGAAGAAAAGAAAACAGAGAGTTCCTTGTTATGTATCAGAAAAAAGATTAAAATTCACTGACGATGGAAATGAACTCACTGACCAGTTTCTGCAGAAAAGGAGAGTTTCAAGTCACAATGATGGTGTGGTATTGAATTAAAACCCTGTTTCTTTGTATATTTGTGTAATGTCAATGCATATAAAAAGGGACAGGACTTTGATCATGATATTGCAACCACCGTCCTGCCTATTTTGGCCTCCAACCCTTGGCAAGTCTACTTTTCTCAAGTCATTGCTCAAACTAATTTTCCAGAGAACCTCAGTAGCTACACTCATGGCCATTTGCACCTGTTTTTACTATTGAAAAGCATTTTCTGTTTTCAGCTGACGGAATTGTTTTTCACTGGCAATTATCTGAGGAAACAACAACACATTTTTATGAGATTTCTGTTTGGAGTGGTTAAGATTGTTATTGATTTTGTGGCAATTGAAGTTATTCTGGGTTTGCACAATGACCACTAAATATTCCCTTCCTTAAAAAGTCAATGTTCCTTATCACCTTTACCTTTGAGAAACAGGGAATGGATCACTTGCAAAGCTGAGTGATTCTGAGAACCACTCTCACAAGCTTGCTTCAGTTCCTGAGTCAATCTTCTTCACCTACAACCCACAAAGACTAATTAAAATGATCAGACAACTCTGATACAGAAATGTTTCCCCTTACAGAGCTCTAGATAATTTTGTGGTAGTTATATGAATCGGCCAGGACCTGATTTGAAATTGTGATTGTCAGAATTAATCAAAACATCAGTTTGAATCATCATCCTGATTTAGTTAAAAGTATCAGTTTGATCAAAGTGTCTGAGTCTACACACACAAATGTCCATCACGTATCCCATTCAATTTACCATCAGTCTGACACACCAAATCAATTAAATGATTACATGACTCAGCTCAAAAGCATACTTCAAATGAATAGTCTACATTGTGCCAGTATTCAAAGTATATTTGGTATTATAATCTGTCTTTGAATTATGCTAATTTCCAAGGTGGAGATTTAATTATAAAACATTCCACAAACTAGGAATCTTTTCCAACTAACAATGTTATAATGTTATAAATAGGCATAACATTTGATGCGATCAGATCGCTGATGTTTTACCACCACAGACTAATGCAGATCTCTTCCTACAAAATATTTCTGATTTACATTAAAAGATTGCAGACCTACATCTGCTTGTGACTAAGGTCTGGTTAATACAGTAAGCTGGGTTTTATTAATCACAATTGCTTGAATGCATTGCAATTTTACCTCATAAAACCTGGAAATGCAAGCCCCCAAAATTGAGTTTATCATGGGACTACAATATAATGCTCCTAATCAAGATAAATTACTTGGGTAGATATTTTTAATATATATTATACTATATTGGCAATACATATTTTAAATGTTTAACAAAGGTCATATTTGAATTCATTTCTGAATATTAAAATTCATATTTTAATAATGATTTAAGATTGGACTATTTAGTAATGTTTTCTAAATATGTATGTCTCTAAGGTAGAAAAAGTCCAGTTGTTGCATGGTATCCTACTCACTTATCAACAGAATTTTATAAATTTTCATTTATTCCCTATTCCTAAATGAATTCTGAGTTCATTTCCTCACCCATTTTAAAACAAGTTTACCCTTAACATTTCAGATGGTTTGGGAGTCATATATCAAGGAGCACTTCAGAATTTAGATGAACACTTTACTGTGTTCAATGAAATTACTTTCTTCCAGGAGAGAAGCTATTTCTTGTAGAGCCTATAGGAAAAACCCATTCCCAGAGCTACAGTACTAAAAAAGAGGGCCAAAATAGAAGCCAAAAAACAGGATCAAAGAATGATCAGGATTAAAAGGCAAATCAGTGAGGGAAGAACAAGCCAGAAGTTATGAATGTGGGAAAATCAAATAATACAGGAATATTTCAAGTTCAAAAAAATCTTTATATTTTCTATGTGATTTATAAATGTATTGGATACTATATTAGCTTCCTAACACTATATGTTGGGATTTCTGATGGATCTTTTTAAACAGGAAATCATCCCACCAGAATTATAGTTCCTTTCATCACAAGCAATGGATTTAAATGAGGCCAAGAATTAGAAAAGTAAAGCTTATATCAACTGATTCTATTTTATGGTTGTTTGCACTGTCAACTAGAATTGGATTTGGAATTGTTGTCCATCTTATGAGTTCAATCATATTAAAAGTATTGTTGCAGAGCATCTGCTGTTCCAGAAAAACTGCCTTTTGCAATTGATGATGATTTTGTCAATGCCAATGGTGTTAAAATCGTGCTCTGCATGATTTCAAATTTCACCCAAGGAACATATTGCTATTGCTTTGCTTTCTTTGCCCACAATTGTCCTTCCATTTGCAGGGCTTTGTATTTTGTGATTTTCTTTGGATCATTCTTTTCAATTCTGCTGTCTTCAGATATTGTTATTTTCACTATCCAGATTTGTTTGTCTTTCTTGTTGACAGTTTTTAAGTCTGAAATGTTATGTGGCAGGCACTTGTCTGTTTGTCCCAATCCACTTTAATAATCTTCATTTTTATTATTTGTCTATGTTGTTGTCCCACCAGTTCTTTCTTGTAGGCATGTGATATTTCTCACAGATCTTCCAATGTACCATTGTTGATACTTTACCGTGTCATTGTAGTCTGAGCTATCTTCTTGCAACAACTAAGTAGGTGGTTCATTGTTTCTTCAGTTTCTTTGAAGAGGCAGCTATCTATTGCTGACTTCTCAATTCTGGCTTTATATGCATTTTTTCTTAAGGCTTGGTCCCATGTCTGTTTTTTTTTCAACTCTCCACTCTAACCTTTGCCCACCCTCATTGTTACCTACTTTGCCTGCCAGTTATTTTTATGTACTTGCTATTATGTAATATTTTCCATTATTATGGTTATTCAGCAGCTGTTTAGACTGGATTT